>NW_024040928.1:25578523-26178523 GCF_014851395.1 Micropterus salmoides
ATCTCTCTCTCTCTCTCTGTCTTTCTCAGTGACAGATCTTTCATCTGCTTTATTGTTCAAAGCCTTGTCTGAGTTTAGATCCTGGTTTCTCTTTGCTCTGACATGACAGGATGAAAGGAGAGAGACAGAGACACAGAGATAGAGAGAAGGGAGGTACAGAAACAGAGAGCGGGAAGGAAGAAAGAATTTGGAGAGAAAGAAAGTGATGGAAGAACAGAGTGGGTGTGTGAACGAGGGCATAATGGTGTTATTGTTATCAGTGATAGTGCCGTTAATGTTAGTATTAATGTAAGTCGCTTTGGATAAAAGCGTCAGCTAAATGAATAAATGTAAATGTAAATGTAAATATTAGGTATAATATTGTACACACTCTCATTTAGTTAGTTTTTATCACTCTTAACCCCTTTGTCCCGCTCTCTTTCTATTTCCTGTACTCTCTCAAATTCATACACAAAACAAAAGCAAATGATCAATCATGCTCTATCATCAACAGACAAAACAGGATCATGTACTCTGAAAAATTCCAATTACATTTGTTCCTGTCATGAATAGAGAAACACTTCTGTCACCAGAACTCTTGCTCACCAGAATAATTGAGCAATCTTTTTGCAGGAATATAGATAGATTGTAGTAGGGTTGCGAATAATAACAGGGGTACAAGCAGTTGCAGTAGTAGCATTCATACCATAGTGAAGTAATGGTTGTAGTGTTAGTAGTAGTAGATTTGGTGTCAGTGGCAGCAGCAGTATTAGTAATAGCAGTAGTAGGAGTTTTAGTACTAGTGTTAGAAGTGTAGTGTAATACAGCCATTGTACATTATAGTACAATGGTTGTACATTATAGTACAATGGCTGTATTAGTAGTGAAGTGGCAGCTGCAGTTGTGTACTGCTATAGTAACAAAAGTGGCAGCAGGGGCGTTTCCAGGATCTTGAAACGTTGGGGGCTTAGCCCAGCCCAGAAATCTTTTATGTTTTCACCTGTTCCCCCACCTTCCTCCGCCACCTACCCAAGGTAAGTCTATAAAGCAACAATAAGTGACCTCTACTTGTATCAGCCCACAAAAACCTATAAATCATTGAGCTACATTTTAATTAATAAATATCATAGGCCATATAAATACATTTCTTATGATCTTTATAATTATTACTGATTATAATTATCACAGATAATAATAATGGGGTGGTTTGGGGGTCCTCCCCTGAAAAATTTCTGCTTTTAACATTTAATTTCCTGTTTTCTGTACCAATTTATTGAGGAAAGTCTATATTTATATAAAAGGAAACACAGAATTCAGGTGACAGGTGACAATTCTGTATTGCTATCAGATATGTTTATCCTGTAGATCAACTTTCCCATTTAATTTCATCCCTGCTGAGTCAGGCACACATGCAGGCACGACTGAAGTAAAGTTTCACCTCAGTGATAAATGTATTAATTTGAATTCAGTTATAAACTCCTGGACTTTAATAACTTGTGTGTTTCATCAGGTTTTCTGCTGATGTTCAAAACTTTCTGCACATTCTGAATCTCTCCCACATATCTGTGTTTGATATTTGCAGAATAACATTTGAGACAAAAGTCCAAATATAACAAGAATAAAATTGTTTTCTGATGAGAATGAAGTCATAATGTTTTAACAAAATCAAACTGCCTCTCTGCTGTGCATGAGTCTGGCTTATTGCTCTGCTGATATGGTAGTAGGCTACTTTCTTCAGACCGTCTGACACAGAGCAGAGTAAAGGTAGTACTAGTGGTGTGATAGTGAAAGCAGGAGTGCAGATCCCAGAGATTTAAATCCATAGTAGTGGTAGCAGTAGCACTACATGTAGTAGTGGTAACACTACTAGTAGTAGATAATGAAGAAGTGAAAATACCTTTAGTAATATAGCGATAGTTCTTCTAGAGGCAGTTGTAGTTGTGGTGATGATAGCAATGGTAGAAATAGTACTAGTAGTAGCAGTAGCGCAGTAATTGTAGAAGTTGTTGTAAGTAACATGAGGATTATGTAGTAGTACCATTGTTGTAGTAAGATAAACTTTATACCCCACACTGGGAAATTGAAATGTCACAGCAGCATGTACAAAAATAAGTGCATAATGTAATAATATAATAATAATAATAATCCTTATTTGTAGAGCACTTTTCAAAAACAAGTTACAAAGTGCTTTAACAAGTGTAAAGAATAATACAAAAAAGATAAGAGCATGAAAATTTAATATAAAATTAGTAAAATACAATAAAATAAAAGGGATAAAATAAAGTCAAATAAGATCGGGAAAAGCTCTCCTATAAAAGTATGTTTTAAGAAGGGACTTAAAAGAGTTCACTGACTCAGCCGACCTGATTTCCTCGGGCAGGCTGTTCCAGAGCCTCTGGGCCCTGACAGCAAACGCTCTGTCCCCTTTAGTTTTCAGTCGAGACTCTGGAACAGACAACAGACCTCTGCCGAGGATCTCAAGGTACGTGCTGGTGCGTATGGGACTAAAAGGTCAGAAATATAACAAGGCGAGAGGCCATGAAGAGCTTTAAAAGTGATCAATAGAATTTTAAAGTCAATTCTAAAACATACTGGGAGCCAGTGTAATGAAGCTAAAATAGGAGTAATGTGGTCATATTTCTTTGTTCTGGTTAAAAGCCTGGCAGCTGAGTTCTGGACAGTCTGGAGTCGATCAATAGATTTTTGGGTTAAACAGGTGAAAAGGCTGTTGCAATAATCCAGGCGTGATGAGATGAAGGCGTGTAAAATGGTCTCGGTGTCCTTAAAAGTTAACATAGATCGAATTTTTCTATATTTCTAAGTTGATAAAAACATGATTGAACAAGCTTTGTGGTGTGCTGCTCGAAATTTAAATTACTATCAAACCAAACACCAAGGTTCTTTGCCACAGGCTTAATGTGATTTACTAGGGAACCAGCAGATGGCAGTATTTGATTTGCCATCTGCTGAGACCCGATGACCAGGATTTCTGTTTTGTCTGAGTTCAGCTGGAGGAAATTATTTGACATCCATTTTTTAACTTCACAAAGGCAGTTGTTAAGTGAACTCAGCATTCCAGGGTCTGTGGATCTGACGGGCAAGTATATTTGTGTGTCATCAGCATAAATATGAAAAGAAATGCCATGTTTATGGATAATATGTCCAAGGGGAAGCAGATACAAGGAAAACAAAATGGGTCCTAAGACCGACCCCTGAGGCACACCATATTTAACTGGACAGAATGAAGAGACATAGTTGTTTACAGACACGCAAAACTTCCTATTTGACAGGTAGGATGAAAACCATTCTAGAGCAGTACCAGAGATCCCCACCCAGTGCCTCAGTCTGTCTAACATGATGTTGTGATCAATGGTGTCAAAAGCAGCGCTAAGGTCCAGGAGTACAAGGACTGAGCACATACCTTCATCAGCAGACATTAAAAGGTCATTGGTGACTTTAAGCAGGGCAGTCTCAGTGCTGTGGTACTTCCTAAAACCAGACTGAAACTTTTCAAATAATTTTCCAGCACAGTGAGCAGCTGTTTGGACACAATTCTTTCTAGAATCTTTGCAATAAAAAGCAGTTTTGAAATTGGTCTAAAATTATGTGGGAGGGAGGGATCTAAACCAGGTTTCTTTAAAAGTGGGTTCACGCAAGCCGTTTTAAAATAATCAGGGACACAACCAGTAGATAGGGAGCTGTTGAAAACAGAGATCAAATGGGGCCCAACAGAATCTATTACTTTCAGTAAAAATTTTGTAGGTATTATATCAAGTGGGCCGGAGGACACTCTCATTTGTGATACTGTTTTTAAAAGCTCAGACAAGTCGATGGGATAAAACTGGTTAAAACTCTGTTGTTGCTGGTGAGGGACCTCTGAGTAAGAGGCCACGGGGGTAATAGAGGCTCTGATTGACACCACCTTATTGGTAAAATAAGATAAAAACAATTCACAGTCATCATTACTTCCAGCTGAGGCACAAGGAGGGGTTGGGTTTACCAGCTGATCCACAGTCTTAAACAGAAACCTGGGATTGTGTTTATGTGTAGTAATGAGTTCAGAAAAATAGTGTGTTCTCGCATCCTTAACCATTTATTGTAGTTAATTAATAAATCCTTCAGACTGAGGTAATGGACTTGGAGACTGGATTTTTTCCATCTGCGCTCTGCTTTCCTGCATTCCCTTTTTAGGCTGCGAATGCTGTCATTTATCCAGGGTTGTTTACTAGCTTTAGACGTAGGCCTAACCTTTAGAGGAGCAGTAATATTTAGTGACAACAAGCAGATATGATTGAAGTGATCGACCAGATTGTTGGTGTTGGAATCAGACAGGTGTTGGCTTTGGCTCTGAAAGAATGCGCAAAACTTTGAAACACTTTGTTCATTAAAGATGCGACAACACACGGAGCTTGGTGAGGCGGCATGAGTAACAGGCGAATCGCAGTATGTAGTAGTATACATATGCATATAATACTATACTTAAAATGCATTTAAAACTATATGCATTATAAGAATCTGCTATATAAATATATTCATATTCAAATTAATATCACAGATTTTTCTGTGATACAGCTTGGCTCTGCTTTGTACCAGTTGCATCTCCATTCCCAACAAAAAGTCAGGATCGTCCTCATGGGGTTTTTTACTTTCATGACACAGATACCCACTCATGTGTGGTGTCTGTCTGCAAAGTTTCTTCAAAGAGGTTTACTTACATAACAATATAAAACAGAAGGAGAAAAAAAGGCAACTAACGAGACCCCTGCTTCCCACAAGAGGTGGAAGAGAAAATAACAGATCGCAGGGAGACTGGTATCTTCAACCAATGAAATGAAATGTCTGAAAATGCAAATCCTGTAACAGAGAGTGCAGGTTATTATTATTATTATTATTATTATGTGATACAATAGGTAATTTCATGTTGTTTCATGTCTTGATAATTAAATTAAATTATCCTTGGTTGTTTCAGCACTGTGATTTTCAAACAACTGCATCAAGTATACACCAGCACATATACAGACATTCCCATATACACACACAAAAACACAGAAACTCAAATTCACCCAAAATGTTTCCATACAAGTGCAAATACCTGTGCAACACAACTACACACACACATGCACACGCACACACACACACACACACACAATCAGAAGCAGTCAGAGTTGTGGAACTGTAAAGCACAAATATATAAGCAGCACCAGGGTGAAGCATCTCTCCCAGCAGTTCTAGCCTCATGTTTTTTTAAACAGTCGGAAAACTCTGGAAAACACAAGCCTCCCCGCTCCACTGGGAGATTGCGGCAGCACTAACAAGGAACCGAGAGGTGCCCCGGGAGTTGTTCAAATTAAAAAAAGCATCCTATCTTCTGTTGTATCTGAAAATCTCTGCCTTTGTTCATCTATGACACCCCCTCCCCATTTCTCAACTCCACCAATAACAGCTAGTCCTCAAATTTTACTTGGCTCTGAAGCCATCATGTGTCTTCTATTTAAGCTGTTTTTAGCATTCTTGCTGTGGGGGTTTCTCACATTAGCCTGTTGGAGAGGCCAAAACCAGCCCTCCTGGGTGACAGTGTTCTCCTTTTTTAATATGATGGTGGGTGTTGGAGTTAGTTTGGAAGTTGCTCTACCTTATTAATCCTTGCCAGGATTTGCAGTATGTGTGACAACCTCACACCCTCCTCCACTAAATTTAGTTTTTATGGAGTAGTTTCAAATAAAGGAGAGAAAAAACATTATGGTGGAGGTAATACTAAGTAAAATGTGTGATTCAGTGACTGCACAATGTCACCTAAATGTTTATTCTTTCATTCATATTGATTATTTATGCAACAAAAACATAAAATTATAACACTTTCACAGACACAGAATTGAGGGTGTCTGTTAGGGAAATCCACTTAGATGGATGAAATCAGTGTCTGCAGTCAAATCTGTTTACTTGGCCCAATTTAGCTCAGATCAGAAGGAATATTTAGCTGTTAGGATAATGTGGCAGGACAGTTGTAGAGTGAAGATAATGAAGCAGACTACTTCAAAATAAGGTCTCTTCTTCTTAAAGTCTTGAATCTTCAGATGACTTCACCATCTGCTTGAAAATACTGACATGTGAGTGTCATAAGAGAGAGTCTAGATCATTTTTTTGAGTGTTGTATATTGATTTTGGATGTAGTGGCTTTCTAAAGTTCATTGTTTGTTGTTGTAGCCTCATTGTCCCACATACCACATCATGACTGGGCTACATGACAACATAACAATTAAACACACAGCTCAAATCAACAGCTGATGTATGAATGACACACAAACACTGTTTGACTTGTTGTTTTTAAAAGTACAGCAGGAGTAACAGTGTGAATAGATCATTTACCTGGTCAAAACTGCATGTTTGAACTGTTTTCACCTCTATGAAAAGTCAGTCATTGATACCCAAAGTTTACACAAACATTATTGTCGTGGGTTTCATGAGAATGCTGTGTGTACTGTTGTGTGGCATTCAATTCATCTATAGGTGATTCGACTTGGTAGAAACTAAAAGAAGTGCAATTACTATTAATGTATTTTTGAGAGACTGTGATAAAAGTCAGCTTCAGTCTTGTTCAAATATCTAAAGAGACCTCTGCTTACATTTTCTTGACAAGCAACCTCCTGTGGTCAGGCGAATAATTAGAAGCAAAGACAAAAGTAGTGTGACAAAACCTTTTGAAAGGACATCAGTGTGGCTGTTTGGGTGTACTGTACAGTGCAGGTTTTTATAGGTTTTCCAAAGTTTTCAACAATAGATTTTTCACACATCAGATGTGGAGTGGATTTGATTTTGAGGATCAAACAGAGGAACTGGATGTTGAACTGACAACAGTGTTGTCCATCAGTTGTCCTGTGAAGGGCAATACAACAGATATTTCAGACATGACAGCAACCCTCCCGTCTCTTAAACACACAGACACAAAGGGAACGTATTCCCGAATGATTTACAGCACAGTCACTACAGAGTAATATGAGTAATGGCACACCAAGAAAGTGTTTCCTCTTCTTCATGCTGTAAAATGTCCCTTGAATATGCAGTGCTTTTCTAGTACTAATTTTCCATGCATCTCATTTGTTATTTATGTAGATACTGTAAACAAACATTTTATCTCACACTGCATATATCACATATTTATGGAATATCACACCATAAGCTTCCTAAGGAGGTTTTATTTGCAATTCTGTTTGTTTGTTATAACATATACTATAGTATATTAAAATATAAACACACACACTCACTGGCCACTTTATTAGGTGTACTTGTTAGTACTGGGTTGGACCCCCTTTTGCCTTCATAACTGCCTTAATTCTCTGTGGCATTCTTTAAACAAGGTGTTGGAAACATTCCTCAGAAACATTCCTCCATATTGACATGATAGCATCGCACAGTTGCTGCACATTTGTCGGCTACACATCCATGATGCGAATCTCCTGTTCCACCACATCCCAAAGGTGCTCTATTTGATTGACATCTGGTGACTGTGGAGGCCATTTGAGTGCATTGTAGTCATTGTCATGTTAAAGAAACCAGTTTGAGATGATATGAGTTTTTTGATATGCTGCATTATCCTGCTGGAAGTAGCCATCAGAAGATGGGTACACTGTGGTCATAAAGATATGGACATGGTCAGCAACAATACTCAGGTAGACTGTCACATTTAAACAATGCTCAACTGGTACTAAGGGGCCCAAAGTGTGCCAAGAAACATACCATTACACCACCATCACCACCGCAGCCTGAACCGTTGATACAAGGCAGGATGGATCCATGCTTTCATGTTGTGGTTAATTTTAAGTGTTTGAACAAATGACCAGAGCTGACATGTTTCTGGAGAGTCAATGACATTTGGTGGAAAAATTAAGTAAGATAATGTAACTATTACTGAAGTGACATTTGCATAATAAATGCTAAAGTTGAATGTAACAGGAGCACAAGTAGTGAAGAGAGACAGAAAGACATAAAACTGACTGAGGTGACGTTATATAAGTTGCAAACATGCTTATGTAAGTTGCATGCATGCTTTATCCGCACTGGCAACGGTGTTCCCCTCCCAAACAGCTGTTAACGACATGTTAGTGCCTGGCCGGGTAGGTGCATGAGTTGCCTACTTGTGTGTTATATAATACTTGTTTAGAATGTGTAGTTATCTGGCTGATGGTGTTTTTTTCTTGCTCATGAAATCAACATTTCATTTGTAAGAGGAAGATTGTGTTGTTTTTATCTTTTAAAAGTCTGCTGAGATGCAATATGAATCAAAGTTTAATTTTACCTTAATGTGTTCATAACGGTCTTTGTGTGCGTTTGAGAGAAAGCTTACTAGTTCTGCAGATTGTGTGGTGTACACTGCATTGTGAATGAACTCGTTGTTTTATAAAAGTAAAAATTAATTCAACTCTCGACTTTAGCAGCAGAAGAAATATGAGGCCACAGCCTGGTCAGTTTTTCTTTTGCAAAACATGTATGCCCCTTCACTCCTTTTGGGGATTGAACCTGCTTCAATTAAAATTGTTGAATCTGCTGAAACTATTCATTTGAGCTATTCATTCATTGGAGTCATTGACTCGAAAATTTTCCTAATGGAATTTTCCAGTAAACGAAGAATTGAGGCATTATCAACTGTCCCTCGCTGTCTCTTTTTTCTTTTCTGCTCTTTCTCTCGATCAGTAGAAGAGAAATCTGTCGCTCCCTCATTCACCAGCAGTGTATAAATATGTAAATGGATGTTGCCTAACCAGCCAAAACTAGGCCATCTTCTCCTCTGTGAACACCTGAAAAGAAGCGAGACTGAGATAGTGGGAAGAGAAAGAAAGGAAGGCCAGAGGTGAAAAGCTTACCAAAATATCTTACTGCACCAGACGTGCTGCTACTCTGCTCAGATTAAACTGACATTGTTCCATATCATACTGCCCAAGCAAAAACAAAATGATATTACAGTTCCCATTGCACGTGTTTATTCTTAAGAATATCACATTGAAAAAAGAAGAAGATATTTGATACTTTTCTCATCTTTTTGTAAAAATAGCTGTTCAGTGTACTGTATTTGCATACTGTAAGCACTTTCCATTTGTTCCATGTGAAGTTCACCGTTCCTGCATAGTTTGCAAATACACACAGGATAACACAGGAACCCAGGAAATAAAGAATATTTAATGCAAAGAAATGAACAAACGTCCTGTTAGCAATGTGCTAATAGCCTGGCTATTTTAACTACACTGAACAAAATTATAAACACACTTGTTTTTGCCCCCATTCATCATGAGCTGAACTCAATCTAAGACTTTCTCTATGTACACAAAAGGCCACCACACAATCCACCTCGAAAATGTGCAGTTTCACTGTATTGGCTGGGTCCGGGGAGGTCCGGAAAACAGTCAGTATCTGGTGTGACCACCAGTCGAGACCCCGATTAGGACGTCAAGCATGCAGATGAGCTTCCCTGAGACGGTTCCTGACAGTTTGTGCAGAAATTCTTTGGTTATGCAAACCGATTGTTGCACCAGCTGTCTGGGTGACTTGTCTCAGACGATCTTGGAGGTGAAGATGCTGGAAATGGAGGTCCTGGGCTTGTGTGGTTACACGTGGTCTGCGTAGAGAAATGAACATTCAATTCACAGGCAACAACTCTGGTGGACATTCCTGCAGACAGCATGCCAATTGCACGCTCCCTCAAAACTTGCGGCCTCTGTGGCGTTTTGCTGTGTGATGGAACTGCACATTTTCATGTGGCCTTTTATTGTGGCCAGCCTAAGGCACACCTGTGCAATAGCCATGCTGTCTGATCAGCAGCTTGATATCAACACCTGTGAGGTGGATGGATTATCTCGGCAAAGGAGAAGTGCTCACTAGATTTAGAGATTTAGAGAAAGTCTTAGGTCTTTGAGTTCAGCTCATGATGAATGGGGGCAAAAACAAAAGTGTTGCATTTATAATTTTGTTCATTGTATTTTGGAGCAAGTCAAGTTTCAAGAGAGTTTTTGCTTTCTTGTTTCAAGTCAAGTCATTAGTGAGTCAAGTCTTGAAAATTAAGCCACAAATCTAAAGTAGAGTCACGTATTCAGAGAATTACGTTTCCTAGAATCCTACTTTTTGGGCTTCCACATACTGGAATAATTGAAGTTATTGTGAGGTGCTGAAAACAGGTAAAACTTCACAGAGCAATGGATTAACTGAAAAACTGGAAGGACCATGCATATGTTATATGTAACGTCTACCTTTTGTGAAGCACTTAACTGCCTTTATCGCAGCATTTAGCCCAAAAACAGTCCTGTATTTCTTCTCAGCAGTGGTATTTCTAAGTCTCCCTTTGCACCTGGAATTAAAATGTATTTGGACTGATTGGATTCCAATCAGATACTGCTTGACTACAGGTGTAACTGCACCCAACACGGATTGAGGACAGATTGTAATCTGATCGGCTAAACCACCTCTGGAGGTTGTCAGAGATGCATTGTGACCACACTGAACACAAGTGTAAATGCAAATGTGTTGTCAATCCACATACAACAACTGCTTGGGCAGAAATACGTACCGGGCACAGACTTTCACAAATAAAATCCAAAATTTGACAGTGCAGAGAGGTAGTGTGTCCATACAGTGTTGTGCATGAATGCCCTTAAAGAGTGTCATTCATTGAACATGCTCGTGTTTTCTGGTGAACTGAACATATCCGTTTGTGAACGTGAACTCATGCACTGTTGAGTTAACTCAATGTAAACTAGTAAAATGACAGAAGTTTTCATTGTGCACACTGTTGACACGTATTAATACCAGGTGTAAACGTAATCAGGTTAAAATCATATCCAGATACAATCTGGATACAAGACACGTTTTTTGTGATACTGCCATTATGTTTGTAACTTTCCAGCCAGCCCAGGAGTGAACAGAGCTGAAAAGAGAAAACAAGACAAGACTGAGAGGCAGAGAGGGCAAGGCAGGGCACAGGGAGAGAGGGAGAGAAATTGAGGGAAAAAAGAATAGAAAAAAGCTGAGAGGCAGAACAAGTGAAGGACAGAGCGGTAGAGGTGTTAATCAGAGGCTGCAGGTAGGTACACAGTGTGTGTGTGCGTGCACGCATGCGTCTGTGTGTGTGTGTGTGTATGTGTGTGAAAAGGTCTGACAGTATCTCAGGGCTACATCAGTGGCCATTAGTATTTTGCAGCACGAACACACACTTTGACAGGTCAGCTGCACCTCCCGCAGAGAGGGACTGTGTGTGTGTGTGTGTTTGTGGACTCCGCTGGTTTTGACCTGTCCTTTCATGTGTTTATCTCACCTCCAGATGAACCAACACACACACACACACACACACACACACACACAAAAACATACACACAAAAACACACACACCACTAACATCCACTCCTCAAATGGCTCTGCTCATCAAATATAAATGATTTTGTCATCTTCTCTTTTCCTGTCTGCACCTCCAATGTTTTCTTGTTTCCTCTCCCCTCCTCCTTTCTTTTCATTGTTCTTTTCTCCTTTTTACCCTTTCTCCTTTTGCTTTCTTGTTTTCTTTCCATCTAGTCTTCTCATCTCTTGCCTAATCAAACTAGATTGTATGGAGATATGCAGCATTAAAATGGGCTTTGCATTGAGTTTTGTGTACACTGGCACATGATGGTCTAGTTTTGTGATGCTCGTTGGTAACGAATACATTTGTGTGTTTTTTTTTTTCTCTGTGATTTATGGTGGTACTGTTCTAAAATCTTTCTTAAAATCAATTTGTGTCTGTTTTTGTTAGCTACTCTCTTTTTCATTTTTTTTTAATTCTGCAGTTCTTTCTTTTTTGGTTTTCTTTACTCCTCATCTTAAGTCAGCCGTCCTCTTTCTATCTCTTCTTTTTTCTATTTATCTCTTGTTCTTGTCTTTTCCTCCACTTTTTTACCCCTCTACATTTTGGTCTCAATTTCTTCACTACTGTTCTTTTTCTTACTCTCCCTTAGTCTTTTTCCACCTTCAGTACCCTCCCTAGGATCTGTTTGCTCCTCTCCTCTCTTTTGGTTAATTTTCCCTCTTTGCTCCTCTTACTCATTTATTTTCTCCCTCAGTTAACTGTCCTTTCTTTGTCCTCTCATCCTCTCCTCTTCTCTTCCTATGCTCCCTTCTTCTTCTTCTTCCCCCTCGTACATTTTCTTTCTGTTGTCTGTTGTCTCCTCTGCCCTTCCATCTCCTTCTTTTCTCCACCTCTCTTTTTCTCTTTCTCGTGTATTTTCCCTTTTTCTCATCTACATTTTTCTACCACTTTCTTCTTCTCTTTCTTCTCCCCTCGTATCCCACTCTTCTTCAGTCCTCTCCACTTTCTCACCATGACTCTCTCCTCATCCTCTCTCCTTTCTGTTTTCCTTTCCTAATCCCTCCCCTCCTCCTCCTCCCTCCTCTTCCTCATATTTGTTCTTACACTGTCACCTCCCTTTTCTTGTCATTTGTATCCTCTAACATTTTCTTATTTCTTTAAACCTCCTCTACTCTCCTCTTACCTCCTTTGTTTCTCCTTTATCAGCTTATTTGACTCTTTTTCTTCTCTCCTCACCCATCATTTATCCCTCTTCTCTGTTTCCTCCTGTCCCTCTCCTCTTCATCTATCTTCCTCCCTCTCATGTATTTGCTCCCGTTTCCTTCCCTGTGTGGGCTTTGATGCATCAGGAACACACTCACACACACACGCACACATACATACGCTCGGGGAGTATGGAAGCTTGTTCATATCAGCTTCAACATCAGTCATCTGTCAGCACAACTTTTATCTGTACATCTCTGTCTGTCTCTCTCTCTGCCTGTCTGTCACTGCGTCTCTTGGCCTCGTTCGTCCCTCTCTCTCTGTCTCTCTCTCACACACTCACACACACACATACACACACACACACACACACACATAGTAGCAGTATCTTTATCTTCTTATCGTTCCTCTCTGGTAGAGCTGCTGAATAAATCAACTGCAGGAAAACCATAGATGGAGATGGGAAGATAAAGGGATGGAGGAAGCAGAGAGGGGCATGATGGGATATAATATGACATATATATATATATATATGCAGTGTATATTCTTATTCTTAGTACCAGAAGGATAGAGACAATGGAAAAGGAAAGAAGGAAGGGTGAAAGAAAGGAGGAAGCAAAGAAAGACAGAAAGAAATGTGAATGCAAAGCGACAACAGTCTGCTCACAGCCTGTTCTGGCCTTCAATTTCAAATAGCTCAGCTTTCCAAAGTGTGTGTGTGTGTGTGTGTGTCTGTATGCATTTGTATTTAATTTTAGGCTTTCTGTCATCAGATTGTGTTCATTAATTCGCCTATATATTGTTTTGATTATAGAAAATACAGCTGACAATGCCGTTAAGAAAAATTACAACAAAGTAAACGGGGAAGGAAAGAAAACAGAAATGAAAAAGCAGGAAGTGAAAAAGAAAGTTAGAAGACTGAATAAGAAAGAATGAAGGGTAGCGACAGAAGGAGATCTTCCAACCACTGACTGAAACCTACCACCACTTGCCACCATGCCCCTGAGCAGGACACTGAACCCTCTTCTTGCATCGACACATGTGCATGTTACAACAATAAAAGCATGAATCATATGTTTGTTTCTGAATTCTTACACTGTAATCTGCTTTGGCGATATTGTTTCCCCAGTTAATTATCGTGCCTCTAAACTAAAAAAATCAAATTGCGAGTTAATGAGGTGCTGATAGTATTATTTCACAGCCGGGTGCTCGTGTGCACTGACTGATCCTGCTTGCCGACCTGTTAATACAACAAATTAGGAGTGGGAGCCTGTGCTCTAACCCCACAGCAAATCGCAGGAGGTGGTTTAATGATTGGCTCAGGGACACTTTGATGGGACACACCAGAGTTTTTGTGGGAGCTAAAGCCACAAGATATTGGATATATTGCACCAAAAGTCTAATGGAGGACACATGCAGCTCATTTCTTATAGTAGTACTTGTTAGGAATATGATGTAGAATATAAGACATAACCCAACAACAAAATATATGAATAGTTGAAGGAAGTTCATGAAGTTCATGAGATCCATGAAAATAAATTTAAAAAGTGTAAAGTCATGTTTTCTGAGTTACATGTACAAGTTTTGTTTGGACAGATGAGCTGAACTGCCCAGACTTCATAGAGATTCTGGCTTTTTAATCCACATTTTGTTGATGTCCTCTGATATGGAATTTCCCTCCGATCACAGTTAGTCGACATGTTTTTGGTGTCATTTTATTTCATATGCTTAAAAAGTAGACAGATTTTCTTGCCTCTGAGCCACAAGCACTAAAACATTTTATGTGAAAAAAGTATATCTTATCTTTTTTCAACTACAAAAGTAGAGCATCAACAGAGAAGAGCTTCCCAACTTGTCTTTGTGGCAAGCTAAGACACATGTTGGGGCTTTTATGGCTTTGTAATTATGTTTACAAAAACTATTGCTGTCAATCAATGAGACCTAACACCTATAATTTAATATGACTGGTATAGTTAATTACATGTTGTTCAGTTTGATGTTATGATACAAAAAAATATGCCTTGTGATACAACTTTAAGGGACCAAACAATATTGTAGGACTGAAATTACTTAACGTCACAACATTTTCCACAAGTGAATAGGACTTTCTTCTCATTGCCGACAAACAGAATATCAAGCTATGCTAAACTGGAATATTACGTTTTTCAATTTGTATGTCAAATAAGCACAGGTGTGGTTCAGATGGTGTTTGACTCTGATGAGTGTGATTTGTTGGATTAACTTATACATGTTTTTGAATGGCAGAACTTGTCAGTGTTTTATCCCTCACCTTCTTATGAAGTGTAAGAAAATGTGGGAAATCAATAACATATTTCATCTTTAAATGTTTTTGAACAATCCAACACCTTCATTGAACAAATAATTATACTACAATTATGGAACTAGATTAAATAAGCAGCAGAGAACCTCACATTAAGATGGCTAATGGTGCAGCGTGTTTTACACGGGCACACACACATTTGAGAAAGGTGAGGTTTTTAAAAATGAAGGCCAGAACAGAACAAGCAGGCTGTTTCTGTTTGAAAATGTCACCAATCCATCAATTTGATAGGTAAAGGCCAGTCTTCTCATTATACTGTGTGTATGTATGTGTGTGTGTCTGCCTCTGCTCTTTTAGAAGAAAAGACTGCTGACCCAGCGAAGGCAGTACACAACACACACACACACACACACACACACACACAGTTATGTGGTGTATTTAAATGAGCCTCTGGCTGGTTATCTATAATTCATCTTCAACAGGTCTGGTCTGATCACTTGGTTGGTGTGTGTGTGTGTGTGTGTGTGTGTGTGTGTGTGTGTGTGTGTAGGCAGACAGTTGAATATATGAATGTGAATGCGACAGTGTTGAGGATATTTTCCTCATGCAATATAACTAATGAGCATTAATACAGAGCATCATGATTCATGTAGGACACACACGTAAAAACAGTTTATTTTTGATCGTTGATCCTTAATTTCAGAAGTTTTGCTTTTGATACAATGACATGTCTCATAGTCTCAAATCTGAAACCTCCAAATGTTTTTTATTTTATTTCAAGCTTATTGAAATGATGGATCTTTCAGGGAACTTCTAGGAATCTGCTTATTATTGATGGAACTCGCTCTCTGTCTCTCTTTCTCTGTAGGTGCACCACCCTTCACTACGACTCTGATCTTCCTCCAACCTCCATCATCATCACGTTCCACAATGAGGCCAGATCCACCCTGCTGCGCACCATCAGGAGGTAACACACATCGTCTATCAGCATCTTCAGTTTTAGATTATCTGTGTGGATATCAGTCTTCAGAAACCTGAATTAGTCAGACTTTTGGCCGACGAGCATAGAAGCACTGAGCTGCCAAAAGTTACTGTAGAGATACAGTGATGGTACAGCAGAACAAAACCATCTCTCTCTCTCACACACACATTTACTCTCCTGACATCAGCAGGTTGCTGCACACACATACAATACAAACAGATAGACACACACCTCCAGATTTTGGCTTGGGTTCAGCTCATTATACCACTCAGTCAGCAGGGACCTGCTACGTCTCCTTACTATCACAGAGGACATTGTGTGTTGTGTGTTGTGTGTGTGTGTGTGTGTGTGTCCTCCCCTTCAGCCCATCTCAAAGCTCTGCAGTTTTCAACCAATTAAAAGACAATCTGTCTCCCTGAGCCCCTCTGCTCCCTTTGGCTCTGGCTCTCTCTATGTGTGTGTGTTTGCTGCTGGTGACTTGGAGCTAGAAGTAGTTTAGCTGCCTTTTATTTTTAGTTTGTGAATTTGGAACATTCACTCTCACCAGGATTCAGAGGATCCTCTGATGCCTCTTTACTGCTGCATACAGCTTTATTTGACATGGAAACATTTTAAGATGAACATATCTTTTATTTAAAAGATATTTATGGCAGCATAACCCAAACCATTTCCATTTAAGTGTTTAATGTTTGTTTTGCTGCCTTCAAATTGATTGATATAACAAAATAGTTAACCAATGAGATTTTTCACTCACTGCCCCAAAATGTTAGATGCTTTGTCATGTATGCTTTATGTCTATAATTTGTTACAAACAGTGGATGTACATGGTCATCAGCATGAGCAGTGACAGCCAACGTGGCTGATGAGCAGAGAAAGAAAGGAGGGCCACCATGGTTGTGCTTTAGGATACTGTGATCCAAGATGGCATCCCAATCTTTCCAGTTAAAGTTGCTTGTGGAGTTTTATGAATAATTAATCTTCATGGATTAACAAGTCCTGACATAAAGAGTAATAACTGGCCTTGTTTTCCATTTATTCAGTAAAAAGCCTGCACTCACAGAAAGGGTCAAGATGTGATTAATTGTTCATTAAAATCTAACAGAAGTAGTTGTGTAAAGGATAATTAAAGAGAAAACGTTCCTTACTCTCTGTACACCTAGTCAAGCACTGCTTCAACAATTCAACAAACTCTGTGGAAATGGATTAGCTCTCTGCTTTTGGCATTTTATATTTTACTTTTTGTGTCCACTTTCCAAATAAAGTGCTTCACCTGGTGTCTTTACAGGCAGACTGAAGGACTTTGGTAAAGCTGAAACAGTGCTACAAGAGATCACTTGACATTTACAGGGTTTTTTTTCATGAGTCAGTGAATCACAAGATGGCAGCTGACACCAACAAGCACCGCCAACAGACAGAAAATGGTGATATGATGAGATAACAACACACTTACTAAGCAAATTGTCTGTTTAGATGAAGCTTTTAAAGAGAGAGAATTTTTATGAGACAAAGCTTTCAAATAAGTTGTTTCCAACGTACAGTATCTTCACTATGTATATGTTAAGACAATGCTTCTTATTCTTTAATGGGAAACCGTGAACAGACTAGTTTCCAGAGTCTCTTTTTACTTGATGATTCCAGAGAGAGGCCTGAGTTGACTGGGTCTGGAAGCGTTAGTGCCCTGCTTGGGGACATTTAATGACCATCATGTGGTTTAGCAGGTTTTGGCCCAGTAACTGTAATTTACATTCCTGTTGACCCAAAGCAAACCATAAATGTTTATATTGATTTCCCACCCATCTTACAGCCAGTCACTGGTTTTAGTCTATTTCTGTATGCTATAATAAGGACTTCTTAAGGACTAAGTTAAGTTTTTCTCTCATGGTACTGCTGTTGTGAGCAGAGACCTGCAGAGTCGTCTTCTAAAAATCATAGCATTTACCGGCATGAATACAGCAAATGGTTGAGATAACAATAATCCTGAAATGCAGGCAACAAACTAACACAGATGGTGTGGAAAGGAAAACATACACTTGGCTGCATAAACATAAAATGTTGATGTGCACATGACCCAGAGCCTAGACAGTGACTAGAGTGTATAGTACCACGTGTGTAGTGAGATTTAGTGTATATGGGGGTAGACCTGCAGCGTACACACGAAAATGTGCCCAGTGCCAAACTAAATGTGTCAATACCTTCTAGTCCCGTTGGGCCGAGTTCTTGCAGCTCACTCTCACATGCATCCTGTATGTCAGAGCTTCCCTCGAGCACATAAACGTCATATGCAAATTTTAAAATTATCTTGAGAAAGGAAAGAAGAAATGGCAAACTTTGAGCACAGTGCTTACCTGCTATTATATACCAGTAGTGTTCTCATAGATGCTACTTTTATGCAATGCATTTACCTGCACAGCAACCAACAGCAGAGGATTTTAGTGAATGTGTGAAAGCATAATGTGAAGTAAAGTACTGAGCTGAGAAAAAGCCTCCATCATCACTCTTCATGGGTGAATACTTTTGAAAAATGTCAATCTGCTTATTCTCCAATCTTCACTGGATCATAGCCAAAAAGTTTACAAAAGATATTCAGAGTCAAAAAACTTTTTTCAAAGGTTTTGAAAGATATTTAGTCGAAGACAGCAAAAAATTGCAATCTAATTTCAAGCGTCAGTTTTCAAGCAGGAAAAAAAAAATTGAATAGCCAGATAATAGCTGGATAAGTTTTCTTTTTACTATCTGCAATCATGCTTTGCTCCGGGGACTCTGAAAACACTGAAAGCCTATTGAATGCCTACAATTACATTATAAAAGGGTATAATTTGGGAGTTGTGTGCGCTCTGGGGCTCAGCGATATGCAGGCCGAACTTTAATAAGTTTGATTTCTGAGACAATGATGAGCACTTTGAAAGCTTTTCATCTCGTGATCAAAGAGTTGCTTTCTGAGGGGGAGCCGGGCCTTGTCGATATTTAATCAAGCTCAGATCCGAAAATTGATCTCATCTTCTGTGTCTCCACTGGGCGAAAGATAAGCAGGCGAGGAGGGAGAGAAAGAAAGAGAACGAGAGAGGAAAGAGATGTGGAGCTTTTGAGGACATATTTGGTTTTAATAGGTTTAGTTTGTTTTGCCTCTGCGTGTGTGTGTGTGTGTGTGTGTGTAAAACAGCCTCCTTAGCTGCAAATGTTCCATTATTATAAGAAAGTCGCAGGAGCATCATGGGAAAAAGAGAGAAAGAGAGAGATCTCTCCCTCTAGATCAGCACCAGCTCAGCACTTTCTGATTCAGTGGTCCTAAAAACGCACAGTAAAGACTATGGATCACTTCCTCTCCAACTGATCACTCAGGATTTATTAGGAAGAGGTCATTAGTCAGATTGATGGTCTTTCTACTGCAAGTCTGCTGTTTTATGTGGGATTTAGTGCTACTCTGTTGTTCTTAATTTCTGCCTCGATTTCTGTCTTTATCCCTTTTTTTGCATAGTCTCATTGCATAGAAATAATGTGTAGTGCCCCAACACATCTTAGAAAGAATCCTGTTTTATCCGTTGACATTCCTGAGCAGACCGCAATCACCGAATACATGATCCGACTTCAGCTGTGATTAATACGTGTCGAGATTAGACAGTGTTTACAGAATGCTGATATGTAGCATTACATTGGATTTGGCATTAGATTATTACTGATAGGCTAATACATACTGCATCCACTAAACATAATCAGGCAGTAATTAGTGAAGATATAGATCATTGTAGATTAGCAGTGACAAGACTATATTTAACGAGGAAAAAATAGCCTTTTGACCCCAGACTGATAAATGTAGATGTGTAATAGCACTGTAGATCAGCAGTGATGACACAGTATTTACTGGGTGCAGATATATAGCATAATACATCACTGGTGGTTAGACAGAACAGAACGTATTGAGTGGCTGAATAAGGTTTTCTGCAGATCTGCTGGGAAAGGCTTTCTATCAGAACCAGAAAGATTTAACCTTCAAAGAAATATGTTCAATGTATAATTTTACAAAGCAAAACAGAATTTTTTTAGGGCATCTTAAAAATATCTTGACTTTTAATAATAATCTCAACCAATTATAAGATTATTTTCCAAATCATCACATTTTCGCAGTGAAATCTTTCCGTTGCTGTCAGAGGTCTTGATAGAGAAATTGGTTGGAGAAAGATTGCGGGATGCGGATGAATGGAAAGAGTGGCAGATGCAGAGGTGGAGAGAAAGGAGTGATGAATTACTCCAGCAAGGTAAAGGATGGAAGGACTGGCTGTCAGCTAACCAACCAGGCAGAGAGAGAGGGGAAAGAAAGAAGGTGGAAACCAAGCTGTGGTACAGAGAAAGATAGAAAGCGAGAAAGCTTTAGAGAGGATAAAAAAGAAACAAAATTGCGCCTTGAGCAAAGTCTAATACCGCAGGAGCAGTAGAAACTAATTTGACTCCTCACCTGTAGGGAATGGAGTTATGGAAAAACAATTCTGCAGCTGATTTACAATAGGAGTAAAATAAAAATACCACATACACCTGAAGGAGGGGGATGCAATATTTTTACAGTAACCATCAGAGCAGAAGATATCTCGCTCACAACGGTCGGAAGCGTCACTTCTCAGGTGTAAATAAATCCATAAACCCTGGGCCGTGGAGAGACAAGACAATCTGAAACCTGTGATAGAGGTTTTGTAGTTGCATCACACGTTCAGCAAACACATCTACTGCCTTCATGTAGGACCAGTAGGCTGGAGAGCTGTCAATGCACAAACAAAGGTGAAATAAATGGTTTAGCCACTGGAGCTAGATAAAGGTTTTTGTCCAAAGACTGTTCTGGCTTAGTGAAGTGTTGTCTGAGTTGTTTGAGATGAGTCGGCTCACTCTGCATGAAAAAACTCTTAACATTGCCTTTATTGGCTACAGTAGTTAGCAGGCTTATTAAACCAATTGGCTGTTAACATACAAAACACTGAATAATAGCTACAACTAAAGCTGAAACATGTACTGGATAAATTTGCTAGTGTGTACATCCCTGTGATATTTTCAGAAGTTGTGCCATGCCATTTGTTTACAAGTCACACGCAAGTTATAATCTGTTATTCACCAAAAGTAATTCCATTTACTTATGTAAACAGTAAACACAGTGTTACACCCCACCCTTTGGTGGCAACGTGGGGCGAACAACACCCCAACACTGACCCAAACTTAACACACAAACAACTTTAAAACAACCAAATCAAGGGAATTTATTAACGTCACAAGATGGTAAATTAAGAACACCAAAAACACAAGAAGATAACACAAAAATGCCCCAGCTGAGAGGCAGCAAGTCCAGCAGTCCCAAATCAAGAAGCTTCTTTTCTGACGCTTGCACAGGAGCTTTTAAAGACCGCCTTCCAAGGCCAGGTGGACCTCGTTCAGCAATCAGCTGAAGTACTTCAGAGGCAGAACTAGGGCAGAAAAAGGAACATGGAGAAAGCACAGAGAAACACATACAGCCATAACAGCAGTGACTGAGAGCAGTATCAAATTAACATAAATGATGATTGTTCTGTGAAATCGTTCTTTTCCAAACTTATTTCATTAAAATTTATTGACAGCCATGACAAAGAAACCTTAGCATAGAAGAACAAGATTAAGAGTTTACATCCATGCACTCTTTGAGGTTCTTCTCAGTGTTGCTTTGAACTAAATATCAGCATGCTAACATGACAGTGCTCACATGCATTAACAGGCATAATGTTTACAATGTTCTCCATCTTAGTTTAGCATGTTAACATTAGCTAATTAGCACAAAACACAAAGTACAAGTGAGGCTGATGGGAATGTCATTAGTTTTGCAGATACTAGAATAAAAATTTGACCTGATGTTAAAAAGTTAAAGGATCACCAAAATGCTCAATTCTTCAAAATCATATCTCTTGATATCTTGAGAAATTTCACTGTATAAGCAGAGTGCGAATTATACAATTACAATCGAGGGAAGGGAGGGGGTCAACTTTTTTCCGGTCGGAAAGAAAACCCAGAAACGATAGTTAGCTAAACTGTAACTTAAGGCAAATGTTAGAAAGCCTATTAAACAATCTAGATAGCTAACTTCTTAAACTTCACTGTGTCTATTAGCTTGTTGTGTGATGCACTGGACCTTAATTAGCCACTGGAGGCAGACAAGACATTCAACTAACGTCAAGGTTACGAAATGCTATGGTCCATTTTTGGGGTGTCTGAAATTTATTTCAAGATTCTTGAGGCATGAATATGGGAAATATATTGTAATATTTACAATTACATGTAAGAAAGACTTTTGCCTCTTTTGGAGGGGTCCAGGTCTTAATTATGGGGGTCAGACACTCTCAGTCCCTGCCCTTACTATTACTAGCGTCTGTTGTTTTTGTTGTGGTCTTTGAAGAACTATGCATTTTGGTGGCAGCTTTTATCACTTTAATCCAAATTGTCCCCCTCTACTGAGAGCGCTTGAATGCTAAGCACGGGTGGCTCCTTTGGGAAGTGAACCCGCCACCCTGGCAGTCGTACAGCAGCACCCATTTAGCAACAGTGCTATCAATGCCAGAGAGTGGGGTCGAATTCCCACCGGGGCCACACATGCAGCTCTAAAAATGCAACGCTCTCAAGGCACTTTGGATGAAAGCGCTCACCAAATGGCAGTTGTAGGTAATGAACATTTTTCAAAAATTCCCCCCTAAAATTGATATATAGTGTTTGGAAATGAGCGGCACAGATATAGAGCTGCTATTCTGTGGCAGCCGACTGCGGTATTGTCAGCGGTGATAATATTTTCTGTGAGCTGAAGATAGCTTCTCCCTCAGCACGCCTGAGGGGAGGTTAAGCCTCATAGCTAGTGGCCTGTGAACCAGAGAATGGGAACTCCTGTATGTGTGGTGTGTGTGTGTGTGTGTGTGTGTGTGTGTGTGTGTGTGTGTGTGAGAGAGAGAGAGAGAGAGCGAGAGAGAGAGAGAAATGAGTGGGGAGGTGTTGAAAGGGAGGAGAAGAGGTGGAGAGAGAAATAAAAAAAGAAAGATAAGAGATTGTGTCCATCCATCCGTGCCTGTGTGCCTCACTATTAGATAGATAGATAGATAAATAGATGGATAGATGGATAGATGGATGCATTCAGTGGAGGATTTAATGTGGTCTTATGAGATAAATACACTATTATCTTTCTACTTGATCACCTCATGTCTCTATCTTTATCCCTCCTTCTGTCTTGATTCCACCCTTCTTTCTTATTTGCTTGCCCCACACCTTTCCTCCTCCTCCGCTCTCCTCCCTTCTTCCCTCCATCTCATCCATCAGTCCATTCATCCATCTCTCTCGTGATCGGGCCTCGACTCCACAGAGAGAGGGAGAGAAAGAGAGAAAGTTACAATCAGGGTTATTTGTCTCCCTTACTAGCATGCCATTTCTCTCTCCCTCTCTTTCATCTCGCTCTCCCTCCCCTCCCCCCCTGCATCCATCATTCCTCTTGATGGGGTCCGGTGCCTCAGAGACTCATAGCTTCACTCCACACCACCTCCTCCTCTTCCTCCTCCTCCATTTTCAGCTCCAGCTCCTTCCATCCCTCGCTCCCTCCTTCACTTTCACCTCTCCCGAAGTCTATCCATCGTTCTCCACATACACTCCTTCCCTTGTTCTGTCTTAACCAGCAGTCTGCCTTCACTCCTTCCAGTGATGCTTCCCTTCCTCCTGTCTTTTCCTTCCCTCTCTCTCCTGTAGATTTCTCCTTTGCACCTTTGTTCACTTATTCTCCTTTTTTTCTTTCTGGTTTATTTTATTAGTTATATTTGAAAGGAACAGTTCGGAAAACAAAACAAAGAACTGTAAATGACAGTGAACAGTTGAACAGTGAACCCAAAAGGCTCATTTTCATCTTTAGTCCCTGGCCAGATGTTTAATAGGCACTCCAAAGCATGACATGTTCCCTCATTGCCATGAACACACTCACTCAAAACCCAAACATACTACTGATTAGAGCATAAATGCATATTAATCTACAGCTGAAAACATCCTCAACAAATACACTCTTAATCTAGTTAAGTAACTTTTGCTAAGAACTACGGTGTCCAGATGTTTTAGGAAATGACTGAAGCTTTTTTTTTTTTCAAATAAAACTATATATTTCAGAGCCCTTTTTAAAAATGTATATCTTTAATCGGATACAGAAACAGAAGAACAGTAAAATGAATATCTACATAATAAACACAGCACATATCCAACAGTAAATAATGCCATAACTCGTAATAATTTCTTAACTCTCTCTCTCTCCCTCCTTCCTTTTCTTTCCTTTTCTTTCTCTCCTTGCGCTCAACTTTTTATTTTATCCTATGTTCTTTCCAGTTTTGTCTTCTAACATTTTCTTTCCTCTCTACATTCCACATTCTGCTCTCTCTCTCCTTAATTCCTTCTCGACTTTCCCCATATCTTTTCTATCATCACTGCTCCGTGTGATCCTTCTCACTTTCATCCTCTCCAACCAACCCTGAAACCCTTTTTCCATTTATTTTTTTATTTTTATTTTCTTCTTCCCTCATCACTACTTCCATCCTTTCCTAACCTTTTATCCTCCCTCTGTCTCTTTCTTTCTTTCTTTCCATAATCTCTTCTTCTGTCCTTTCCTCTTTTATTGCCTCCAATTATCCCTGGCAGCCTTGTTTTCTCACTCCTTCACTTTTTGCTTTTTTGCTTTCCCGTTTCTTCATATTTTCATCCATCTTTACTCCTTCATCCCCTGACCAACCAGCGTCAACCAGTCCTTGCCTCTTATCATCTGTCTTTTTCCTCCATGAGTCCTTCCTGTGATTTCTCATCTCTAGTTTCTTTCATCTCTCTTCATCCTTTCTCCCCTCGGATGTATTGTCTGCTCCATCCTTAACCTTTACCTTTACCTATCTTTTTTCTGTCCTCCATCCCCTTCCCTCCCCTCCCACCCTCCTCAACCTTATCCAGAGGGGATGATGAACACAGAGGTTATTGAAGAGTAGAAATAATTAAATAAAATGGAGCAGAAACTCACCCAGAACAAAACATATTTTCTTATTTTCTTCCAGTAAAAGTTATGAATTTTTTATGTTTCAATCTCTCTCTTTAATGAAATAGTTTTTTAGAGGCGACACGTCATACATTTTCATAACAGGAATTTGGGCTGACATTTTCAATATGTTTCATATGGCGTGCAGTGCTTACATAATGGATTCATGAGAAACTGAGTGTGTGTGTGTGTGTGGTTTTATGTGTGTGCAGGTTGGCATTTACTTTCAGCTTTCTGTATATTTCACATGCATTTTTTTGCAACGATAGTTGTGTTTGTGCATATTTGAGACAGATATTTTCTTTGTCTCTCCAGTGTTTTGAACAGAACTCCAGTTCATCTCATCCATGAGATTATTCTGGTCGACGACTTCAGTGATGACGGTGAGCTGCAGCTGGACACACAGACACACACATATACAAACACAAATACACACATTCCAGGTCTCTTCCAGGTCAGAGATAAAAGAGATGAGACCCACATAACAGGTCAGAGGGATGAATCTGTCCACAGCAGCAGCTGGGTTCACAGTTTTAGGATTACAATGAAGATGAACCTCCATTCTGGGTCAAAAAGGAGACTAACAAGCTGCACCGTGTTCTCGCATGCAGCTGTGTCCGCTCTGTCTCCAGAGAGGCACAATTTCCAGGTGAAATAGACCAGAGAAAATCATTAAACATAACACAATTAACTGGCAGTCATTAGATTCTTTAGAATAATTTTCTGGATATTCTTTATTTTTCTTATTGTCTACAAAAATAACTATAACTAACTCTCAAACGATCCTACTGGCAAGGACTGTGTGTGTGTGTGTGTGTATCAAAGCCTAATATATCTTCCTCTGTGCCATAAAGCTCCATTGTTGTCCAAAAACACATCAATGAGCCACACTGGGTGACACGTTCCTTCATTACCATGAACACACACTCTCATTTATATAGTTTATTTTGACTCACTGCCACATACACCATCCTAGTGCCCCAATTCTGTAAATGTAAAAGCTCTGTATAGCGCCTTTCTAGTCTCAGTTTATTTAGTTTACATTAATACCATCATTATTTAAGTTTATATGCTGCTCCCATGGTGCATATTCCCATAAATGTGTTTGTAATGTATGCAACTGTGTAATTTGTTTACTTAAAGGTGAGATAGTACATGCACAGAGCACAGAGAGAAGATGACGGTCTTAGCGGTTTCAGCATTGTGCCCCAGGCCGGACTAGAAGTAAAAGTGCTCATTAAGTGGAATGGCCCCTTCAGAGTGTCACATCAATTTTTGGATTGTTATTACTTACATGTAAATGTGAAACTGGCATTTAAATGTCAGTCACAGTGGAGTTAATTACTTTAGGTTGGTTTGATTAATTTAAATGCATCGTGTTTTATAAGATCAAACATTTTGAATGTAAAATCTTAATCAACAAGGTAATTAATAACTAATATATATGAATTATATAAATATAATCGACTAAATGTAGTGGAGTATAGGTTTTAAGTGGAGTAAAATGTGTCAAGTAAAGTACAAGTACCTTTAAACTGAAATTAAGTACAGCACTTGAGTAAATGTACTTTTTTTCTATCACTGAGTTAAAGTTATTGTACAGAGACGGTTAAAAGCTTTGAACTCTTTTACAAGAGAAGCAATCACAGAAAATGTGCTGATCGACTGTTTGTGTTTCCATTTTTCTTTCCCCTTTTGCTTGAAAATATGGAGTTCTCCTCCATATCTGCTGAGCTGACCTTGATATGATCAAAACCAATATGTCTGCACTTTGCTTTTTATGGTCAGGGAGTATAGCAGTGATAAGAAATGCACTAACATGCAACAGAAAACTCAGTGACTGTGTATAGAAGTGCAGTGAAACAGAAGCTTCTGAGGTAGACCCAAATGCCTGATAATAATTTGCTTTGCTCCTGGAACTTTACCTTAGTTATCTGACATAACATTTATTCATCTGTGTTCAAGGTTGTAGCTGTTTATTCATCCGCCTCACAGTAACTTTAAGTCACAGATGAAATGCTTTCAAGGAAACAACAGAGAAAGTAACTGAAACTTAAGCGTTTTAGTCAACGCAGTGCGATGTATCCATGACGTGTAAACAGCTTTGTGCTTCAAACATGAACTTGTCACATCACAAATTATGTCATGTTGCTAGCTCGGGTCTTAAGGTCTTAAAGACATGGCTGAATTGCGCCATTTTTGAGGTTCTGCTTTTCATTTTGTCTCTGTATTTCACCAACCAAAGCCAAACAAGAACTAGAAAAAAAAAAAGAGACTTAAAAATTTCTTTTGCAGCAGAGAGGAGAAAACATGAACACCAATTATTTCAGTAAAGAAAAGCCAACTTTGCAGCACATGCACTCTGAAACTGGCAGCTCAGTACCTAGTGACGATTCTCCACAGGCTATCCAACATCCTATTATCAAAGACACCTGCTGAGCCACCGACCTGACAGCCAATCAAGACAGATGGTGCTGGACGCACTTGTACAGAAGTGAAAATCCAAGTGATGAAGGTTAAATAGTGCCATTTTTAGACTGTGAAGAAATGATCAAGATAGATGGGGAAGCAGTGGAGAGATGCAGTCAGCAGTGGAGACAAAAGATGTGCAAATGAGCAACATCACGATAAACAGTGTTAACAATCCTGCATATAAACTTGACCCATTCATTTAATAACGGTTATTTCATGCCTTTGGTTATAATCCGAATTTCTTGCAGTGATTTATTTTGGTAATTTATTTTATTGGTATTTTGATATTTGACCCAGCATGAATCCTTTTTCCCGTACAAACATCCTGCTGCACATCAGTAGAATCTTTCCGTCAATATTGTTGCTATGAGGGTTTTAGAGTTTTCTATTGAAGTGATTCTCAAACTCTTTTTTAGTCTGACGTACCCCCACAGTCCTATCAGATGAGCTCAAGTACACCAACCGCCATGTTCCAAATGTGTTCGTTCGAACCATAGACAGTAGAAGTGGACGTAGTCATCGTGACGTCACCCGTTGGTTTTTGGACTGCCGTTTTGAAGCCTCGAGTGTGGCCGATAGCTGCCGCCATGTTGAATTTTTGCAACCAGCGGCACCGGACGTGACTATATTTGGACGAGACGATGGAGCTAATGGCTGTGTGTGGAGCTAGCTTGCTTATCTAGGTGCATCTGACTGTCATTTTAACAGGGCTGACAACTTTGTCTAGCAAACAACAGTCTTAAAACTAAATGTACTCACCAGAACAGACAACTCCTAATAAGCTTTTTCAACGGCGCTGGTGAAATTTACACAGTGCCGTGGGTACAAGTCACTCTAGCCTGATTGACAGGTCGCCATGGTAATGACTTGTCAATCATAGATAATCCTGCCCTGTAGCATACTCTGCTTTATGGTCTATTTTCCTCTAAACTGTACCTTAATTTACTAAATGAACATAATGTTGGATTGAAGAAGATATGAAACTAGCGACTGACACCGTTAATTCATTAGGAAAGTGTTCTCTGAGGTAATTACTCAGGTGAGAAGTAGGGTCATTTTGCCATTATTTCTAAGGGAACCGGACTTCTTTTTGCAGAAGAGTCACTCCCTGCTGGCCGTTCGATAGAATGCAGGTTTAACCCCTGACTCACACAGGTGGCGTGTGTGCCACGTTGTCGCTGCGCCGCGGCCGCCGTAGCTAATCGCTGCCATTGTATTCAATGCTTGTGCTCACACTAGAAGCGCCGCAGCGCGTCCCAGAAGCGGCTCTATTTTTGACGGGAAGACGCGTCAAGCAGCACAGAGCAGATGAGCCAGGCACAAAAAAAAATACAAAACACAAAAAAATAACCTGTGCACACTTCCAATCATATATCAACAATAAACACAGTTAAAACAATTTAACTATTTAGCCTTCTTACCGACTGGACAAGCACAAAAATCAAGGACAACTTACTAAATCAACCAAATCTAAACAACTCAGAAAAATCAGGCAGGCAACAGTTCTTATTCTGAAATGCTCCATGTGGGAAATTCAGCCCTGCAGGGAACTGGGGGAAAACGGTTCACAGAGTGCTGTGATCGGTTGTAGAAGCACACAAAATGACAAAAAAACAACAACTCAACAGGCTAAACTCTCCGCAGCTGAAACGCTTCCAGTGTGAGTGGACACAGGGCTGCGGACGGGTCAAAACCATTGCACAGCCGTAACGTGGCGCACACGCCGCCTGTGTGAGTCCGGGGTAAGGGACTTCTGCATTGGATTCACGTCTCAAACCGGAAGCTTCCCACTTGGTTCGAACTCACCTTAAACAGATATATTTGTATTTAACACTATTCATTATATAAAAGTAGATATTGTTACAATATTTATAAAATTCTTTCAACATATAGTGATCCAGAAATTGTTAACATTGCTTTCTTTTTTTTCAGTAGGTTTGGTCATCTTTGCACTTAAACTGCTCCCGCATCAAGTGAAGGAAGTTGGACATTTCAATTCTTTATTCATTACTTTTATCAATCTATTTTATCTTCTCTGCTGGCTCTTTAGCTCTTTTTAAAACATTCTCAGTCGCAGCATGGTGTGATCAGATATCACAAATGACTCAGGTGGGTTAGAGGTGTGTCCTGGGCAGTTTTACTGTAGCAGGTAGTTTATTTGTTATTTTAACAATAAACACAGAGCTTAGCCTCACCAATCATCCTCAACACTTTGTAATCCTATTTGTAGTTTATGCTTCCTACCACATTATGTCCCCCTCAAGAATAAACGGATTATACGTATCTTTTACAAAATCACAACTGTGAGCTCTGCATCCTCACAGCTGCTCGCCTGCCTGCTATCAGAAATTCAGATCTTTCCACCTCTCCAGCGTCCTCCTGTTTTTTGTCTTTTAGTTGTTTGTGATGTTTGTATCTTTCTTTAAGATGTTTATCAAATGTTTGTGTGTCACAAACTAAAATGCATATTGTTGCAAGAAATGGTTAAAACCTTGATATTGAGAGTCCCGACTGAACTTTGAAGTTTGGGGAGAAAATTGAACTTTTTGAATCACATGTCATAATAATGGGTCAAAACTTTTCTGTCTGGGTCAAAGTATTTTCTTGCCTTTTTTCACAAAGAGTTGAGTTTTGCACTTGAATGGAGAAGCGGAATGGAGCGACCAGGCGTTCCTTCTGGTTCAGAGGGCTCTAATGGAGGTTTTCAGTCATTCAGAGCAATTTTGACAAGTTTTGACAAGTTGTTTTTCTCCCCAAAACCTCTTTCCTCATTTGTCACAACACAATAGTAGAAAGAGCAGTGGCAGCTGTAGGAAAAGTCATAAAGAACTTTCAGCTCAACTACACTTGTGTAATCACCATTTATCCCTATTATGTTTAAACCAGTGTGTTCAGGTATTACATTTACATTTACTCATTTGGTGGACGCTTTTATCGAAAGCAACTTACATTTGAGGAACAACATACAAGCATCAATAAAGCATCAATACAGTAAGAGATCAATAAACACTAGTAAGAGTAGCAATAAATACTAGTAAGAGCTATTCACATGTATGGCTTCAATGGGGTAAATACCTATGGAACGAAGTTAGTGTTAACGCAATAGTGGAATCAAATCAATTTAAAAAAATTATTAAGACATGTATGCATTAAGAGATAGAAGAAGAAGAAGAAGAAGGAGAAGGAGAAGAAGAAAGGAAGTGCATGTTAGATGTTAGAGGTGTTATGTTTTCAGAAGTTTTCAAGAGCTTCTTGAAGTTAGAGAGGGATGCCCCTGCTCTGATGGCATGTGGTATCTCGTTCCACCATCGTTTAAAATGTTAGGATACCAGTACCAAAAATCAGTACCCTTAAAATGATACCGAAACCAATACAATACTTCATTCGATACCTTGCATAAAATTCCACCTTTTGAAGCCATAGTAGTTGATGGCCTATTATTATTTATATTGTTATCAGAATCAGAATCAGAAGGAGCTTTATTGCCTATAGTCGCTTTTTTCACATACGAGGAATTTGCTTTGGTGTTAAGGTGCTACACGTAGACAAACATTCAGTTGACATAAATAAATGTAGAAATATATACATATGGAATAGACAATGCAAGTTATATAAGAATATTAAAAATAATAACTATTTCCAGAGAAAGAACAACGTCGCAGATATTTACATGTGCATTATTCTGGGTTTGTGTTGTGCAGATGTATTGCAACGAAATAATAAAAATTGTTATGGACAAGCAAGGTTATCTATTTTATTTTTTTCTTGTTTCAACTAACTGTTACATAAAAGTATTGGGAAATTGTATCAGATCATCCTCCTGTTAAAACAAGTCACTTAGCTACACTAAAGACTCACAAACAGAGGAAAAGAGAGACTGCACGTCCAGCTGATCAAACCAACTACACCTGAAGCAGCTGCAGCCAGAGGCTCCGTGAGTAAAATCAGCTGATTGCTGCTGCGCCACAAAATAAAAAAGTATAAATATTTTTAAATAAATATAAATATTTTTATAATATAAAAATAAAAATGTACAGAGAAGTGTGATACTAGAAGATGAAACCAATGGAAAGCCAAGCTTGTGGTGATAAACTTGCAACACTGACAAACATGCCGAAAGTGGCTGTTAAAATGACACATGGACACATGCCTTTTTTCATACAGTTTGTGGTGCAGGCACATAAGGGGGAAAAAGGTGTGTTGCTTGCGTGTTTGGCTGAAAGCAAAACCAAACAAATAGTAATTGTTTGCTGTGATCTGGTTACAAGAAGTATTGAATGAAGTACTGGACGTTTAGATTCTACTCGATACTGGGCTGTTTCGGTCAATATCATAAAGGTATCGAGTATCGTGTGTAATAATAATAATAATCACAACAGTATGATATAACAATATTGCTTTTGTTGTATGTTTAACTGCTGGATATTAATGTGACAATTACTCTAGAATAGAGCTGAAACGATTAGCCATTAAAAAAAAATTATTTCTCAGTTTTGTAAACTGAATATATTTTGATTTTGGATTGTTGGTTGGACAAAACATACAACTTAAAAGCATCAGGCAATAATGCATATATTTTTTTCTACAGGCCTTCTGTTGGATTTTAACTATAATCAGGTTTATTCATCTTAGGACTTTACCTCTCAGTACTTCCAATAATTCTGTAGTTTTTTCATTACTACCTCACTATTTTGGAATTATAATTAATTGATAAATAATAAATAATTAAAATTATTGTACTTTTCAGAAATAATGGAATTGTGTTGAATTGAATTTTGACGTTGTAAGAACAGGCAATATTTTGAAATGACATTGTTATTCCAAAACACGATTAAATATGAATTTCACTTCTGTAAATGATTCATATCCCAGCAGTTCTGCCCCCCCCCCCCCCACCGTTTTTTCTTTTCTACTTTTCTTTTTGGCACTTTCCACTGGAGTATTTTTTATATATATTATATAGTTATATTCAAAATAAATATTAATACAACTCAAAAATTCTGTGGGGAGCTCCCAGTCGGGTGAACAGCAACTAAACAAATGTCTGAGTTGTCAAACTGAAAGCTTTAAATTGCCGTCCTGCTGCTGCAGAGCTTTTCAACTAGCTGCAAATTTCCCTGCAGAGCCAAGAAATTATCGAAATATATTACACAGCAGAGCACATAATATTCTATTCTATTATTTTATATACTATTCTGTTCATTTGAATGTTTTGTGTCTTTTTTGTCTTTTCAGAAAGTGACGGTCAGCTTCTCACCAAACTTCCTAAAGTCAAATGTATTCGCAACACCAAAAGAGAAGGTATGGCAACAGCAGTTTGTCCGTTTGTGTACTTGTCATTAAGTGTGTAGAGGTACATGTCTTTGTTTGCATATGTGTTTGAGAGAATTTGCATTAGCTTTTCCTACGCGTGTGACTGTGAGTCTATTTGCATGTTTAATTATCCACACTGCTTTTGTATATGCGTGTCTCTGCATACATTTGTCAGCTGTAAACTGTATGTGTGCATGTCTGTATAAAAGGTATTTTAGTGTGTGTGTGTGTGTGTGTCTGTGTTGAAAACATTGGCTCAGGGTAAATGAAAAACCTCTGGCCTTTTCATTCCCTTGCCTAAACATTTCCATATATAAACACACACGCTCACAGACAGACGGTCAGTCAGTGAGTGAAGTGAAATTGATTCATTCATCTCTTGCTACATATGGAAGAGCAGAACTGAGGTGAATTGAAGTGACAGGAGCTGCTACTGAAATAGAGCCCAGAGAGGCAGAGAGAGATGGCGGACTGTCATTTACGAAATTTTATTTAAGAAAAAAATGTCTTCCATGAGCTGAAACCAAACATTCCAGAAAGCAAGACCACAACCTGAAATTTGACTTCTATGTAAAATGCCAGAAAAGTGTAACATTCATAAATAACTTGGCAAAATTATAAATGACCTCAATCACTCCAAATATGGATGGTGCTCCTCATTTGAATGGTTAATACAGTCATGCGTCATGGCTATGCTTATCATTTTCTATATAATCCATTTGGAGCTGCCTCCATGCTTTTATATATAGAATACATATGAATGCAGTACACAAATTAACATGACAGCTTGACAATGTGATGGGGTCATGATAATTTTTGGGAACTAAACGCATCGTTAGGGTCCAAAAAAGGTTCTTATTATTCCACCGCAGATGATTCTTGATGTAGCTTCAAGGAGCTGAAACTGATGTTTGGTGCTCAGGACTCAATTTAAAACAGGTGGTGTCTTTTCAGAGGCACCTGTGATCTTTTTCGGACAGTGTTGTCAATTAATTCAGAACTATAAGAAGATGTAGCAGAGAAAGTTTTATGCATTCACAGTAATCTTTATATTCATTATTCTTAGGCTATTGTCACCAGATAATGCAGTGGCCAGCAGTGGACTATATTTTTTCATGATAGTTTAAATATATGTATGTGGAGAAGCAGCCCCAATAGGAGAGTACCAGTAACCAATAACTAAACTAATATACTTTGTACCATTGCCACTGAGAATACTGTATTCTGATTGGCTGGAAGGTGTGGATTAACTTTTAGTAACCGGACTGTATAACTGGGCACTTATGGTTATGTGTTTGATTGCAGTTCTAAATGAATGTATCTGTATTTAACCAAAGACAACAACAGTGGCACTTAAAGAGCTTAGTGCCAGGGTTTTTTGTGTAACCAACAACAACAACCAAATAAACAGGATAAATAGCATATCAGAGAGAACCATGGAAATTTTATTTAAAATGGGTTTGATTTACGTGAATCTAGACCAAATTAATTAACAGTAAGAGGTTTAAAAACTAAAAAGAAAAGTTAGCTGCAGTGAATGTGGTAGCCTGAGTATGAGGTACAGCAGCAGGGGAGAAGATAGAGGACCAGAGAGGAAATGGAACCAAACCTGAATAAAAAGTAAAGATGTGTGGAGAAGTCACAGTTAACACGGCAGATAAAGTCCTTCTGTAGATTTAGTTTGAGATCGGAAATCCATTTCTCCTCTGTCTGAAACTGGTTGAAGTCTCCACCTTTGACGACATGGCCCTTTTTTTCCCACCGTGTATGATGTGGATAAAACATGAAACCCCACTGGTACTGCCTTTTTAAAAGCTCTCCTTCTGAAAGATGCAAATGACACCTGAAATATTTTGAGATTTATTTATAGAACATGCATCACACTGTTACAAACTTTCTGACAGCACGGTAACTACAGGACCCTGTTAGCGCAACTTATTCATACAAGTCAACATTCACTATGTACCTATCTTTTATACTGTATATAATTGCAACACAAAGGTTTAATCAGGTCTTGGCTTTCAAAGTTCAAAGATACCATTGTGAACAAGATCTACAGTATGAGTGCGAACACAACACACCTACACTTTTTCATTTGAGCATCATCTCCTCTGGATGGTTCAGATTGCGTTACCGCTCTGAACTCTGAACTGACAGACAGTCTCGTTGCACCACCCTCACTGGTGGCAAACTAAAGTAGAAAACTTTGAGAAACCACTTCTAAAATTCTTGATTTTGGCACGGTGAATGTTACTGCACAGACTTGCTTCAGCAATGTGTCTCTTGTTTTGTCTTGTCTTCCTTCCCACTTTCTTTCGTTCATTCTTATATTTTATAGTCGTTCCCTTTCTCTCTCACCCACCTCTCTGTCTGCCTCTCTGTCTTTAACAACAGGGACACTTGTCCTACATGCTGTCACTGAAGGATTTCATTATAGCAGTCATGCTGATCACACACTGACACACACAGACACACACACACACACACACAGAGGCAAGGTTCATCAGTTCGGGTAGTTAATAGTTTATGACTTTAGGCCTTCTGACTTGATTGTCTTTTTAATGCCCATAAAAACAAACCACGCCGATACTGTATATCTTCTCTGACACAGACGCACACATACAGTTAGTACTCATATACTTGTGAGGACCCCCATAGACATAATGCATTCCTGTTTCTTACCCTAACATGAACCTAACCCTAATCTAAAGGGTAGATTCCGATTGCTTTATATATGGATAAATAATAAAAATATATATTTATTTGCCACAAACAGCCAATGCATTAAGTGTACAGATGCCCTGGCTAGCTTACAAATGTAGAGATTATTTGTGTTTGTTTGGCACAAGCCTTTTTATGTGTTTGTATGACCCTCTCTCTGCACCGATGTAATAGCTTGGCCAGAAACTGAAACTTAACTTCAGGCTGGCATCGTTTCTTTGCAATAACTTTCTATATAATGTGTACAGCTTCTGAAATTTTAGTAGTTTATATTGAGTTGACTCAACAGTGCATGAGTTCACGTTCACCAGAAACATGAGCATGTTCAATGAATGGCGCTCTTTAGGCGCGTTCATGCACAAAACTGTAGGGACACACTTAATTTCAAGGTTCACTGCATTTACACTTGTGTTCAATGTGGTCAGAATGCGTCTCTGACCACCTCCAGAGGTGATCTGGATAATCGGATCACAATCTATCCTTAATACATCTTGAGTGCATTTATAGCTGTACTTCCAATTGCAATCCGATAACCAAAAACACATTTTAATACCAGGTGTAAATGGGTTATATGATAAGTGCTTGATGGATTGTTAAACAATATTGACAGGACATCTTTCCAGCGTCGGAATTAGGATGGTTGCACCTGACAATATTTTAATATTTTCCTAAATGAAGAATTCAACAAACACGGCCCCTACATGCAGTCTGAAATGTCCTCACAAACATACAATAGTACAATAGCACACACACACACACACACACACACACACACACACACACACACACACATAGCTGTGATAGGTAGAGACAATTATTATGTATGAGTTATTAATGTACATTAACACTCTCCCCTGTACAAAGTCAGCCTCTCCTGCACTATATGTGGTGTGTGTGTGCGTGTGTTTTTGAGTAAATGGGTGTCCACTTGTGTGAGCATGCTCGTGTATCTGTGAGCTTGCTTGTATGTGGGTCCAGTTTATGTGTGTGTGTATGTGTGTGTGTGTGCGTGCGTGTGTGTGTCCATCCATCCAGAAAATAAAGCCTTATTGAGGATGAAATGGGATTTTTAATTGGCTGAGCCTCGGCCTAACAGAGCAGCGTGAAACTTCACAGCCCCTCGTACAATGTCACCGGCACACACACTCACAATGGACCCGCACACGGTCACAGTAACACACACACACACACACACACACACACACACACACAAACACAGTATTGCACACTCAGCCTTGCACATGTGTACACACTTATTCAAAAGGGCGCACACACACACAAAGAGTACGTCTCCATGTCAGGGAGTATTGATTAGACCATTTAGTCCAAATAGAAGAAAACACTGGCCCCCATCAGGGAGACCTCCCTAACAGGCCCATTTACACACACACACACACACACACACAATCTGTCTCTGTCTGTCCGTCTACGACACAACCACAATCAGCCAACACACATTTTCTCCTCCTGACACTAACATTCACTCCTGCTCTCTCTCTCTCACACTCATGCACACAAACCTATCTTCTTGTGCACACACACACACACACACACACACACACACACACACACACATGCAGAGTGTGATGGGCCTGTTAAAAGGTTGTGTCCATGTCTGACAGGGCCTCTAAGAGCCCTGCATCGATTTCCCTCTTTGCTGACTGACTGAGAGAGCGAGCAAGCGAGAGTGAGAGAGCGAGGGAGCGAGCGAGCGAGGGATAGGGGATGTCAATAGGTAGAGCAAGGCACTAACAATGCCAAGGTTAAGGGTTCAATTCCCTTTCAGTGCCTAAAGGTATTCTGTCCTCCTGCAGATGTGTATATGTCTGTGTGTGTGGGAGGAGGATGGAGGAGTGTGTGTGTGTGTGTATGTGTGTAACTGATGGTCACAGCTCGTGAGCGTGAAAGTTGAATATATACTGTCTTATCCGATCTGCCGCCCTGAAAAGAATCAATTTCAGCAGGCAAAGTGGAGGATTTCAATTTAGCAGAGAGCAGCTCTGACGGCTCTGAGGCTGTATGTTCGATATCAGCGGTATCCGAGCGCCTGCACTGTACGGATACTGTGCGGGTTTTAAAGTATGTATGTATGTATGTATGTATGCAGTGTATTAGAGATGAAGAGTCACTGGGAAAGTTAACAACAATCACGACTACTTGTCAGAAGTATGATTTAAACCAGCACCTCAGGTCAGCCTCCACAAAACCAGCTGCATGTAAACTTTAAAATTTTATAGGATAAATTTATCAATTAGATTGTTGATTTCTATTCAGAGGTGGACTTTAGTATTAGTTTTAAAAGTTTTTTGTAAATTATATTTTGTAAATATTCATTCATTTCCATCAATCATTAAAAAATATATCTTAAATAGAAATACAATAACAACCATGGATATGTATTTTTTTGCATTCGTTTGTTACTTAGAAAATAAGAATCAATAAAATATCATTGTGCAAATAAGAGAGAATCTTCTTACTGATGTGCTGCATGCTGTTTCCAAATCATAGTGGATTGAACACAGTCTGCAAGACACGCGGTTCATTGTGTTCATTACAAACATCACATATGTTCCTGTACAGGACTACAATTTCTTGTTGGAGTTTGATACAGTATAGATCAGATTGGGAATTCTGAAGTATCAAATGCTTCGTTACATCCTGTAGGAGTCGGCTAAGAAACTAGCAGAAAAATGAAATGTTTTACTTATGACAATATAAAATCAGGCTTTCAGAGACCTTTCAAAACCTCTCTGAAAAAACACTTTGTTGTCAAATGAAAATCAAATCTGTTTGTTCTATTCATGTTTCTCAAAAAGCAACGTAAATAATGTTAGACACTGTCTACATTTCACTACATGTTGTTCTGTTTACCAGAAATAACAAACGACACATTAAGCATATTACTTATACATGGTGATTCACAGTATGACTCTTTCATGAGGCATTTCTCTTGAGTCTCTGGTCAGATTAAGAAATGTTGTAGTAGTTGCTTCGTCAATGACAACAGTAGTTCACGAGGCAACAAGTCCTAAACGACAACATAGGTCAAATTAACCAACCTCCAAGTACGACTCATATGAGCATATCCTACAAGCCTTTTGTCCATGCCTCCCAAAACGACAATTTTAAACTTAATTTCCCAACCGGACCTACGTTTCGGACATTACGTGACATATCCAACAAAGGTTAAAGTCAAGGGGCAACTGGACTTGGTTGAAGATACGTGACCTATGTTACATCAAATAAACACGTGGAGACCACAGCGACAAAAAGGAGGTGAACTGTAACTGCTAGCCAACTTTGCCAACTTTATAAAGCGCATACATGTTTGCAATTATAGATAAGGTTTAACTGTATGAAGCAAAAAACTATTTCCATATTTCTGTTCAGGTCTGATCAGGTCCAGAGTGCGGGGGGCTGACGCTGCGAGGGCCGGGGTGCTTACCTTCCTGGACAGCCACTGTGAGGTCAACAAAGACTGGCTGCCCCCCTTGCTGCAGAGGATCAAACAGGTAGACAACAACGCAATCTGACATCTACCAGCAATGTGTGTGTGTGTGTGTGTGGAGCTTCACGATTAAATCATAATTCAAGTCAGGTCACTTTTCACACGTCTAACCTTGAAGAAGAGTGTGTGTGTGTGTGCGTGAGCGAGAGAGAGAGAGAGAGAGAGACGACTCTAGTGGTCGAGTTGAAACAGCACCATAAGAGAAAATAGCTGTCGGTCTGATTGCCTCGCATTAAGAAATAAGTGCTGCACTCTCTCCTTCACCTCGCTCCTCCCCTCTTCTCTCCTCTGTTTGTCTTCCGTCCTCTCTTCCTCTTCATCTCCTCTTCTCCTCATGCCACTTTTTACCCTTTGTCATTTCCTCCTCCCTTTTCTCTCGCCTCCTTTTTTCTCTGTCCCCTGCTCCTCCGTCCTTCTTCTTCTCCTCCTCTCACCGTTTGTCTATATTCATACCTCCTCTTTTTGTCCATTTCATCTTTCCTCTCCTCTTTTCTCAGGTCTCTCCCTTTACCTCATTCTTTCCCTCCATACCACTTCTCTTTGTCTCTCTTACCATCTAATTCTTCCTTCCTCCCTTGGTCTCACTTAGCTTTCTCGATGCCTCCTCTCAAGGGCTTCACTTTGTGTTGAAAAGTGGTGGGGACATAGCGGCTCACATTAGGGGTGTGACAATATTGGGTTCACAAGAACAAGATGAGAATATATTTTAACATTATTTTGAAGAAATATTCAATGCTGAAATATATGATTTTGAGCGTTAATCACATGATTTCCTGCATTCTGGAGACTTTCTGCAGGGATTTATGGAAATGCTTTTATTTATATAAAGGGAAACAAAATCCAGGTGGCAGGTGACAATTCAAAATATAAAAATATAATGTAATATAATGCAGCAATCAGTAGCTGTTTCCCTTTTTTTTGGACAATGCACATTTCTTTCTTCTATATATAAATTGCATTGCATGTTTATTTTATTGTGCAAACAAAACTTTTCAAGTAGCATTTTCACTTGTTAGTTAACATTTCTCATAGCAAGCTACTTTTCAGAACATTTTTAACACATTATGTTCTTTAAAAAGTGATGGGGACAAAATCAGCCATTTCAAAAAGTGGTGGGGACATGTCCCCAGCGTCCACAGTGTAATTTACCCCTATGCCTCCTCTCCATTTCTATCCTCTAACACCCCTTTCTCCTCTTTTATTCTCTCATCTCCTACACTTTTACTCTTTCTCCCTTTTAACTCCTCACCTTACAACACTTACTTCATGCCATTTCCTGTCACTTTCCCTCCTTCCATACCCTTACACATCGTCTTCCCCTTTTGACTTCTCTACTTCTTCTCCTCTTTTTTCTCGCCATTTCCTCCTGTCCTCTCCTCTCACGTCCTCTAACCTGTATTGCTCTTTACCGCTCCTCTCCATGTCTCTTCTCCTACAATCATTTCCCTCCTTTCTTCTTTGCACATCCTCCACCTCTGTCTGTTCTTTATTACTCCTGTCATGCTCTCTTCTACCACTTCTCCTCCTTTCTTGTCTTCTTTTTGCCTATATGTCATCCTCTCTGGTCCTCCCTCCTTACATGTGACCTCCTCCTTTTATTCATCTCCTCTCTTTCTTCTCTTCTCTCATTTTATTCTTTCCCTTTTATCCACCCTTGTCGCCTCTCATTTTCCTCCCTCTCTGCTCACACTTCCTCTTGTGTTTTCTCAACCCATCTCTTATTTCCCTCAAATGTCCTCTGCTCTGTTTACACCTCCCTTTCCCCTTTGTCTCTTCTTTTACAATCATCTGTCTTCTCTCCTGTCCTCTCTTTACACCTTCCCCCACCTTTTCTTTCTTTCTTTCTTTCTTTCTTTCTTTATCACCTTATTTGGCTCCTCTCCACACACTGTCGTCTTTTTTTCTTACCATCGTTCATATTCTCACCTGTCTCCTCTTTCTACAATGCATCAATTCAACAGTTGGTTTTGCTGTTATTAAAGACCTTTGATCTCCATCTATAGAGCAGCGATCAATAAGTAAAACCACAGCAGAGCCTGATCTGATTGTGCCGCTACCAGAATCATCCATATTCATGCTCACGGTTTACGTGTGTGTGTGCGCAGGAGAGTCATCCATCACTGTCTGTCCAGTCACTTTGTAGTCATATATTAAGATTTAAAAGTATGAGGTATTGATCCAGGTAAACAAACACACTCAGAAGCAGAACTGCACACCACCATAAAGTTCTATTACCTTCAAAATAATAATAGTCTGTCTCGCTGATAGAGAGAGCTAAAGTCCTGCCCAACTTCCAAGTTAACCAAGTTCTGTTCCACTTGCTTTCACTGGGTTTCATTCATACATTATATTTCACTGTCTATATTCTGAATGACATTGGTGTACCATGCAGAACCTGCAGGGCCATTTTGGCTAAAAAACAAAAAAATATTTTACAGTTTCAACGACAGCACTTCTTTGTCTAAAACTCGTGGAAAATTATGTTGTCGAATGTTATTAAACAAATCATTGTTTAAACTTCATGCCAAATGACTGTTTTATGTTTATTTTATAGTCAGAGGAGTGATGTAAAGTAAGAAAATCTTCTATAAATTTATCCTGTAAATATTAATTTCGCTTCTCCTTTGCTGATTTATTCTGTGGAGGATTAATTCAACCTATGTCCATCACTCTAAAGTTTGCTGTTCTCCACACCCAGGCAGCATTTACCTATTGATTATTAATTTTACTATATGGCGGGTTCAGTTAATAAGACAATAAAGTGGCACATTTGTTAAAGAACATGCACACTCTTTGTCATCTTCAAAAGATGATGGTAACTGTGGTTTATTTATTGACACTGTTTATTCGCTACTCTTATTGTGGGATCATTTGCCTCCATTATACAGGATATAAAAAGTGAGAACTAAAAAACAAACTCATTAAAAAGTTAAATATATGGGTGCATCCCTAGTATCCCTTTTCCTGGGAGGCAAGTGAGTAAGCAAGTGGTATGTTTCCTGTATTAAGATAGATAGCGATAATTAACCTTAGCAACAAAGGTTTAATGAACAAAGACAGAGAGTGACACCTACAGAAACTCAAACTTCCTTTACAGAATAAAGGAACAACACAAGTAATTGCAACGGCACAGAGGGTGCAGAGAAAGGCATACCCAATGAGCGCCCATGAGCTTAAACTACATACACTGGCACTGCCTCAAGATAGAAAAAACACAACCAAAGATAAAAGTGTGTAATGTGGAGCTCCTTATGTTTTTAGATTGATGGGCATTGCTTTTTGATGTTTGCTGCAGTCTTCAGAGCAAAACACCAAAGCCAACATCAGGATAATTGCTTAGCAGATTATCAGTTTACATTTTATCTTTCATTTTTGACTGCTTCACATCTTTTTTTTTCTTTTCTTCTCCTTTAGTTGAACACATTTAACCAGCCCCATTGAAAGCCTCTCTGAGATTAAATATCTTTTTATCAAGAGTGTCCTGACCAACAATAATGAACTAACAACAACAACAACAGATAACAACCTCTTCTGCTCCTCTTCAGCTCTTTCAATATAAAATTAAGGAATAAAATCCAAAGCCTAAAACCATCAACCCCCTCTATGTTCTTTGGATGTGTAAATTGAAAGTTTATCCTGCTGGATTATGGTCATAATGCATAATGTTCAGTAAAGAACTATATAATCCACAATCAGCACGAATGCAAGAAACCTGCATGAGGAATGATGCTGGATGTTTGGGGGGGGTCAGTTTTCCTCTTAGCTTGCTCATCAAATGTTCTCATTTCAAATCAGGTGTAAAAAAAAAAAAGAAGAAATGGCTGAAATTAAAAAACTGCTCCCCAGCGATTTGAAAATAACAATCATCCAATTACAACAGTAATGTCGCGAATGCTTCACCCTGAGTGCTGCACAGTGTCATTACCGTAACAGCTATTAAAGCAGACGCAGTGCTTTGTAATGTGGTTGGAGCTGTAGAGGGATGCAGCCTGCGTCCCCTTGCACTGACCCTGCAGCTAATGGTCCAGAACCGCTCCACCTGCTCTGTAATATCACTGGCTAAAGACGCATCCAGCCGTTTGACCAAACTAATAGAGGGACACTCCATGATTTAACAGGGACCTCAACTCTGGCATGTTTTGTGTGTGTGTGTGTGTGTGTGTGTGTGTGTGTGTGTGTGTGTGTGTGTGTGTGTTGTACTTTTATCCTTGTAAAGAGCAAATGGTGCCATCAAGGCAGAAATATGAGTGAAATCATGTGCAGACATTTTGCCAGTTCTCACTTTTACAAGGGTTTAGGACACGTTTAAGGGTTAAAGAGGCAATAACTAAGCTAAATCCAAAGGAGTCTCATCGCTTTATGGACGATTACACAGTAAGGAGTGATATGGGAAAATAACGTATTTTCTGAAAGTGATAGGTGTCGATATTTAATATTTTTTAACTTGTATGCTTTCTGTGTTATGTGTAAGTCATTATAATAATATAATAATAATAATAATCTTTATTTGTAGAGCACTTTTCAAAAACAAGTTGCTTTAAGAAGTGTAAAGACAATAATACCCAAAAGACAATAATACATTATGAATCTGTAAACTTGAGTTTTGGGAAACAAGAGTAGAGTTATATCCACCAGCCACAAATATAAAGCATTGCTTTTGTAATCTAATTAAATCTGCACTTATCCACATACATTTATAAAGTCAACACACCAGCCTCTTCATCCTTTACACCGCTGATGTGGTTTGATCCTGCAAACAGTAATTTATTAAGTAAGTAATTAAATGCATATTGACATGTTTTACATTTTGGGAAATATATAATTTGCTTTCTTTCTTTCCCCAAAGTTTAAAACTTCACCTTTTAAAAGTTCACCAATTAACACATTATATCACATTTGTTTAACTATTATAAAAACAGAAATATAAAAACTATAACTTGTGGTTTTAGGGTCAGTTAGAAATTGACAGTGGTATTGTGTTAGAGTTATTATTTACAACACTGTTGGTCTTGTTCTGTGAAGCTGATACAGGCACATGATGCAGAGTGAAGAGCTGAGTCAGCAGCTAACAGTTTTCTTGTTGCTTGAGACAAGCGCATCATCTGCAGCACATAGGAGCTCAACAAACTTCAGTATCACACCATTCTCACAGCATTTCACAGGTATCTTATGTCATACAATATGCTATACCCCTAATGTACTGAATACCTACCTTTGTGCTGCGATTTTTGGCTTTAAAACAGAACTTTCTAGACCTTAAACTACACTATAACATGATTCATGGCCAGCTTTGTTTGTTAGCTTGTTTGGCCTCCTGCTGTCACCCAGACTTCAAAGACGCCCTGATCCCAGTGAGGCATTGTGTGTAGTTCAGGATAAAAGTAGGAACTTCCCAAATTATCATGTATGTTTAAAGAATTCTCAGAGTTTCTTTTCCAGCAACAGTAATTTCAGTTTTTATACCAGAACATCTACTGGGCCCTGCAGCTGTTTCCTATCAGGCCAATGTGGGGTCAAGACTTCAGTGTCCTTGAGATATCAGTTCTGAGCTTGTCTCCTTACCCTGCATTTCCCTAACACTAATACAAATTAAAAAACCTGAAAACCTTCTTGAAAGAAAAAGTACTGAATGTCGCCAATGTCCTTGTGGTCTTACATTCATCGACTCTATTCAGCATGCTATTTATTTTTTCAGATGAATTTTCCTTTCATTACCTTCGCCAATGAGTTATGTTTTCGGTGCTGTTTGTTTGTTTGTCGGCAGGATTGCGGAAAAACTACTGGCACGATTTTCATGAAACTTGGTGGAAGGGTGGGCCAAAGAAGAACCCATTAAAATGTTGGAGTGGATTCAAATCACGGGGCGGATACACAAATGATTTTTCCCTTTTGTTAACATTGTGAGAGGCACTCTCCAGTTGTCCTTCTAGTTGGAAAAGTTTTCAGTATTTATTATTTTCATATGGCTCAACATTCTCACACTAATGCCAGTAAAGTGGAAAAAAATGGAACTGAACTAAGTGAGAAGAGGTAGAGGTCACTCTCACCTCGCATAATGTGCTGTGTGCATGACTGGTGCAGAGTGACTGAAATTCCTTTTAATGTGGTGCAATATAATGACCTTGGAATATACAGCCTCTTTCACACACACATGCACACACATTAGACAGAAAAATGAAGTCATTGCATTGAAATTTGATGGTCTGCACACAGGAACACATTCACCTTCTCGGTTGTTTTCTCTTTTTGTCCCTGGTTTTTTTCCTTTCTGCCATTTGCTCTGGTTTCTTTTTTCTCCCTTCTAATTTTTTTTCTGCCACTACACCTATATTTATTTGCTTTATTGCCCTAACCTAATGTGAATGCGTGTGTGTGTGTTTTTTTTTTGTGTTTGTGTGCAGGACCCAACCCGTGTGGTCAGCCCGGTCATCGACATCATTAACATGGACACTTTTGCCTACGTGGCAGCGTCCGCTGATCTCCGTGGAGGTATGGAAATTCTTCTATCCACACATATAAAATGGCTCAGAGGCACATTCATGGAGTCTTTTGATGACAGAGAGAAACTCTTTAGGCTTCCAGATTTATGAAGGAGACCCTTCGTGATGAGTTCATGAACCTATTCTCACTGCTGTGAACCTCAAACAAGAACACTTTTGAATATTTGTTTCTAGCAATGACCCTCAAGGTGCTTTTAGGCAATATCTCCGAAGGACCCTGAGTAGTCTTTTCCTTGAATATGTTCTTATCTTAAACACTGGATTCAGAAATGTATATCAAAAAAATTCCTGCTAATGTTTTGATGCTAAATTTGAAACTGTGTTGGCATTCAAAATCATCACCACTGAGCTGGGAGGAAAGTATAGAGTTGTTCAGTGGGAGGAACTGCTGGTTTTTCATAATCATATTTTTTCATATCAGTATGGGATGGTGGATGGCTGAAAATACTACAATACCCATGAGCTTTAGCTACCATATTATAAAAAATTCAATCAGAGGCGTGAATCTGAACAGATGGGAACAAAACTGCACCATAGTTGTTGAATCCATCCAAAATTGACCTCTTATCCCCAGGTGAACTGATTTAAAATGCTGAATGTATTATAATGTTTCTACAAAGTGTGCTCTTTAGCTTCTGCTCACTGCTCGAATAATAAATTTTTTCATTTCATATTAAAATACCCCTTGTAGTAGGTCACGGTTATCTCACGGTTTTATGTAAAAGAAACAGATATTTTTACCACTGTTGTACTCAAGATTCACTACAAAACATGAGCAAATTAATATCATTTTTTATTCGTATTTGTTAAAAATTCTAATATTAAATAACTGTCTCAATCTTGAAGAATGGATGGTGGACTGTAAAAATACCAGAGATAACAATAAAAAAATGTCAATCCCAGTCTGACAGAACGTACTTGTATATCCATTCATATCTTAAAGTGCTCCCACTGTCAGTCACCTGTCACTGTCTGTGCAAACAATGAATTGTACTTCCAAAACCCTATGTGCCAGAAAAAGCTTTTCTCACTTGAAAATTTAGACATATAGTATTTAAATGTTTGAAATATCCGCCAGTTTATGGTCCCCTTTCACATCGGAGGTCTGTGTCCTCTTTAAGACCTCTTATATCCCAGAGTATCGTCCGTTTGAAAGTGCTAGTTCTAATTATTTGTGCTTTGCTGAACTGCAGTCTTGAAAACTTGAAAGCAGGAAACCTCTAATAGCAGTGAAAGTGGATCTCAGATTGGTGATGTAGAGCAGAGAATCTCCTTTTAGCTTGACAAGATTCTGCAGTTACAGACGTGCTGAAACCAAATGGCCTGGTAATGCATGAGAACAACTCGCAGCTGTGTTCTTCACTCGTCCCTCACTTTTTCTGAAGCCAATCTCTCCTAAGAGCTTAGTCCCTCTCTCTTTCCATTAGCCTGTCGTATTCCAATCTTCTTCACTTGGTAACAGCAATCCGCCAATCAATGCTGATAATAGCCCTGTCTCTCTCTCTCTCTCTCTCTCTCTCTCTCTCTCTCCCACCCTCTCACTGTCTCTCTCTCTCTCTCTCTCTCTCACACGCACACACACACACACACACACACACACACACACAGGGAAATCGATGGTGATAGTTGGGCTCACAAAGGACATTTTAATTATAGATGAAGCTGTCGCTTATTACATAAAAAAAGATGGCCATAAGATGGACTTTCTTTGATCCAGACACATGTTGAGACACACACACACACTCACACACACATGATGAAATGTACAGACACACACATGACACACACAGATGGGGGATGGGAGTGCTGTGGCAGCAAGTCCTTGGCCTGCTGGACTGCCTTATCAGCAAACACACACAAACCAACACACACGATGGATTATTGATATTTGTAACAATAAATATGCAATTTGCATTGCATTTATTCATTTAGCTGACGCTTTTATTCAAAGCGACTTACAAGTGCTATTTATGTCGGAGGTCGCACGCCTCCAGAGCAACTAGGGGTTAAGTGTCTTGCTCAGGGACACATTGGTGGATGTATCACAGTGGGGCATTGAACCCAGGTCTCTCAAACCAAAGGCACGTGTCTTATCCATTGCCCCATCACCACCGCAATTTGTTAAGAAATTACTTTATTTGACTGATTGATCTGAACATATAATTTCCTCCTTCCTCTTTTCACTATGTATTGATTTACCATAATATCAGCAAAAAGAAATGTGGCTATAAAACATAAAACATATGTACATGTATAAACTTTTTTCTGCAGGTTTTGATTGGAGTCTCCATTTTAAGTGGGAGCAGCTGTCACCTGAACAGAGAGCTCGTCGGACCGACCCTACCCAGCCAATCAAGTAAACATACTGATGCACATACACACACAAACGTAAAGTACAATGCCAATGCACATATACACGAAAATTTACAATAGACTGCATTGGTTCATTAAGTTAATGCAAACAAGTAGAAATAGAGAAGGTAGGAAAAAGAGGGTGAAGAGGAGGGTAGGAGTGACAGGAAAAAAAGAACAATGAAGATAGAATCCAGTCCTGATGTTAATAAAAAGGAAATGTGGAAAAAAGAAACTATGACACGACAGAATCAGCTAATGTTGCTTTCATTTTAAACCTGAAAGCTCAAGTTGGTTTCTAACATGTAAAGTTCTTCCTTTCTCTGACTATTCACCAAATATTTGAGGAAGTTATCCTCATGTTCAGAAAGTCCAGAAAGAAAATACATAAAAAACTTGCGGCAAAAAGTTTGACGTGGGCGTATAACCCTGATCTTCACTTCCTATTTTCAAGCTCGAGTGGAGAGTTTTAATTGCTGCTAAATGTGGTCCGAATGTTTCTGTGTGCTTGTGTGTGCGTGCACATGATCTGTACAGACAAGCAGTTTTTATCCATATTCTCCATAGGGAAGATTGTAATTCTGATTGTATGTATCTTTCACTATACTTTTATACTTTTAACAGTCAAAACACTTAAATTTCTCTGCATGCATATCCAAAATATGTTTTGCCATATAAAATATATTGTATTTCAAATGAGGCTATAAGAAATGTTTTAAAAGTAACAACAGTTAACAACAATCAAATCATATACACACACTTCTAGTGAGTTCATTATTAGATATGGGATCCATTTAAACAGCTATCTTTAGATTTTATTATAAACAAGTTCAACACTTTTCTTCATGAAGTTGTTTTCATTGTGTCTAAGCTTTTGAACCCATTGGCATCCTCAACTTTAAGCAATTTTTCATGTGTATGTGTGTGTCCTTTTGGCTTCTTATGGAGCCCCTAAAGCTGTGAAAGGGGATTGTTTTGTGCTCACAAACTATTACCTTTAAGGACTTAGAGATCTCTAGCTTTGTTGTAGCCTACCATGTATTTCAGTCAGCGATAGATTGAAGTTATAAAGGTTAACGATTGTGTGCGTTTTCTTGTTGATATCACTGCATGAACATGTATGAACATACTTTTTTGACATTTGTGGTCTAAAAGGCAGTGCAGTGATGGAATTACGTTTAGTTAAATATATACTAGTCTTTTCCCAGTGAAGATAACTTACCGATAAGGATCAACCGAATTATTATTTTTTTAATATCCCGTGTCAGAGTTTGTTTTTTCTTTCTACTGCAGTCACCAAGAATGAATTGTACTACTTGCACTTGCACAAAGTCAGGCCAACTTTAGATCCACCTGACATTTCTACTCCAAGACTCCAGTGAATTGATGTAACCTTATGGTGAACTAATTGCTTTCGGTTTGTATGACATGGCACTGTGGAATGTATTTTCAGATATATAGAGTTTGGTGGTCCTTAAGATATCTGATCTATATATATATATATGTTAGGGCTGACCCCCAATAGTCAAAGATTCCAGTTTTCTCCCATTAAGTTCATTTACAGCCTATTACAATATACATTTCAACGTTTAATGCTGTAAATAAACAAGTAAAAAGAATAAAACTTTCAATCCAAAATTGTAACCCTAACCCTGGGTTGTCAGTGCACATGTGTAGGAGTAGAGTATGTGTGGTGGCGGAAGAGGAACACTTGCTGAACGGACGGAGCCCCAGCTTCACTGGTGTTGTGCAGAGTTGTCCGCACGTCGCGGGACTTTCGAATAATTTATCACCGTTGATGAACCAAACAAAGAATAATTTATCGTTTTTAAATAGCTACTTGAAATAGATCCGCAAGGAACCATGACGTGCATGCAGTTGTCGGCAGCACGTCACGCACGCAAAACTCACACAAGACTGGTGAATGACAAGCGAGAGAGAGAGAGAGAGAAAAAAGGTCTTCAGCCTCAGTTTAGCTGGAAATTTACAGTGTAAGTTGAATGAATAGAGACTGCAGCCCTGCAGCTTCTCAAGATTAAAGCGGAGCTACCATGTGTAACCTCCTCCCCGCTCACACATGATTTGACTATCGGTCGACTATTGGCAGGACTTGACGATTCTGATTCGACTATGTAAATCCTTAGTCAGGGACAGCCCTAATATTTATGTTCTATCTCTCTGACTTTGTAGTTAGCTAACAGACATAACTGTTCATAAAGACAAACAGGGTACCGCCTTTGATAAAGAGGAGTGGCCTAACTCTGAGCCGTTCTGTGTCGTCTCAACGTCTTTGCTGAACTTTTAATAGGTAAGCAGCAACAACTGCACTTTCGAACCACCAATAACAGACTGCAAAATGGTGGCAATGTTTGGCCATGTTCGATTTATAATCCTCGCTCGTCCCCAGAGATAGCGAGCATATTGTGTTGCCGTTGAATGCATATAGGGAAAACACTGAGACAGAGCAATGACGAGCAACAGCAGCAAATAGACAGCAAGTCAAACCATTATAAAAGTGCCAGTATTTTTAGTATAGCTATGAGGTTTCAACATTACATCTGACTGTGTATGTCCATCTATAGAGTTTGCCTGTTTCTGCACAGGTATGGGTTACATTTTGAACCTCACAATCAGCTATGTCATGATAATGTATCACACATTTTCGCAATTATGAAAAACACATGATCCATAAATATAAACTGCTGTACATTGTCAGTGTATTGAATTTGACATATAAACAATTTTTCCAAAAGGCTCTAGCCCATAATTTAAGACTTTCAGAATATGGCAGGAAGGACCCACAATCATAGACTATTACAACAAAACATAAACATAATAATAAACTTCACATTTTCTGTGGCTGTGGTGGGTAATAGCAGTCTTTGGGTGACCAACCACTGCTAAAATGACAAATGACGCAGCACGCTGCGCTGTGGCAAAAAACTTAATTGACTGAAAGTTTACGCAAAATCAAATCATCAATGCCTGACAAATCATTTGCTTTGGAGAGATGAACAAACACACAAAGGAAGGCAGAGGAGCCTCAGCCTCACACACACAGAGTTATAAATAATAAACTTTGGCTTCGTTCCTTCTTCATAAGTCAGATTGGTGGCAGGAGCCCAGATTTACCGCGGTGCCAACTTGTGACTGTCTGACTTTCTTTTACTAACTTTTTAGTGGAGGCATGTGTGGAGTGTTAAACGACTTAGAGATTGACAGGTGGTGATGTGCCTGTATGTGTGTATGTGTGGGTGTATGCTTGGGTGTGTGTGTTATGGAGATACAGGTAGAGAGATGAAGTGTTTATTATGATGGTCTCTCTCTACCTGGATGTCAGTGAGCTGCTTCTGTCTGTGTGACGTCAACCTGCGGAAGCTGGACCGAGACACACGCACTTTTGAAAAAACTGACATTACAATATTTTTCTTCTGCGATATATTTTGATATGAAAAAATACAGGAATTGTCAGCAGATTACTTCAATTACTCTATTTGAGAAGAGTTAAGCAACCTAGAATTACTGGGGCGATTCTGTAGGGGGGAAAATCACTTTTTTTTGAGTGCATATGCTTTCTTGAGCTTTAATGCAGTAAACATTATTTAAACAAAATGATAAAAAATAAAGATAAAAAAGCAGTTAAACACCAGCCTGAGTGGTTTACAAAAGTAGCTTTTCTTTTTGTTACCAAATCCACAGTGTCGGTGGTTTTCTCCTGTTCCTCGCTTGTTTTAAAGTTGTTGTTGACAACTAACAGGGACAGGGCCTATTTTAGCGGTTTGATAAACTGATCAAGAACAATATTGTGATTGGTGGTTTGCTGTGCATGCAGAACCTGCTTGTTACTCACTAGCAACAAACTGTGTATCCAAGAACCCCTAAATTAGAGTAAATGATGTTCCATCAGACTTATTTTGTACATTAGTAATGGAAAATGAGAACTGTACTAGTTTTCCTTTTGTATCAAACAACAAAAAAGTGGAAGTGTTTGAGGTAATTTGACTTTCTTGACATTGCATTGTTCTGTGATGTGACTATTGGGCAAGGGCACATTGTGATGACAATGCTGAAACGATATATTGTGCAGCCTTCCCTTGTACCGTAGATTACTTTGTAACTCGAACGCTGTTTACCTGGTGATTGCCATGACTCAGGATTAAATGACTGTCACCATGGATACATTTTCAGATTTGTAAAATCCGGTCTCATGATATCCTAAATGCAGTGCAGTATTCTGATGTCTGATAAGCTTGGAAACTTGTTTAGGTAAAACGACCTTTGTGGATCGGTCCTCGCAAAGATAAAAGTAGAAGATTACACACAGACACACACACAAATATGCACCAGCCTTGTCTCATTTAATTTATATGCCAAGTTATTTTATGATAATTTCACAAACAAAGCACAAAGTTTTACATACACACAGACTTCCTTTAAACACACAAGGACAAATTGAACTTGAAAAAGGTTTTATGTGCTTCTACCCACATACAGACTCTCTCACACACATACACACAGAGTGCTATTTGCAGGCAGGATAATTGTTGATGAACAGAGGGTATTTGATGACACATGCTCGCCCTCAGCTATTCACCCGTCACATCGTCCAGATCATGAATCAGCCTCTGTTAGTATGTGTGTGGGGCAGCAAACCAACCTTTTCTATTCTGGAAAATACAGAGAGCAACAAAAGAGGTGAATGACTTTAGATTTGATTAAATTCTGGAGAAACTCAAGCATAAATGTCAGCGAGAAACGGGAGGTTCAACAAAATTACACTACAGACACTATTGAAATATCATTCTAAAAACCACACACACTCCTCTCTCTCTCTCTTGTTGTTGTTTCTCTTTCTCTGACAGGACTCCCATCATCGCGGGAGGGCTCTTTGTCATTGACAGGTCCTGGTTCAATCACCTCGGCAAATACGACACTGCCATGGACATCTGGGGCGGGGAGAACTTTGGTGAGTCATTGGTTTTACAGACATGAAGCTGACAACACTGACAAACAAAGAAATATAGTGGTTATGATGTAATAACTGAAATTAGTGATGCAAACTGTTTTCTGAGTCTGAATCCAAAGGTTTGAATGTATGTAGAACTGTAATTGATCCGTTTTAAGGCAGCTCTGATAGTCTGACATATGTTTACATCATCATCCTGCCAGAGAGAGCTGGTAAAAATAAATAAAATTGCACCGATTTAAATTACTGGTGCAATACTGGTGCCATAATGACACATATTTAGAAAGAAATCTCACCACATGTCACCCATGTGCATCAAAAAAGAAATGTTTATTATTTATGCTAGTTTAAAACTTTTAAAAACTCTTGCACACCCTAGAGTCAACCTAGAGGCAGAAAACCAAAAGCTCTCTAATCTGAGAAGACACCAGTACACTGTCAAATTAATCTATTAAAGGTCTACCAACTGGAAAATCATTACCAAATAGATATAAATATTTATGGTTTCCTCTCAGTTTACATTACAATACAATACTCAATCACAATATATGGAATATTAAATCATAAATATCCCACATTGCCCACAAACAAAACTAATTCACCCAGAGAGATTATTAAAGGGATAGATACCTTGGTTTAAATGGTTATTTATTTCAATTAATGTTTAATTTTTCAGTTGTTTTTTCGAGGATGGGTTTGTAATTGTAATGTAGTGACATGCTTATGATTGTACACAAATCCCAATAAGCTCAGTGCTTCCCCTTGTGTCTGATGGACGAGAAACACCCAATGCAAATACAGTGTTTGATGCTTTACGTCTGAGCGGCGGTAGTAAGAATAGTCAATTTCTTCATTGTGTTTCTAGCAACCCTGTTATTTAATGTTCATGAACAACTAGTTTATATTCACAAATTGTTTGGTCTGAAATATAATAACCTCACCCAGTTTATGTTTTTTAAATCAACAGAATGAAGAAACCTTTATATTGATCTTATCATATCCAGATTTTTCTACAATTATTATGCTACAGGCATCTGGAAATTGAGTGAGCCAGGTTCTGGAGTGAGTAACAAGTTTTGGAGACTGATGAAGACTAACACGGCATTGTGTACTGAGCCCGGCCAGGGAGATACAGTGCCAGCATACAAAGTGTGAACACATGCAATGCCAACACCAAGTCTGAGTAGTAGTACTTCCTGTGTGGGGATATTTATCCTTCTTAGACCTACAGGGATTCACCAATTGTTCACCCCTCTATACATGTGTGAAGATTAGTAGGTTTCTATGTTTTGGGGAACAGAGATCTTCTCCCAGCCTTGAATGAAGATTCAAGCAAAGATAACAAGAGGGGGAAAACACCAAAACAATCTCACAGCTCTGACCTAATCTCTAGTAAATGTGGACAGACTAACTAACATAAGGAGTATAGAAGAAGGAAAGGTTAAGGATAAAAAACACAATACATATATATATATATATATATATATATAATAAGACATAACAACAGCAACAACAACAACAACAACTAATAATAATAAAAGTAAAAGAACACGCATAAAAGATTAAATGTAATCAATGTAATGTCATAACACTAGGCACATGCAACACTTTCTACATGAAGCCAGTCAGTCTGATAATCTGGAACAAATGGATAACAGTGCATCATTATCAAGACAGCTGCGTCATTCAGTCGACCAAGCAGGTCTGACCTACTGTTCTGGAGAGCCACAGGCCGACACCTTTGGCTTATTTTAGCTCAGTAATTGACTCTAACATGATCTGAGGAAACCTGTGTCATAGTACCCCTAAAATTCCTTCACAATCATGATTTTGGTTAAATATAGAAAACACTGACACTCACTTGAAGCAGGAGATGGGCTGGTCCTTTATTCATGCATCCTGACCTCCTCCCTATAATACAGAGCAGTCACGCGTCCTGGACTAGGAAAAAAGTGTTGCCCGTGAACACAATCCAGGCAACAGTTGCGTTTCCTCCAAAACATATTTCACATAGCAAATCAGTTTTATACTGTAATCATATTTTCTATTAGACAAGGTTGGCTTTTAGATAGCTATCATAATAAAGTGCACAAATGGCTCATGAACAGCTGAGTGGAGAACAAAGAGGAAGGAATGATTAAGCTGCCGAGTTAACTGATAGGAATATAAAGGTGAACGAAGGTGAACCTTTCATTCAACAGAAAAAAAGTCCTTACAGTCTGACATCTATCCAGAAGCAACATCTGGCTCTCCTGCTGCTACCTGCCTACAGTCATGTGAACTCTGTGTGTGTGTGTGTGCGTGTGTGTGTGTGTGTGTGTGAGTGTGTGAGTGTTGGAGTCAGTTTGCTGATAGCTGTACTGCTGCTTTTCTCAGATCAATGAAAGCCTGCTTTTCCTCTCTCTCCCCAAAACACACAGACACACACACACACACACACACACACACACACACACACACACACACGCACACGCACACCTACACACTCATTTGCTCTCTGTCATGTTTCTGTCAGTCTCACAGGCTCTGTGTCGGTATCTCACTATCTCGCTGACTTCCCTTGTTCTCCATTGTACTCTCTGGTGTTTCATCTTTACTTCCATCTCTCTTCATCCTCGTCAAACCCAGTCCATGCACTCATTTCTTCTCTTCCTCTCTCCTATTCTCTCTCTCTCTCTCTCTCCCTCGCAATCGCTGTAAAACTTTGTAAAGTTCTCAGCATCTCGTTCTTTGGGGAAACTCTGTTATTTCTCTCTTTCTCTCCTCTGAGCTCACAGACAGACAGAAACTTTAACGCTATAACAACACACACGATGATGTGAACTAAAGTGAAGTTAGTTGTGTCCTTTATCTGTGCTGCTGTGCTCACATGGGAGAATGAGCACAGTATAAGCAGGTCAAACGAACACACATGCAGTGCATTTCGACGAATGCACCCGCATGCACGTAGTAACACAACACACGTACTTATTCTCACACACTCACACTGAATCAGGCAAACATATCAGAGTCCGTCAGCAGATCATCAAATATTCAGAATGGTTTGGCCCACTTAGCCATGATGTGCAGGATAGAAAACTAACACGGAGATTCAGAACGAAAAAGGCAAAGCTTCAATTAAACAACAAGCCTGGTTACACAGAGAGAGAGCTTGTAAAGTTAACATGAGACATTTGATGTTATATATCTTAAGTAGCTTAATTTATATAGTACCTTTTAAGGGCAAAGGACAAAGTGCATCATGATAAAAATAAGAACACTTACCCACTGTATCAGGGATGAGTATTGTCGAGACATCTGTCATTTTGTTGGACTAAAAAAGGAACATGCATGTCAAGTAAAGTTTCATTCATATAGCCCAATAGCCAGAGATGGGGACTCGAGTTTGAGACTCGGACTCGAGTTGCACTTCAGTCATTTCAGACTCGACTTGAGACTCGTCCTCAAAAGACTTCAGTATTTTTGTCAATGACTGTTGGTCGTTATGAAAAGGTGAATGAGCGTTTGTTTGCTTGCAAAAGGTATGGTAGTCTTTAACGTAATCGTCTACATCCCGCTGGCTCCCATCACGTTAATTATTAATGTAAATATATATGTGTGTGTGTGTGTGTGTGTGTGTGTGTATATATATATATATATATATATATATATGTATATATATATGTTTGTTGCAGTTTTATTTAGTTATAATGGTACACTGTGAGAGTCTGTAAGAGTCTGTAGTTGGTGTTGACTTACAGTAGTTGATAGGCTGCCATTAATTGCATTGCACATTACATTGTTGTGCTCTGTAAGTGAAAAAAAGGTTACAGTTACAGAATTCCTTATAGGTAAGCAGTTTTATAAGCAGCCTGGTTTGAACGCAGCAGGTGATACAACATTCAATATAACCATGAGTGACTTGAGACTTGACTTGGACTCTAGCTCAAAGACTTGAGACTTGACTTGGACTCTAGCTCAGAGACTTGTGAGCATCTCTGCCAATAGCACAAATTTGCCTCAGTGGGCTTTACAATCGGTACAACATTAGACCTTACAATCTAAGTCCCTAAAAAGGAATAAAGGGGGGGGGGGATAGAATAAACATTGGGAACAGCAACAGAGGAGGGATTCCTGTGCATGCAGACATGCAGTAGATGTTATGTGTACAGAATAGACAAACATATTAAAATTGCAGTATGGACAGTTGTGATGGCAAAATTATATATAGCTGATAATGACTACATTTAGGGTAAACAAAAACATTGTTTTACCAAACTGCTATAGAAATGTGTTGTTGTTTTAGGTGACCTTTCTCCCCGAATGAAATTATTTTGGCACAGTGATTACATTTCGCTGTTACAATGCTGTCTGTTAATTCAGTAATCCAGGCATCATTTTAACCCTTTCAAGATTACAGGATATTATCTGCAATAGACATAGACATTCAGAAGGACAAAGGCAAAAGCCTGCCCAGGTGCTCCGTATACTTAAAGAGGAGCCAAAGATACAACGTGAGGTGAATTTGAATCAAAATTGTACTTCTCCTGTGCGTCATAACTCAGTGAAATACACAAAGACATGAGACACACGTCGATATCATTCAATGCAACTTGCACTTTCTGAGGATTTTATCTCTGAAATCCTAGAAAAGAGATTTCAGAACTTGATTGAGAATCATCACAATTTTAGGTTTTCTTCAGTATCAAAGTAATCCAGTGATAGTTGTCTGTACATCCACGGGTACACTGCAGATTCGAATTACTAGTGTTTATTTTGGTTCTGGCATTATAAAAATGTCAAAACATCAGAAGCTGATGTTGGAGTTGGAAGTTAAAAGTTGAAGAAATACACGCCCGATGATCAATCTCCCAGAAAACCTAAATAGAACATGTTGGTATAGAAAATGAATGGATAGATGGATGTCGAGAAGATAAATGGTGATCTTTTGAGCTTCAATAGCTAAATTAAGATCAACAGACGAATATCATTTTAAATGTTTACTCTTTGTAATTGAGCCAAAATACTGGAAAAGGATTGTTCACAGGATCCAGTTAAATATGAGACTTTTATAATAGTATTTAAATATGAAAATGCAGAAAATTTAAAGGGTATTCTGTGTGTGTGTGGTATGTGCAGAGATTTCGTTCCGGGTGTGGCAGTGTGGCGGCAGTCTGGAGATCCTGCCCTGCAGCAGAGTGGGTCACGTCTTCAGGAAGAAACACCCGTACGTCTTCCCTGAGGGTAACGCCAACACATACATCAAGTAAGTCTCTAAATGAATTTTGACTTATAAATGTCAGAATTTCCATTTTAGGGGGATTATTTTTTTATGTACAAGGACTGCATCTGGTATCTGTTTGAGATTCCAGAGGACTGCTTGATGTCTGGCAATTTAAAGCTCACAGAAAAGGTCAAAAGGGCAAGGCTTCATCACGGTCCCGATGGAGCCTTGTGGCCTGTGTCATCAGTGTTGCTGGAGTTCTGATCTCTTCTCATAATTCACTCTTCTTCATGCACCTTGGAACTAAGTGAAGTTGTGCCAGAAATCTGTTCAGTCTGGATCAGTTTGTGTTGGCATTTGGGAAATACATATTTACAGTGGGCGGATTTTGCTCATTTGCCTTCTGATCTAGTTGCATATAAAGTATTTAGGTCGGAGCCACAGGTTCAAGCTCCAGGCATTGTCCTCGCCTCTCTAGCCACCATCTCATTCACATTTAGCAGTCTTTTTTCACTTTCTTTCCCATTATTTTAACAAACTGCAAAACAGATTTTGATTGATGTCTGTTTCCATTTCGGTCAGATTATGCAAAAATCCGTGTTGTTGTTGAATCTCTGGGGTTGACTAGAGACATAACTAATCATAGTCTACCTGTCATACAATGTGTCGTGCTCTGTCTTTGCTCGTTGTGTATGGTGGAATATATAGTCATTATGTGTGAGGTTTAAATAATCTTATGGTTAACATACCTATATTCCTGATTGACAGAACGTTAGTACCAAACTGACCAATTACTTCCTAAAATTATTTGTTGTGCACGTACACCCTAACCTACCAACCTAACTACACTGATTTACTGTTTTACAGACATAATGCACAGGAAACAGACATGCAGTGTTTGCACTCTGAGCTATGTGTCGCAGCCACCGAACACTGTTCACATCATTGGTCCAATCCAAAGTGGATTTACAGCTGCCTGGGAGCCTTTGAGCTACGAGTACAACATTATCCTATTAGCATAAGCTGTATTCTGTTCTCTGCCCCTTTCAAACAGTTCAAACAGAAAGATGTTTACAGGCAGTCCAATAATCCATTAACAGGACTAATGTTCTCAGACAGCATGTGGATTGATCTTGTATAAATAGATTAATCAAGGCTACAATAAGGATGCTTGTTCCATTCAGATTACAAAATGGAGTTTACCTTTAACATTACTGCATGATGTATTTATCATTGTGTTATATAAGAAAGAACACACAAGTTTTCTGGAATTGGTAGACACTGCTTGTTTCTTTTCTAAATATGAAGTTACACAAGAAAAAAAAGTTCTTCATATTGAGAAGTTGTTTTTTAAATTGTTCAGTTTGTAAGTGAATATCCACAGAAAGACCATTATCAAGTCTAGGCATGTAATGAAAGGTATGCTGGGAAACATTGTGAATGACAAACTGAAGCGGAAGACAGGGAGAGTGAGTTCACAGAAAGCTAAATTGCAGCACTTCATCACAAAATAACTCCTGGGATCCACTGCATGCCACATCCCGATGATTTGTCTGGCGGATTATTTCTCCATGTTCGGTAATTCATAAACCTCAGCATGTGAGCAAGGCATTAACACTTTCAGGGTTGGAAGTTGGGTTCCCTTCCTGGCATAATGGGGAGAGTAAAGCACTAACGCTGCCAGGTGGGAGGGGTTCAGTTCCCATTAGGAGTGCTCCCACTGCTGAACGGCACTTTGGTGCAAATCCTCAGCCAAACGGCTCATATAAACTTATTGTTTTGTGTCAACTAGCTAATCCACACCAATACTGAAACTTGTCTTTTTTCAGTCGGGCTATTTAGTTGCTCATTTCATTCCCTGTTGGCCGTTACCGAGGCAACATCTGTTCAGTGCGGAAGATGATGGCTTTTATTCGTATCACGATGGCCTGATGTTTGTGATCAACGCCGATCTCCCAAACAAAGCTGCTGTTGTCTGCTCGCGTGTTGCTCTGCCGGTTAATTAGCTGGAGACTCAGCGCTGGCAGTCTGGGTTATGAATATGCTAAATAAAAAAAAGCTGCTTAATAATTCGATTACAAAGATTATGCTGTTTCCTCCCTCACCAAGGCCTGCTGCTCTGACCTTGTGTGTGTGTTTGTGTGTGTATGACTTTTAAATTGTAAGCCTGTGTGTGACACGTATTTATGTTTATACGCCTACAAACATCTCATATCCTCTCTCTCTTCCCCTTTCATTAAACTGCCACAGCCAGTGTGTGTAATGCATGTAATGGAGGGTTTCTGTCATTTCAATGAGATAGTTCACAGCTCAGAGAAACTCAGCTAATATAATTACTTCAGAGAGAGAAAAAGAGAATGAGAGAAAAAGAGTAAATGGGCACAAGAGATAGAGAAAATGTGCTTCACTGTTCATGCAGTGTGGGTGAATAAAGCACACTGAGTTGAACAGAACTGAAACGAATGAGAGATACAGCAATAGGCAGGATTTACATCTGGCATAGACATGGTTGTGGCTCAGAGGTCGATGACTGATGGATGGCTCAACCCTATTGTGTATCTGGATAATCCTAATGCAAGTCGTAAATGAATGCAGAACCATCTGGAGGTGGCTCGCATTGTGATTCCATTTACACCAGGCATTACCATGTAATCTGGATTTGGATATCCTATCTGGACATGGAAAAAAAAATCAAGTTAAATGTAGGTATAAATGCACACAGAACACATTGTGATTGATCAAATGCGAACGGATCCGCCAGACTGCATCTGCAGGTGGACTGTTGTTTCTGCAACAGAGTGCGTTTAAAGGCAGCAGGTGAACAATGGGAGTCTGCTGATGTCTGTTTTTATTTGTTCCCCCTTTCTCCACCTTCCTTCCTCTCCTCCATTTCTCTATGGTTAAAATATCAGCTGGGTGAGAATTAGAAACAAACTCCACACTGTGCGTGATTAACAAATTACTAATGCCTCAGATTGTGTTGAATTATTTCCCATGTTTAGATTTGGGTAAACAACTACTAAAGCTTGTTCAGTGCTAAAGAAACATGACAATAGTTGCATGTTTTAATCCATTAACTACAAATCATATGACTCTGCAGGCACTTGTATAAAGCTTACTGTGAGTTCCTGCTTTCTAGACGTAGAGAGATTTGTGTTAGTTAATTTCAGTACACACTTGCAAGGGGAGACTCAATTGCCAATTCATTATTTTAACATGCAGTAAATGTTACAAAAGTCACATTATCCACTTCAGGAAAATCATGTACGATTACTGTCCTTGATCATGCCTCCAAGAAGCATTTCCAGATTAGCTGCCACTAGTGTTGTAGTACTCGAGACCGGTCTTACTTTTTGATGGTCTTGGTCTCGTCTCAGACTCGACCGCCTTTGTACTTGGTCTTGTCTCGGTCTCGGACATTGAGGACTTGGGATTTTATTTCAAGACCAGTCAAGACCATAACTTTGAGAATATCAATAAATTGCTTTTGCATTATCTGATTTGTTAACATATACCCTAACCCTAATTAAATATGTGTTGTTCCCGTTAACGACTGTCACCCCTCCCTGCGATGCTGACGCTGATTTCAGCTCTTAGTATTTGTATGTGGGTGTTTTAATGGGAAAGTGACTCTTTCAGATTACTTTGAGAAGTACCTGTGATCTCGTTCCACATTTTATTGTATGCCATGCCATGCAGGGAACTGGTCTTGGTCTTGACTCGGTCTCGCCCTCCCTCGGTCTTGGTCTCGGTTTGGGCGGTCTTGACTACAACACTAGCTGCCATCGCCATTATTGAGTTTCAGCCCAAGTATGACAAAACAAATATAGCAGGAAATTGCAAGGTACCATGGTCTAAACTCTGTGTGTGTGTGTTTGTGTGTGCGCGGTTACAGGAACACACGGCGCACAGCTGAGGTGTGGATGGACGACTTCCGTCTCTTTTACTACTCTGCTCGCCCTGCAGCACGAGGAAAATCATACGGAGAGTAAGAACACACACGCAATTGACACACACTTGTTCATACTGGTGAGTATGAATACGCAATGGTTTCTCCATTTTGAAAAACAGCAGAGCCAATAAGAGCTTTGAATGTAGGAGTGGGAATGTCAGCGTCATCTTCTCGCACCACCGGTAGAAAAACAGCAGGAACAGGAAAATTAAAAAAATACCCCAGTGACCACAATGGACTAACACAACCAGAGATACTAGTATAGTTGATTACAGAACCAAAATGAAATCCCTGGATAGTTACCTTAATCTAATTTAACATCACTGTTGGTTTGGTTACAGATGAAACCAGGCTTGAAGCTTTAAGCCAGACAGTGGAGTGAAACATTGCATTTCAGCCTGGTGTGTTTTTATACCACTCTTTAAACATAAAATCTTAAACCTTAAATAAATAAAGGTTTACCTTGGACCGGTGTGTAGACCAGAAACAGGAGGCGAGTCCCCGCAATGTGATTAATACAAGACTCCCATAAACACAGCAGGAACAGATAGTAAAGCCCACAGCTGTGTTTAAATGTCAGTGTTTATCTGTCAGACACAGGTAAACACTGACATTTAAACACGGCCTTAAGCTGCATTTTCACTTCACACACTTCTATTATTTGACCTGGATGTATGTTCGTTTTTCATTATCAGTGCCAAGTCAGTAATGTATTTGTGTTTTGACTACTTCTCCTGGTCTGAGTATTGGTGAAAAGGGTTCTGATTATCTGACTGACTGTTTATCTGGCTGTTTTTCTCTTTATCTGACTGTCTGCTTTTGTTTGTTTTGTCTGTCTGTATTTGTGTACCAGTATACGAGGCAGAGTGGAACTCCGCAAGAAGCTCAAGTGCAAATCCTTTAAGTGGTACTTGGACAACGTCTACCCAGAGCTCAAGTAAGAGTGTGTTTTGTGTTTTTGAACTTATCTGTTCAGGGAAAGGAAGCTTCTGCTGAGCATGCAACTGAGAGAGACGAGATATTTCAAAACGGACAATAAAACTGGCTTTATTAGTGTCTCGGGTATTTTAAAAGATTATTTCTTTTTTGGTTGTGGAGTTTGTATCATGTTTGTTTGTTTTCTTTGAAAAGGAGGATGCATTTTTCAATCAGTTTTTTCATCAAGGGGAGTGCTACTCTACCTCTGAAGACCACTGTACATATAATTGTGGCTCTGGAAGAGCTTTGTCCAGTCTGAGAAAATACCTTCTTTTAACTGAAAGCCAAAAAAATTTGACACAATCAAATCTTTGCAGATTGCAAATTATCAAGGCCTATAAGTCTGGCTATCTCAACCTCTGCTGCTTGAATTTTGATTATTCTGTTTTAAATCTGTGTCTTGGCCTTTGGCTCTCTCCCCTAACTTTAGTACCTTCAACTTTCTCAGGGAAAGAAGAAAGAAAAGTATTAGTTACTATTAGTAAAGATGATAACTTACAATACAAGCAATGCAGATAAGAGTTTAGAGGTTTAATCTGTGGCTGGGTTAATTTGACAGATTTTATGGTGTGGTCAGAACTTATTCTGTTTGCCAAAATGTACTCATATTTTGAGGCAAAAAGCACATAGCGCAGGTAATATTGTGGGCATGGTTGTAAGCACAAACTGCAGTTAGCATGGCCTGCGGGCTAGCAACAGAATTCTACAAGTTGCAAATTATACAGCTTTTTTTTTATCAAACACCGCACACCTGTGCAATGCTTTGTGCTGTCTACAAATGTGGCCCACTATGCACATCCTGTTTTTTAATAAATCTGTCAAAATTCATGTCCACAGTGAGTGTACATCCACCTTGAACCACATGCACACACATCTTTATGTCTTTTTGAACATCTCATTCATTGCCTTTGTGTTAAATGTGACCTGATTGGCTGAGCTCCCAGGGGTCCTGGTTCCCCAGACTAAGTGCCCTATCTACACGTACACAAACTCACACACGCACAATAACGCTTTATAAGATTTCAAGTGACTCCTTCATATATATATATATACCGTATACACATACTACTTACATGCACACAAACAATACAAATACCTTTAAGACACATAAGCACTCTCATTTCAATGCCTCCTCTCTCTTTTACACACACTTCAACACACACACGCATCATTTAAATACCCATTTATCCACTGGAGGCTGGTGTTAATCCCCCAGAATGGCATTAACAGGCTTGCTCTCAAGGGAAGACAGACCTGACCCTGAAAATGCAGAATAACCTTTAACGGGGTTATTAAAACAGAGAGAGATAGCAGATTGAATTAATGCTACAGGACTTAAGCCCGAGTTTATAGTGTGTCCGAGAATTTAACAAGAAAGCCTGAGAAAGTTTATCAAAGAGGAAGATTGGGAAGAAACTTTCTGAAGTAATGAGTTTAGAGAATCCTGGCCTTCAGCGGATTTGTTTAAGGTGCAGTGAGTCATTTTTGGAAACATTGATAAATCACTGTCCACGTAGCTGTGATATCTTGATGTAGTTAATGAGACTATGGTGGGTATGATTGCAGTCTTCTGTCTCATCTCACTGAGGCTGTATCTTAAAATTAAGACAGTATATCCTCTAAACCCTATTTGTTTCCAATTTGGGGTAAATGTGGTTTTGGAGATTAAAGCATAAATTCACTCAAATTACAAAACAAAAAAAACTTTTTCCCACTTATTTACCAGTTTTGGTGTTATTTGGATTGTATGAATTCCACGTTGTGTTTTCTCCATCAGGGTCCCAGACGACTCTGACTCTCAGTCCGGGGTGATCAGGCAGCGGCAAAACTGTCTGGAGTCTCGGAGGTTGGAAGGCCAGGAGCTGCCCGTCCTCACACTGGCTCCCTGTATAGGAACAGAGGGGGTGCCCGCCATCAACCAGGTGGGTCACCCAGGAGCTTGAAAGACAATGACAGGAAATATTGTAGCTCTCCCTAAGGTGAATGGGTAGAAAACAAATGATTCAGGGATACAGTGAAGGGTGACGACTTCTAAAGACAACAGTGTAGTCTTTTACAGGTCGTCAAATCAGCTGAAATCATAGCAGTTTTATTGTTTTGATACTACCACTGGAGGTTGCCCAAAGTCATAATTAAAATTCTGCACATAAAAGTCCTCACAAAAATGCATATTCCATGGATTGAGAGCATTGTTTTTAGCTAAATCTGTAGGTTTGGCCCCCTCATCGGCCTTACTTTCCATTATGGAATAGTAATTATCTCAAATTACTTATAAAAACATTAGAAGTGATCCTTATTTCTATTACTATCATGGACATAGATCATTTTTGGGTCATCATGAATGGAGTTTTCTTTTCCCTCAACTTTAAGCTCTGTGTAGGATATCAAGATTGTTGACTTTGGTGACTTCTATATGAGTATTATTTTTTGCCCACAAAACATTTTTCTACACATTTTTTCTAACTGTGGCTACACTAAGAGCCAGGAAATGTGAATGTGTAGTAGTGGGTTGCTGGAATAAACTGTATCCATTAAGATGGATGAGGAAGTATTGCTGACCCTCCTTTCCCGTCTCTTTTTCTCTCTCTAGCTGTCACTGGTCATTAGTAGATGAAACAAGATTCATGTAAGAGAGAGTCGTCAAATTAAAACCTAATAAGGTTACAGCAGAAGGTGTGTGTGTGAAACCTGGTTGTACAGTGCTCATTTTTCATATGTGAGCTCAACAATACACAAGAAGGGATTGTGTATATGTGTGTCAGTGAATTAAGGTGAGGCAGGGCTTCAGGTCATATGTGTGTCCATGTGCATATACTGCATATGTACTTGTGTTTGGACAGTTATTTTTCTTTGGTTATATGATATTGCATGTTTGAACTCATGAAAAAATACCCTAAACCATTTTTTTTCCAAAATGACCAGAAACAGTTGTCCACACATGGTTAGTATAGAGTCATAGTCCACTGTATGTAATATAGGAGTGTTTGTATGTGTGTGTGTGTGTGTGTGTGTGTGTGTGTGTGTGTTCTCCCAGCCATAATTAATACCCGTAGGATTCTCATTATTCCGTGTTTAGAGTGAGTGTGGAGGCTGTGATCCGCTCTAACAAGCCGCCTCACAGAGAGTGAACGTGTCAGCAGCTGAAATGCCTGAAGGCTGGAAAGGCCGTCCTGTGACTGGAAGGTCATTGGTACAAATCCCTGAACTCATAGAAAAAACCTGGCGAGGTGTGTGTGTGTATTTTAGTGAGAAACTCTCCTTTATCAACTTATGTAGAGAAGCCCTGAGGGAAGACTCTTGATCCCTGTTTGTTCATGTTTGGATGTCTGATTTGATCTGAGCAGCTCCCGGGTGGGAATGTTTTTAACATAAAGAATTAAATTCATTTTTCTAATTTTCTCCCTTGAAAAATGTTTTAAAAATGTTATTCCTCTGGTGTTTGCAAAAACCCTTAGCCAATCTAATTAAACAAAGGACTCCACATTAAAGGAAAATAATGTATCTTTACATCCCTAGTGTCATACAGGTTTGGCCATCATTCCATTCCATCATGTCGCCTATCAGTATTGGTTTCTTTTTACTATTTCCATGGTCTTTCAAGAACCTTAGCCAAGTAGTTTAGTTGTCTATACTTAACCAAACTTTAACCATTGAGGTTAAACTGTTAACTGACATGTCAATAATGATTAGATTTACTGTATAGTTTTACTGTGGCTACTGTGTAAGTTATTTTAATTTTAATCCTATTTTAATATAGGTTTAATGTATGTTTAATGTATGTATGTTTCTTATGCTACTGGATACTTGAATTTCCCTCGGGATAAATAAAGTATCTATCTCTCTCTCTCTCTCTCTGTCTCTCTCTATCTATCTATCTATCTATCATTTATCAATCATCCCTCACTGCATAAAAACTGTACAGTAATTACAGTACGTAACAGTTGAATCAGGAACCTGACCCACAAGCACAAATGTATGTTTGCATATTGAGTAATAATTTAAATGTTTGCTTTTTTTAAAATCTTTCAAGGATATTTGGGGATTGTTGGACATAAACTGATAGAAAATGGCAGGAAAACAAGACCCAGATTTTAAATAATTCTAATATATATATATATATATATATATATATATATATATATATATAAACAAAGATTATAGCTTCATAAAGACCACTTTGATCATATTGAGGCATTTCTAGCAGCTACAATAGAACAATAGCAGAACATAAGTTAAGTTATCTGAAACTGCCACTGTTAACATAAAGTTTCTGATTTAAATCTCTCAGAAACAAATAGAGGATTTCTTTAAAGTCACCATTTAACACCACTTACAGGGAGCAATCAATAGCAGACGCAGAGAGACCAATTTGTAAACCCACAGCAGCAGAAAACCGACCAGAATGCTGGTGATGTCAGTAACCTCAGATTCAAATGTCTTCTCCTTCTACAATACACAATTTGGCACAAATGTAATGAGTGTAAAAGCATGAAGTTATGTAGGGTTTATACTGTTGACTACATTAATATGGGGCAGCTCAGTCACAATACTCAGGAAAATAAAGCTTACGTTTGCATCTTTGTAGACAGGGCAGCAGGTGTCAACGTTATTTTGTGCCAAAGTGCACTTTGTTTTTACCTTTATTTATCCAGGGAACACTTCTGCTGAGCATGCAGGCTGTGTTTCAGCACTGACCTGCTTAATGTTTAACCACACAAAGTCTGAGCATGTTTACCTGCAAACCGATAACTCTTAAGTGATCTGCTTAAAAATCTGCCTAATTTCTCAAATAGCCTTTGTTTACATCATGTATTCATGTAACACTTGGTCTGCCTCCCATCACTCCTCTACATTTGATCCTGTAGTTTATTTTAGAAATACAGATCTGAGGTTTGGTGGTTCTGAATGCAGTGAAATGAGATGGGATAAAACCTTCTTTTACAGATACACAAACAAAAAAATATTTTTTAAATCAAATTTAGAAAGCCACACAAACCCTAGACAAGAATGCATAAATGTGCAAATTCCCAGATATTACTGAGCAAAGTGCAAAAGTATATATTAAGTTTTTGTATAATCATCTTAAGGAGAAATGCATAATAAATTGTATCTATGTGCTTATAAAAAGTAAGATATGTAATAATACTAATAATAATATTCAAATTATAGATTGTATATAGTGTGTAAAAATGCATATGATACAATAAAAATGGGATCATTTATTACAGAATATAGTGAGATAATGTGCTATAGTATCATGCAGTAAGATAGGTGTTATTATTATGGTGTAATTCTACTGCTACAACAAATAATAGCAATTGTTAATACTAACAATAAAAATAGCCTAGACAGAGATAAAAGTGAATAATATAATCAATTCACATGTATTATTTTTCTCAAAATATGTTCAAATGAAACCTTCAGTAGTTAGGTTGAACCCTGGGAGGCTCCAGCAGAGAAGATATATTGAGCTACATCACCAATTAACCTCCAATGTCATTCTCTTTACTGCAGTTCAATACATCAATCATACGGTGAAATAAACCCTGCAGCGTTGAGTTATTCCAGATAAAACTCCATACATCATAGAGCTACTTTGAAAAGACCTCCCGCTGTCCCTTCACCAACCAACTCACCCTCCGTTACTTCATTCAGACCAATGAGCAGGCTTATACACTATATTGCCAAAGGTTTTGGGTCGCCTGCCTTTACATGCACATGAAGGTTAATTACATCCCATTCTTAATCCGTAGGGTTTATATGGAATTGGCCCACCATTTGCAGCTTTAACAACTTCAGCTCTTCTGGGAAAGCTGTCCACAAGGTTTAGGAGTGTGTTCATGGGAATTTTTTACCATTCTTCAAGAAGTGCATTTGTGAGGTCATAGATGTCGGACGAGAAGACCCAGCTCGTAGTCTCTGCTATAATTCATCCCAGAGGTGTTGTAATGGGTTGGGGTCAGGACTCCATGCAGGCCAGTCAAGTTCTCACACCAAACTCATCCATGTCTTTGTGGACCTTACTTTGTGCACTGGTGCGCAATCATGTTGGAACAGGAAGAGGCCATCCCCAAACTGTTACCACAAAGTTGGGAGCATGAAATTGTCCAAAATGTCTAGGGATGCTGAAGCATTAACAGTTCCTTTCACTAGAACTAAGGGACCAAGCCCAACCCCTGAAAAACAACCCCACACCATTATCCCCCTCCACCAAACTTTACACTGGGCACAGTACAATCAGGCAAGTACCGTTCTCCTGGCAACCGCCAAACCCAGACTCATCCATTGGATTGCCAGAGAGAGAAGTGTGATTCGTCACTCCAGAGAACACGTCTCCAGTGTGTCCAGTGGCGGCGAGCTTTACACCACTGCTTCTGGCACATTGCATTGCACTTGGTGATGTAAGACTTGGATACAGCTGCTCGGCCATGGAAACTCATTCCATGAAGCTCTCTACACACTGTTCTTGAGCTAATCTGAAGGCCACATGACATTTGGAGGTCTGTAGCTATTGACTTTGCAGAAAGTTGGACACTGTGTGCCTCAGCATGTTCTGACCCCGATCTGTGATTTTATGTGGCCTACCACTTCATGGCTGAGTTTCTGTTGTTCCCAATCACTTCCACTTTGTTATGATACCAGTTGGAATATATACCATGGGATATTTAGTAGTGAAGAAATTTTACGAATAGATTTATTGCACAGGTGGCAACCAATCGTGGTGCCACGCTTGAATTCACTGAACTCCTGAGAGTGACCCATTCTTTCACAAATGTTTGTAGAAGCAGTCTGCATGCCTAGGTGCTTGATTTTATGAACCTGTGACCATGGAAGTGATTGGAACAGCTGAATTCAATGAGTCAGAGGGGTGTCCTAAAACCTTTGGCAATATAGTGTAGCAGTATGATAATAAAGACTTTTAGCTCAGAATACTGATCATTTTAATAGTATCATGATACGATACGGACCTAGGCCACTCACTGCTAGCCAACGCTGACGTTGGACTAGTCAACTAAAGTTATGACAGAATTAGGGGACTATACTAGGCTACAAATCAATGCCAAATAGCGTAAACTGAGTGAGCACCCGTATCTGGCGGCCTCACTTTATTATAGCGTTGTTTTTTTATAACATTATGATTACATTAGCTTATTAATGTTGATTAATCAGCCCAGAATTAATCGAATTAATCATCTTTCATTCTCATCATCATCAAATGGCACACACAGTACCTCCCTGTGCCCTCCCTCAGATTCCCTGTTTCTGAATTTTGCTGGTGATAGCCAGTGGTGAAAAAAGTATTCAGATTCTTTACTCATGTAAAATTAGCAATAATTCAATATAAATATCATAAGCTGCTCACAAGTCTTTGAGCTAGAGTCCAAGACAAGTGTCAAGTCTCTGAGCAAGAGTCCAAGTCAAGTCTCAAGTGTCACGTGGTTATAATGAATGTTGTATAACCTGCTGCGTTCAATTCAGGCTGCTTATAAAACTGCATCACTCTAAATTCTGTAACCTGTTTTTTACTTACAGAGCACAAACATGTAATGTGCAATGCAATTAATGACAGCTTATTAACTACTGTAAGTCAACACATCCCCCAGACTCTCAAAACAATAAATCTGTTTTTCAAAGAGCACAGCCATGTAATGTGCAATGCAGTCAATAACAGCTTAAACTCCTGAAAGTCAACACACCACCAGACTCTAACTAAATAAATCTGTAACATTACATGATTCATTCATTCATTCATTTATTTAAGGACAGTGCACATTAATTAACATTTCTGTAAATGTGCCAGTGTTAGCCAGCAGGCTAATTTTCAACTGTAGTCCATATTAACAATCCGATTAACAATGAACCTGTAACCTGTTTGCAGCCAACGGTAATAATTGACATAATGGCAGCCAGCGGGGCGTAAATGTTTACGTTAATCGACCACCACAAGTTTGGCATGTAAACAACTGCTCATTCATTTTTTCATAACAGACGACAGTCGGAGTAAACCTCCCGTAGGTTGTAGCTAAAACAAGAAGCAAGCTAACGTTAGATGGCCAATGCTGAGCTAAACATGTTTATTAACCTCAGGTTACTAACCTATTTTGCGTTCAGCGCTTCTTTGTTTGGTTCCAGTTGTATGAACTTTTAAAGCCAATGTTTATGATGAATGGCACAGCAGCTGGCGCTGTTTGTTGTCCTCTTGCGCGTGCAGCTGATACTACCTGTTCCATAGGCAGGTTATAGGTAACGGAGGGAAAGGAGCAAGCTCATCAGCGTTTCCTAAAAATAAACATTGTTCAGTGTTCACGAGTCCCGCACCTCAAGGGACTCAAGTCCGAGTCTCAAACGATGTAGTGGAGTTAAAGATAATTGTTACAATGTTATATACTGTTGGATAGAAATGTCTGTAGCAGTGCTTCATACTTTATAAGTTCATCAACGTTTGTGTGTAAAATCTTAATCTGTAAATGTACTAGTAACTAGAGCTGTCAAAATAAAGTAATGGAGTAAAAAGTAAATCATGAATTGTAGGACCTCCAATTTGTGTCACATTCCACCACTGGTGACAGCTTCTGAAATATCTAATATACATATATATATATATATATATATATATATATATATATATATAATAAAACATTGCTGTTTTTTATTGTTTCATGTCATTGCAAATTTGATATGTTTGGGTTTGTCGTTAATATAATAATTGACCACAACATTATAATCTCTAATACTGTAATAATTCTAACTATTAATAATAACATGGGGGTTATTAGAATAGTTAACTGTTATTAAAACATTAAAATATGAGGCACCCCTTTTTAAAGAAAGACACACACAAATACCGGACAGGTTGCATTTACCATGGATCCTGCTAGCTACTATAATAACCCTGACCTAGTTACACAGCTTGTGTGTTTGTCTGTGAGTGTGTATGTGTGTGTGTGTGTGTGTGTGTGTGTGTGTGTGTGTGTATGTTTGTTTCTCCTCTGAGCTCTTATTTTCTTTCCTAACACGTATTTCTCCTACATGATCATTAATACATCAGGGTGGTGTTACTTTGAACCTTGACCTCCTTAGCATTGCTTTCTATAAACTTGTGTGTGTTTGTGTGTGTGTGTGTTTGTGCGTGTTTGTGTGTACACACATCAGCACTACTGCTACTACCACGCCAGTGTGTCTGTGTGGCTTTGAATATTTTAGAGGCTACAGCTCTGTTTGTCTTGTATTTTCTACACTGTAACAGATTAGCACATTATAGCTTAGCTGCCCTATGTGCCAGCCAGTGTAATGGGAATGACTGACTGACTGACTGACTGACATTACAGCGTACTACCCAATGTACATTTTCTCTGTTGGAATTGTGTTATTTGCAACAGCTCAACCTCATGATCCCTTTTCTTTAAATACTCTTCTCCATATTACTCTTTTCCATCTTTATCAGTGCAAGCATTTTAGGAAAATTAAAGCACCGGTGAGCGACTCTTCTGACTAGATATGCCATCTGATACTCAGTCCTAAATTAGAACTAGTTCAGTTATTAAGAAGGTTGGTTATTTTATCGGTACTTGAGGAAACCAAAGAGTGAGATTTATTTCAGTCTTTTTTTTATAGCAGGAGAGACTTGATTGAGTTAACAATATAATTTATTGACACAGTATAGATTGAATGACAATGCAAAGTCAATTGGCGATTAGACTCCATCGTAGAAATCCCCTCAGTGGAGTCTAGACACTGGTGGTGGTGGGATGAAGGATGGAGAAGATGCCGGGGATCTGATTAGAATAGAGGAAGACTTCTTCTGGGCTGAACTGTGCCTGGATCTGGTGAGCAGGAGGTGAATGTGGTGGAGCCACAACAGTTGTGATTGGCCTCGGTGCAAATATTTTTCTTGTGCCCCCCACCCCCTGCCCCAAAAAGCACGCTTGTGTACACACGGGTGTATAGACACACAACAACACCACACAGTTGCCAACCTGCAGCCTTTGATCAGCACCACGGACAGCGGCCGAAGTGGCAAGTATATGAAAGCAAATCAAACAGCCTCGCTCTGCACTCAAACCCCCACAGCCTGCTTCCTCAGACTATCCAACAACAAAAATAGCTTTAGCCAGCCTACAATAACAAATCAACAGAAAGTAGCTGACACAGTAACCACAGAACAAATAGCGATCAAGAAAAGCAAATCATTAAAGGCCTACACAGTATGAATGAACGGATGAGAGCATCTGATCACATTACACGTGGCCTTTGTGGCTGTCCCTCGTGGGCCCTTGTAATCAGCCGGGCCCCCCTGGTGCAATGGACCAGCTGCACCGTCAGTACTTACGCCAGTGGGGCGGAGGAGAGCCACAACGATTCAAACTGAAATGACAGATGTCATCAGAGTAGAGAACAGATATGATAGTGACTTGATTGGCTGAGCTGATTGTGGTGAAACCTTAATGTAAAGCTAGGTGAGAACAGCCATAGTCACCTGTTGGAGAGAAAAGTTAGTGAATGAGAGAGATTTGTGAGTGACGGGTAAAGACAGTCTTCCTGGTTGAACTTAACGCTGAGCTTCCTTTACAGAGACCCAACAATTCGCACCATGAGCAGGAGTGTGATGTTATTTATTATTACACGTGCTGGTCTTCTTAAGCAAAACCATTAGTTGATCATCATGTCATTTCCAGGAGTCAGACTATCCCAGTTTAAATTTAAATTATATCATAATGATAAATTAAGCGGAACAACAGTGTTTTTCCAGCTTTTTGGCGACTGTTTGTGGAAGACTTTTTCATGTTTCATCATGACAATGCCACCATGTAAAAGCCAGGTACATAAAGATATTGGTTTTCCCTGCTAGGTGTTGATTGGCGTGCACAGAGCCCTGACCGCAAACCCCATTCACCACCTTTTGGGTGAACTGGAGTGCAAGCCAGACCTTATTTCCCAACGTCAGTGTTGGATCTCACTAATGCTGTTGCGGCTGAATGGGAGCCAATCCCTGCAGCCAGGTTCAACATCTGGTGGAAAGCCTGAAAAAAGAACAGCAAGGGCTGTTTTGGCAGCAGATTAATGCCAGTGGTTTTGAAATTAGATTAATCAGTGAATCTATTACATAAAGGTTTGAGGATCCACATAATGTTGGCCATATCTTTATTTCATTCCTGATGTAAAATCTTTATTTGTAAAGTAGTTACTACAGATGCCAGATAACTTGGTGCTCTAAACATATAGGTACACAAAATGGAAATACACAGGTTAAGTACTGAATGGCGAATAGGTTCTTACTAAATGTCACCTTTCTACATTCCTCACTTCTCCCTGAATGACTACATCTTCACAGTCGCTTATCAGAAACAAAGCTGAAGCGAAGGTAGAGGTAGAACTCGAAAATGTCAGTATTCGAGAGCCAAACTGACAAACAACATGAGAAACACTGAAACTATAAATAAAATCATTAACTTTCTCGTTCTCTGTCTCTAGGAGTGGGTGTACACTCACGGGCAGCAGATCCGACAGCAGCAGCACTGTCTGTCTCTGTCCACCACCTTCCCTGCCTCCCAGGTCCTGCTGCTGCCCTGCAACATGGCCGACGGCAAGCAGGTCTGCACACACACACACGCACAAACACACATAGATGCATTTCAGGCAGTGTGTAGCTGCAGGCGAGTCACTACTGAATTTCATATGGCTGATAAATTAATCTAAATGTTAATTAATCCAAAGCAAAATTTGTGTAAAGATGATTGTTACACACACACCCACACGCTGCAGGGGCCGATGCTTGACACTTTTTTGGACAGGCAGCTTGAATCCTCTTTGCACACACACACACACACGCACACTTGTCATTACCTGACCAGTGGGCACCTTGACGGCATCCCAGAAGCCCCTGCAGCAGAGAACAACCTGACAACCAATAAATCACCTAAGAGAGAGAGAGAGAAGGAGAGGAAGAGAGGCACAGGTGGAAAGGTGAAGCAAGACAGACAAAAGAGAGAGAGGGAGGGAGAGGACAGAGAGGTGGGACAGGAAAGAACGAGGGTGGTAAGTCGAGAGAGAGAGAGGGAGGTAGCTGAAGATTAGCTCATTACACATCACCAACTGTTCAGTCTGCATGGAAAAATGTGCTGAATTGTGTATGTGTGTTAATCCCATTGTGTGTGTGTGTGTGTGTGTGTTAATCCTATCCGTAGTCTTTCAATATACAGCAAATCCACTAGATATGTGGACACGATCAGACATGAAAAGAGTGTTTAAATGTTTTACACGCGTGTGTGTTTGATTCATTTTGTGCTTGTCGTTGCTGTTATTATGCATTATTTGATCTATGAGTCATCAGGGACGAGTGAGAAAGATGAAGTGGCCAGAAAGAAAGAGGTGGAGAGAGATTAATACAAAAAAAGAGATAAGGAAATAAAGAGAGAAAAGGCAAGCAGGGAAGTAAGAGGAAAAGAGGAGGAGAAAGGTAAAGAATGACTTGATGATGAAAAGGAAAGCTTAGGCTTAGAAGAGAGGGATGGGAAAGAGAGAGGGATAAAAGAGGTGAAAACAGAAGAGTAAAGACAAAGGTCCTAAACAAACGGGCTAGTAATACGTCATATAACGCGTCATTTTGTGCCTGTGGCACGCAGCGAATACACAGCAACACGTCAACAGGACCTCAAAGCAAAGTAAGAAGTTAATAAATCAAATCTGGACTCAGGTGTGTTATTTTACCTGAAGAGCCAGTCCTTCCTTCTCTGCCTTTCCAAAAGTGAGACTGTGGCTTTGACAGGTGTGGATATTTTTATACTTACGAATAAGTTCCCATGTGGCAGCAACAACACCACAGAAGAAGATGTGCTGTCACCACACAGGACAAGACGTCGAGATACAGTAGACATCAAGTCGAGGGAGGAAATCAGGAATAAAAAGTCTGTTTTTCCGGATTAGGACGGTGATGTGTGATCTGGAGTTAAGACAGGAAGAGAGAGAAAAATAGAGCCAAAGAAATAAAGAGAAAGATAAAATGAAAGAAAGGAAGGATGAAGGAAAGAAGAAATAGTTAAAGACAGTAGATAGGAAGATAGGAAGACGGGGGAAGGAAGGAAGGAAGGAAGAGTTGAAGATAGTATGGTAGTTAGGAAGACGGGGAGGAAGAAAGTAGACAAAAAGGTTGATGGGAAGGAAAAAAGGAAAGAGAATGAAAGGAGGGAAGTAAGATAGGAAGGAAGGTAGGAAGGAATGAAGAAAGAGTTAAAGACAGTATGGTAGGCGGGAAGACGTGGTGGAAGGAAAGAACTAAAGAAAGTGAGGAAGAAAACAAAAAGGAAGGAAGGAAGGAATAGGCAGGAAGGAACAAAGGAAAAACAGAAAGAAAGAAAAACAGGAAAGGCTGGAGGGAGAATTGGACTAAGGGCCAAATAAAGGAAAGAGGCAGAAAGAGCTGAGGTGTGTGACTAGTAAATGAGTTGTACACAAAACACACACACACATTCGTGCACAGCTCACACACAGAGGTGTTATATACTGTAGCTGGAGGAGATTCAGTTTTACCCTGTTAAATATATATATGTGTGTGTGTGTGTATCATATACCAGACTGTTAACTGACTAAAAAAACTGTAGTACACACACACACACACACACACACATTATAGCTGAGTTGTATTATAGCTGAGCCACTGAAGTGCATCGCTGTCATGTAACTGAAACTAGTAAACCTTTGTACCAACACACATACAAACACACACACAGAGTGCTGTTACATGTCCCAGTAGAGTGTGCGCGTGTATGTCTGCGTGCGTGCGTGTCAGAAGGCAGGAAGTAGAGCGATGATAGCTAATTAGGACGAAGATCCATGGGAGAAACACAGCCCAGATCTGACTGGTAGAGAGACACTGACACATGCAGCAAAAAAAAATGCTGCTCTAACAGTCCAGAGAGGGAAAATAGCTGAAGCTGGAGTATCCACTTATTAAAAGTCAAAAGTAGCCTACAATCTATGTAACTTCCTATTATATTTATAACTTTATTGCAGACACAGGTCCATATAACACATGGAAGGAAATACATAAATAAAAAATACATACATAAAAATTCCATATTAGCCTAGGATATACAGACTATTGCAGCAATGTCGTCTTAACCTAGAAGTGTATCTAAGCAGCTTCAATTATATGATTCTCTGACTTGTCCAGGCGACACATAAAACTAAACATCAGTTGTCTTAAGAGTGTGTGACTGTAATTCACCAGGATGTATTATTTTTAACAGCTGATTCATTGTGTTGCTTTTACATGTGACTGCTGTTTGGAGTATAACCGGATTGGCTACATCTTAAAGAAAATGACAAGGAAATCAAATCCCAAACCTTTGGAATTCCCCTGAGGGAAGAAAGTTAGAAAGAAAGAAGAAGAAGTTATTAAATTTTCACACATGCAAAAGCCCTAAAGGAGGGAATTTTTACCCTGAGATGACCTGAGCCTGACCCCACCCAGTGCATCCTGGGACAGGCTCCCGTCTCCCCTCTGTCACCCTGGGAAAGAACAAATGCATTGAGAATTTAATATATTTACAGTATTTAAAAGAGAGATGGTGATGTGTAGAGAAAGACAGATGCAAAGTGTTACACTCGCAAACTGACGTCGGCAGTGCTGCAGCACTCAGTAATGAGGTGAATACTAATTGATTTACTTTTAATTATCCCTCGGTCTTTTTTTTCCAATTAAAAAGCTCCACGGCCCGTCTTTACACTGTGATGAGCGTGTCATCTTGACAATGCCGCAATAGACCCACAATGCAACTCTACAGAACAAAGCCAATGTGTGTGTGCGTGTGTTTTTTTTTTACAAGGCCTTACAAGATCGAGATACATGACAGTGATACGCTTCAGAGGCCCAGCAAACACAACATGGCTGCTCCCTGCCAATATACACTGATGATACAAAGAACATGTGCACACTCACAAAGATATACTTTCAGATATTACATGGTTGCACACACAGATTCTGTTTTTCTCTGGTCTCCTGTTTTTTCACTTTCTCTCTCTCTCTCTCTCTCCCTCTTTGTCTGTCAATCTTAGCTTTCTCTCTCTCTCTCTGATGACTGGCTTTCAGACCCACAGCTGCCTGTTTTCATGTCTGATCATATCTGCTGCTTTGTTTTCCAGCTAAAGAATCCAGCAATGAATAATGCACACACACACACACACACACATACACACACACACGCACACACATACACACACACTCTGCAAAGTGTCTGTATTGTCAAAGAACCACTGAATCAAAGCAAAAAGTCAGTAGAGGTCTCCATCTAGTGGTGACTGATAGGAATCGCCACCACCACTACCAGTTGGTAGAGCGGTGCCTTGGAAGGTCAAGCGGCTGTAGCACAGATTAAAGCAGGTTCATTGTAATCATTGGTCGAGCCCCAGCTCCTCCTGTCACCGTGTGGACGTTAACTTTAGGAATACAATTAACTCAACACTGCTGCTGATGTGTGTGTGTGTGTGTGTGTGTGTGTGTGTGTGTGGGAAATATGTCCCTTTGGACTGTGCCAAATGAAAATCCCTTAAACATAATATAATTATAGCTTGAAAGTTTTAATAAATGTAAAGTGGTTTTTCAAAGATGAAATAAAGACAAATATGAATCTTATTTCAAAATGCACAAACCCTGTATCAAACATCTGATATCCTGTCCACATTTCCAATTCTTTTTACTGTTCATATTTGAATGTTGGTTAATAAATGTTATTTTTACTGGCAGACGCGTACCATGCTGATTATATTTTATCTCTTTTGAGAACAGGCGTAAACACTTTACACATGCAATGACATGTAGGGGACTGAGAATGTACAGTAGTATTTGTGTGCAGTTGATTCAAAGTTCACCCACTGCTTGATTTTCAATTGATGAGCAGAACTGAAAAGAAGGTTCCTCAATAGGTCTGTTTTTTTTAATAAATTTGGAACTGTGTACAATGTAGGCCAGGTTCTCTACAAGTTGTTGTGCTGAAGAATAATGATGGTGGTGGTGTGTATCTAAAAAGCTGCAAGGTGTTTTTTTTTATTATTTCTGCTGGTGACATTTGAAATGTTCTTTCTCAGCTGTGTTAGTTGTGACTGTTATACCCATTTCTAACATTTACTATCTTGGTTGCTAAAAAGATAATTCTGGTTTGTTTCAACCATCTGTACTTCCGATAAATGTGGCTATTGGGGCTCTTTGCTAACTTTGCACTCACCACTTCCGTGTTAGAGATTCTGGGAAACTCATGCAAAACCGCGGCAAGCTGTGTGGTCCTCCTACTGCTTTCCGAGTGAACAGATTTTTTACATGAATCATTTCAAACGCTTGTCTCTGAGACCGAAAGTAAACACAGAAAAAAACGCCCATTATACGCCCTGACTGCTCAGGCGTTCTGTCTTTGCATGCAAGAGAGTGTGAGATCCGATCTCACTGAAAATTCTGACCGATTAATATTTCTTTGCATGTTGCACCTTTGTCATACAGTATTATACCAGCCCTGCAGAGCATGACGGAAGACCTTTTCAGAGGTGTCTCGGCTGACTGCAGGTTTCAGCCTCAATGAGATCCTCAATAAGAAAATCATATTTAATTACTGCATTGCATTGTGTAGAATTACATCCTTGTACTACTTGTTTGGAGTCAACAGCAAGCAGGGAAAACTGTTTAAAAAATCTAAATAAGGGCTAATTCTTGGTTTGATGTTTGCTAAACGGAGCAGTAAACTCTTAACCTTTTAGAAAATGTCTTATCCAATTAATGTATTGATTGTATGTGCACCTAGATGTTTTTTTTTACTTTTTGTGTGTTTTTTGCCTCCAGCGGTGGCAAAAGTCTGGGACTCACTTGGAGCACCTCGTCTCTCGCTTCTGCCTGGACTCGGAGATGGCGCTGGACGGGATGGACTCTTCTCGAATGCTGGTCATTAGCCCCTGTGAACTGAGCGCGTACACACAGAGATGGGAAGTGCCCTTCTCCTGACCCCTGACCCCGTGACCTTTCACCTCCAAAAAGCCTGCCCTGTCACCCATTCACAGCCTCAAATACCTGGGCAGAGACAGCTGTAGACAGCATGAGCACGTCATTTGAAGGTGCTGCATTGAGGGCAGCTGAATGGAAAGCTTCATCATGAGAAGGAATCAAGTGTTGATCTGTCAGGTCTAATGTCCTGATTTATTGAAGATAAGTGCTGGAAGAGACATGTCAGAAATGTCAGGTCTGAGATTACAATGTGTATGATTGAGGCTGTTAATAAGTTTTTGGAAGAGTCAAACCAAGTGCACCTTAAAACTCTGACCTGTCAAAGATTCCAGTCGGACAGAAACTTTGCCTGAGGGAAAAATATCAAAGGATGTGTCTTGTAATCTTCTGCAATTGCTGTGTCAAGAATCTGAGAATTAAAACCAAGCACAACTTCAGTTTCTAGTTCACTTGGTTAAATAACTGTCAGTGTCTTTACTGTAGTATAAGCAACCAGACTTTCAAGTGACAAATCCATTCTTAGTTGACCAGGAACTCAAAAAAAAAAGCCTCGCGCAAACTGACTGATTGGTTTTGGTCTTTTTTTGAAGTGAATTGAAGCATGAACAGATTCTATTAAGTCTGTTCTTGCTTTAAATTTCAAAATCCATTACTTAAAACTTGTAAAAATTAAGAGCACACAATCCGAGTTTTTTTTTCAATCCAGCTGACCAAACTCTCAACAAGCAGGAGCTGAATAATTGCAATGAAGGGAAAAAAATCTACTCACATGTGGAAAATGACATCTACTGTAATCGGCAAGTTTCAAGATAACTTGGTAACACTGCTTTGTAAGACGGACCCCCAGATTGCTTTGTACCAAGAGAGAGTAAAAGGAAAACAGAACCAAAAGATCTAACATTGGCAAATCTGGGTTTGTCTGTATGGAGCCCTCACTCTTTTACTATTTAGGATAGCTTCTATAATGCTCTTAAAATTAAACTGTTCTGTTGGCTGTAGGCTGTTTAAATGACCACAATTTCCCCATAAAACCTTTGCCTATCACAGCTTCCTTGGCCATGTCAGCAGAACTGATCGCAGAAGAAGAATAGAGGTGAAGGGATGACACAAAGGTGGGCAAAACCATGTAGGGAAGATGCAAGAGGGAACACAAAAGCTAGATTTTAGAACAGGGTAGCAGGCACTGGCGGAGCTACTGGTGCAAAGACAGACGTCCAGATAAACTCAAACACCAGATATGGACGACATTTGAAACAGGAATAAGCTGAAGCACAGACAGAAAAGGGCTACAGGTGTATATAGAGACAAACAGGCACAATGAGAAGTAATACAAAGAGAACAGCATGTATGCAGCACAACTCGTTCTGTCTGCTATTGTGGGCATCGATCAGCAGATTTTCTGTGGCCTCAAGGATGCGGCGGCTGCTGCTTTACGTTGCACGTCCCTTGTGAAGTGCTGCTGTGCATGTGACAGTTTTGTTTGTTTGTTTTCTTTTTGTCTCCACACTTTAACTTTATCAAACTGGGGGAAAAGCTTTACTCACAATGTTCTTTCAGTTGCCCTAAATGCCCTTATGACGCTTGTTAACATCATTTATGTTTCTTGTGTAAGTTTGAAAGGATTTACAGAAGTGATTATACTGCTTGGGGGTTTATTCTCAGCTGAAAGCAGCCAAACCTTTTGGTGTCTGAGATTGTTTTTATTTCTGAGCACACTGAGAGGACATGAATGGGGATGTTTTTTAACAGACAAACTGCAGCTGCTGTGGAGATCTAACCCGTGACCCTCCAGTCATTTGACATGTCTTCTTTGGTTTCCAGCCGAGTCAAAACACAACTCAAATTAACTACAGACCTACAACTGTTCAAGTAATCTTCTCTAAACCTCGCTCACAAGCATTTTGCAAGAATAGTGGGTCTTTTTTTCAAGTGTTTCCAATTCTGGGAACATATTCTCTACAGACTGTGTCCCTCTTCCCTGTGTTTGACATCATCAACTGCATCATTTTGATATCCTGTCTGACTCCTGAATAAAGGTTTTATAATGGCTGTTAACATTTTATTGATATGGCTGTGATGTTTGCAGGTGCAGTATGGCAAACTGAAACTGACACACAAAATTTGAAATCAATAAACTAAAAGTCGAAATATAGATTTAATTGTTTGTTGATGATGAATACTAAATAACACTTTTCTTCATTTACATTACATTTATTCATTTAGCTGACACTTTTATCCAAAGTGACTTTTTTTTTTGACAATTGTTATACATGTCAGAGGTCGCACGACTCTGGATCAACTAGAGGTGAAGTGTCTTGCTCAGAGACACATTGGTGGATGTCCCTGTGGGGAATTGAAGCCGGGTCTCTCACACCAAAGACATGTGTCTTATCCACTGCTCCATCGCCACCCCCATGTTAATTACACGATAAATTTGGAGTAAAAAGATTTTATATACATTAACACTGTTGTTGCTACTACTATTACTGCTCTACATACTACAAATAGTCTGCAGTACTGCTGTCACCACCAGAAGCAACATACACTGCTACTAATATGATTATTGCTACTACTCTAACAGCTTATCATCAGTACTTTTATTACTACAACTACCATCTATTGCACCTATACTACTAACGGAACTGCTACAGCCACTACTGTTTTACTTGTAGTATTACTTTTGCTATTACTCCTGCCAACAATATGATTTCTATTACTTCTACTACAATTACTACAAGTAATATTATTAATATTAACAATAAAATTATCACTACTTGTAATTATACAGCTCTGACCCCAGTGGTGGAATGTAACTAAGTACATTTACTCAAGTACACTGAACAAAATTATAAACGCAACACTTTTGTTTTTGTCCCCATTCATCATGAGCTGAACTCAAAGATCTAAGACTTTCTCTATGTACACAAAAGGCCTAAGATTGTTCAAACATCTGTCAAAATCTGTGTTAGTGAGCACTTCTCCTTTGCCAAGATAATCCATCCACCTCACAGGTGTGCCTTAGGCTGGCCACAATAAAAGACCAAATGTGCAGTTCCATCACAGCACAACGCCACAGAGGTCGCAAGTTTTGAGGGAGCGTGCAGTTGGCATGCTGACTGCAGGAATGTCCACCAGAGCTGTTGCCCGTGAATTGAATGTTCATTTCTCTACCATAAGCCGTCTCCAAAGACGTTTCAGAGAAATTGGTAGTACATCCAACTGGCCTCACAACCGCAGACCACGTGTAACCACACCAGCCCAGGACCTCCACATCCCGCATCTTCACCTCCAGAGACCGGCCACCCGGACAGCTGCTGCAACAGTCGGTTTGCATAACCAAAGAATTTCGGCACAAACTGTCAGGAACCGTCTCAGGGAAGCTCATCTGCATGCTCGTCGTCCTGATCGGGGTCTCGACCTGACTGCAACTTCACACAGCCATCGAAGAGGAGTGGACCAACACTCCACAGGCCACAATCAACAACCTGATCAACTCTATGTAAAGGACATGTGTTGCACTGTGTGAGGCAAATGGTGGACACACCAGAAACTGACTGGTTTCCAGACCCCCCCAGTACAGTGAAAGGCATTTTATTGTGGCCACACATGTGCAGTACATACTGCATGCTGTCTGATCAGCATCTTGATATGCCACACCTGTGAGGTGGATGGATTATCTCGTCAGAGGAGAAGTGCTCACTAACACAGATTTAGACAGATTTGTGAACAATATTTGAGAGAAATACGCCTTTTGTGTACATAGAGAAAGTCTTAGATTTTGAGTTCAGCTCATGATGAATGTGGCCAAAAACAACAGTGTTGCGTTTATAATTTTGTTCGGTCTAAATGTTTGTGTAATTTGTCCATTTTGAGGTACTTGAGTATTTTAATTTTATGCTAATTTTGGAAGCCAACATTGTACTTTTTTACTGCATCACTATTAGATTAAAACATTAGATACTGGCTACTTTTTAGATTTAGATTATTAATACAAAATACAAATAACTAATCAGTTACGATGTATTAACTATTAAATGAATAAATGTAAATGTAAAATTATGGATTAAGATATCCAGCAGTATATGAAGGCGCTGAAATTTGCTTCACCTTTACAAGCTGCAACATCAGTGATGCTTACACATTAATGCATTACTAATTATAATCCAGTGATATGAAATATTATAATATCATATAGTCTTTGTACTTTTGGTAAGATTTTGAATGAAGTACTTACTTTTTACAGAGTATTTTTACTCTGTGGTATTACTTCTTTCCCTTGCTACAACAAGGCAATTGAAAGTACTTTACATAAAAGTGACTACCTGTGAGAAATATACACAGTTCCATGTCCATTATAGCTACATAATGACTTTTTCTGACATTATTGTGTGAGCATGTCGAGATACCGCCTTGACTCCGAAAGAGTGTAGACTTATTTAGAGGTAAACACTGTGGGTAAAATGTCAGAAACTCTGGGTAAATGATCCTGACAGCAAAACAAAATATAATAACAAAAAGTGATATTCTGTCTGCCCAATAAATCATTCTGCTCTTAAAGAGGAGGCACTCTCTTTTGTTATGGGGATGTATTGTTTGAGTAGGTCTATTTAATACTCAGATCACAGCTTTCCATCAGAAAATGAGCGGGGAGAGAGAGAGAGGGAGAGGGAGAGAGAGGGAGAGGATGTGTTTGTGGAGCCCCTCTCTTCTCTCAGACCATCGGTCCCCTTTAAAGACCCAGCTAATACTAATCCATCCGCTCCGAACTGCGAATTGTTTTAAAGACATGGAATAACCCATCATGTCGCTCACTGGAAGCTGACATTTTGTCTTTTCAAGCCGTTTGTCTTCAAGAAGGGGACTCGCTTTCACGTAAGTAAAATGACCTTTTGGTGTCGTCATCCTTATTTTCTCGACAGCTCCTGTGAAAGAAAAAAAAAACGTAGCGATGCTCGTGTTTATTCTTATTGCGGAATTTGGCCTTAACGAGTGATGCGTAAGAAACCGTGACATTACCAGATTCTATCCATAAAACATAGACTGTATGTAAAAAAAATAATGATGTAGCCTAGTCGTGATCTGCGTTTTCAGTCGGGCCACTATCCCCGCCGTACCGACGTGGCTGTAGTCCGTTCAGTTGCCACATCTCAAGTTTCTTAATTGCGTCTATTGCGTTTTTCCTCACTTGCGTCCTAGTCTCTCTCGCCGGGGATGCACGGGGAGACGCAAGGAAACCATGCGAGGAGAGGAAATATGTTATTAGAGAAATGGGATCTCCTGTCCTTCAGACCAGCTGACCAGCTGATCTCAGTTGGACCAGCTGATCTCAGTTGGACCAGCTGATCTCAGTTGGATCAGCTGATCTCAGTTGGATCAGCTGCATTCGCTCTAAGCTGTAGAGACTGTTGATGGAGTTTGTGTCTGCACACGTGCACTAGGCTATATAGGCCCACTAATTTATAATGCTAAGGCTCACATCTTCTCTCTGTGGCTGTTAGGCTACCTGTTTAACAAACACAAGAAGAAGGACCTACAATATGTGTCCTGCTCAGACTGGCACACTAACTTTTCTTTTATTTATTCATTGTCTGCCTTTTTATTTATTGATATTCCGATTGTGAATTAATTATTGAATAAACCAGAATATGGTTTTGAACACTGGAAATGATGTATTAGGCAAAATGTTTCAGGGGAAATTGAAATGATCATCGTCAATCAAAGCCGATGCTCAGGAATGATCAGCCTCTCTGAGACTGAATGTAATTGAGCTTCTTGCTGACAGACAGACTCTCCGACTCTCTCTGACTTTAAAATGGTCGAAATAGCAGATTTAGCAGAAACTAAAAGTCGAACTATAGATTTAATTGTTTGTTGATGTTGTAATACTAAATAACACTTTTCTTCATTTAGCTGACGCTTTTATCCAAAGCGACTTACAATTGTTATACCTGTCAGAGGTCGCACGCCTCTGATGTGTCGTGCTCAGAGACACATTGGTGGATGTCCCTGCGGGGAATTAAAGCCGAGTCTCTCACACCAAAGGCATGTGTTTTATCCACTGCTCCATCGCCACCACCATGTTAATTACGCGCTAAATTTGGAGTAAAAAATATTTTTAATAAAATTTTTAAAAAATACTTTAAAATGGTCGAAATAGCAGATCCCGAAAAGAAAAGTCTTTCTAATAGGCTTCACAATAAGGGGGGAAAAAAACATTGGACTGTATTAGCTGAGAAATACGAGTTTAGCTGGAGTACCTGAAGGCAGCACAGGTTTCCGCGACGCTTAGTGACACGTCAGCGGTGACGTCTTATGTTGAAGACTCGGAGTCGTTTTTTTTGGATTCAATAAAAACCAAAACCGGATTAAAACAAATATAATGCTTGATGCCAGTGATTTTTGTAGATGCACCCAAGCGGAAACCTAAACGATGTCTCGTCCACCTCCGGAGGGAAGTAAGTTAACGTGAGCTGGGCTACAAAATAAGAACAATTGAGTGGTTTCATGTTCATTTCGGCTAAAAACAGCTAACCTGCTAACTGACTGCAGCTTTTAAAAGTCACAGCAACACTTATAACGTGACGTTATCTTGTTATTTGTTCTGTAAGTGTTAGAGTATTTTTGTATAAACATTCACAAGTATTTGTAAAAGTTCTCTGAAGACTTTTTAGGTGAACTTAGCTTGTTAGCAGCTAATTTAGCTGCTTTGGGCTGCTTTTACTTTTAAGTTGTGGAGAGCTGACAATAAGCAAAACGTTCACACAATAATACAAACATGTTTTCTCTCCACTGGATGTTTCTATATTTTCTAGGGCTGATAGGATTAGTCAATTTATCTGTTGACAGTAGTCAGTCAACGTAAAAACATGCTGCTCTCAACCTCTTAAATATGAGGATTTGCTGCTTTCCTCTGTTTTAAATTATGGTAAATATCTTTGTGGTGTGTTCTCTCATAACTTGTGATGTCCATCTTTCACTATTTATTGAATAAACAAATGATTAGTTAAACAATAAATGTCAGGTTAACTTTAATATCATAATAAATCATTAACTGCAGTCCTGGATATTTGCAATAAACTTTGCGTCACTTTCTTCTCCAATTGTTCTTGCATCTGTTCGACTTCCCTCTGATCTAGTTCCCGCCTGTTTCACATGGATACGGCTGCTTGATTAATTAACTGATGAATAATTTTTTGTGGTCTAAAAAATTTTACAAAAGGCAACATGAAGTCTTTCAAACGCTGATTTTGTCCAACGAACTGGAGCTGAAATGATTATTCAATAAATCGATTAGTTAATAAACAGAAAATTGATTGTTAACTATTATGACAATATGTGATTGTTTGAGTAATTTGCTGTTTTCCTTCATTTTCCATGATAGTAAACAGAATCTTTGGGTTTTGGGCGGTTGACACATTTTTTCACATGTTTTTTTTATAGTTAAAATTGATATTTAATAATTGAGAAAGTAAACAGCAGCAGCCCAAACACAAAGATGTTCAGTTTCCTATCACATATCACAATTAAGAAGTTGGTACCACAGAATATTTGTGGCATTTTTGCTCAAGAGTTTATTTTAATTATTCATCAGTTAATAAGTAATTGCTGCTTGATTTTCTCTTGATCCACAACTATAACACTGATCAACTAATTGTTTCTGCTCTACATGTTTTTTCTAATATCTCCCTTTACCACCTCCAGCTGCCCCATGTTCCTCCGCCAACTGACCTCCTCCGGCTCCTCCTTCCTTCCCCGCAGCCGTCCCGCTCTCTGCAGGGCCGGCTTCAGGAGCAGCAGTGCTTCCTCCTACCTCCCCCGTTACATCCCAGCTCCCCGTCCATGTTGGTCGGTGCAGGGATTTCCGCCCTGGCCTCCCCGACTCCCCCGCTCCTACCTAGCAGCCCATCAGGTCTACTCTGGTAGGACGTTTTACTTTGGCGGTAGTTCCTGTTCGCTCCACACCTCTGCCGGTCCCATGATGGAGCGGCCAGACAGAGAGCCTCCTCACAAACGGAGGAAGAGTGCAGAGGAGAGGAGGGGCGTCGAAGAAAGGGAAGGACACAGAGGAGGAGCAGCAGCAGGGGCGACAGGAGGCAAGGCCAAGGATGGAGGCTCCAAGAGGGAGCACCATCGCCTGGATTCCAGCGCAGACAGCCGTCCTCGACCAAACCACCACTTCAAAGATGGAAGTCGAGACCGAGGGAAGAATGGAGCTGGAAAAGCTGTCAGTAGGGAAAACAGCAGAGATAAACATGCAGAAAGGACTCGAACTGGGGATAAAGACAGACAGCGACAAGACAGCGCCGGTCGAAATGAAACCCCAAATCGAGGGAGGAGCGCACATCAGCAAGGAGGGCATAAAGATTCACAGCCGGAAAGGTCTAGGACTCAAATCCCCAGGTCAAAACCTGAACAGGATACAGTTCACATGCACAAACCCAACCCCTGGTTCAAAGAGAGGGGTACAGAGGAGCAGGGAGGGTGTGAGAGGAGGACAAAAGGACCAGAGTCAAGGGACAGAAGTAGTGATGGAGGCCAGTGGACGGGGCTTCTTTCCCAGCCTTGCACCACCACCACCCCACCAAACCCGTGGCAGGTAGCCGGCGCCAACAGACAGCCTCCTCCACCCGGGACCTGGCCAGGTGTCAAACAACAGGAAGACTTTAAACCAGTGAAGTGTAAGTTCACTCTTCTCCAAGGAGGTTTTGCATTATTTAAGTCATAAACTACAAACTGTCTTATACTGTACTATAAGTTCTAGTTTGTTTGTTTTTAGTTTCACCTTCCAAGCAGTCGTGAGTTCCAATTAATGTTATTGTAGGAAAAAAATTACAAAGATTTGAAACGTTTTAGGTAGATATAGATATAGGTATCCTTTTCAATGATAAATTTGTTCATCATCCATGTTTGCTTGTTTTCTTTTCCTGTGAAGTAAACTTGTCTTGTTACCATCTAAAACTGTCTGGTTGGGTAAAGAAACAACCAAAATGTAGGAGCATTTGACTGTGACTGGTCACTAGTTTTAAAGTTACTGATTTTGGATTCACTGTGACTATCAAACCAGGAATGTGGCATGTATATTTTTTGTTATTGCTATGTGCTCGATTGGATGTGCTAGTATATGAACCCTCCTGAGTTTGGAGCTTCCTGACATCTAACTTATAAATTCTTCTATTAATCTTTCCTCTCCCCGCCTTCCTTGCCTCTCTCCCCTCAGCTCTTCGGAGACACTGGGAGTTTTCACCTACCTGCAGTACTGATGTCCAACCACCAGGGGGCAGCACAGCGTTTGACTTCTCAGTGATGTCATACAACATCCTGTCTCAGGAGCTGCTGCAGGACAACGCCTACCTGTACCGACACTGTAACCCCGGCATCCTGCCCTGGAACCACCGGCTGCCCAACCTGCTTGCTGAGATCCAGCACCACAGCGCTGATGTGAGTGGATTAGATCACAAGAAACTTTAATGATCCCTGTGAGGGTAAACGGCTGTCCTAGTTGAACGTAGCAGTAAGATACAGGATTTAAAAGGATAAACACTGAATAGCCAAAAGCCTGCGTTGCTTCAGTGTAAAACCAGGGGATTAATATGCTGCTGTGTGAACAACATAAACCAAAAAGCTGGGAGCATACAATACTAAAATTACTGGATACTGTAGCATTAAGTACACAGAACTATGTGGGCAGGGGTGTCTACATACTTTTGACCATATACAGCTAAATAAATAATATTAACGATGGGAAATCTCTTTTTCTAGATCCTGTGTCTTCAAGAAGTCCAGGAGGACCACTATGAAAACCAGATCAAACCTGCTCTACAGGCACTAGGTAGTGTGTGCGTGTGTGTGTGTGCGCGTGTCCTCCTTGTGAGTGACCATCAATATGATGGAAATTATTTAAAATACACAAATGCATTTTCATGTTTCTGCTTTTTACAGTTAATGTGCTTTTATTGTGAAAAGACAAACTTTATGCATGTGCTTGTTTGTGTTCTTGTGTATATATCTGTGTTTTCTCCTCTTATTATACATGAATATATTTGTGTGTGTGTGCCAGGTTACCAGTGTGAGTACAAGAAGCGAACAGGAAGTAAACCAGATGGTTGTGCTGTTATCTTTAAAACCTCCCGCCTGTCGCTCCTTTCCTTCAATCCCGTTGAGTTTTTCCGCCCCGGTGACGCCCTCCTCGACCGGGATAACGTGGGACTGGTTGTGCTGCTGCAACCTAACGACACCGTGGGCCAGTCAGATCCCTCCACCTTCATCTGCGTCGCCAACACTCACCTCCTCTACAACCCTCGCCGTGGTGACATTAAGCTGGCCCAGCTGGCGATCCTATTGGCTGAGATCAGGAAGCTGTCCTGCCTCCCGGACGGGTCGACCAATCCGGTTGTGCTGTGTGGGGACTTTAACTCCACCCCTTGGAGTCCGCTGTACAGCTTTCTGACCACAGGCCGCCTGGAGTACCGAGGACTGCAGATCGGCATGGTGAGACGCACACACACAGTAGTGCTGAAAGAATGAACTGATTAATCAATTAATCGTAAAACGTTCATAACATTTCTGTAACAGCTTACTTTACGCGTGTGTGTGCAGGTGTCGGGACAGGAAAACATCCCCAGAGTTCAGCGTCTCCTCACGTCTCCAATCTGGTCTCACAGTCTGGGAATCAACCATCAGTGTCAGTACAGGAACAAATCCTCTGCTGAGTCCTCCCCCAGCAGCCCCACAGGTACACGAACTGAACTAACTGTACGCTTCAGTCTGTTTTAAGACCCAGCTCACAGCCCAACACTTGTTTAGGCACATTTATCTAAATACAGTGAAATAAATTTAGTGTAGTTGTTCATTTAAGCCTCGTTTAGTCTTAAGTTATTTAGTAGTTTAATTTTAGTAACAGTTTTTTTTATTCTACTTTAGCATCAGATTTCTTTAGCTCGGGCTAATATTTTATTGCTCTTGTTCGATTTTATTTAGTCCTAGATAAATGAATATTTGTTGCAAGTCATTTACTTTAGGCAGTTGTAGCTTTCCTTGCAGAGAGTTATATGAGGAGATTGATACCACTTAGGACTGAAAAGTAAATATGAAGCTACAGAGAGCAGGTTAGCTTAGCTTCGGAGCCAGAGTTAATAAAGTCTGCCTTCCTAAAGCTTTAAAAACAGGACATTATGGACTATTGGTTATGTTGTGGACTATTTCTTGGCTTCCCAAAGATGGTATCAGTTCTCCAAGTGCTACTTGGATTAATGTTGTTGTGATTTAACTCAGATTAGGTTGGAAGCTTAGTGTAAATCCTGTTTAGTTTATTGTTTAGTTTGTCAGCTGAACGTTGAACCTCATCACTGACTCTCTCTCTGTCTCTCTCTCTCTCTCTCTGTCTCTCTCTCTCTCTCTGTCTCTCTCTCTGTCTCTCTCTCTCTCTCTCTCTCTCTCTCTCTCTCTCTCTCTCTCTCTCTCTCTCTCTCTCTCTCTCTCTCTCTCTCTCTCTCTCTCTCTCTCTCTCTCTCTCAGCAGTAGAAGGAGCGATCTCTAATCTGACTGTAGAAGATCTTGCCACTAAAGCTGCTGCTGCTGCTGCTTTTAACAGGTAAAATCTCTCCCTCTCTCTTGTCTACTCTTGTTTTTTCTTTCCTCCCTCCCTTCATTCCTCTCTCAAGGTTTTCGACCACATTCATCTGAGTGCACACACAGCATCACAGCAGTTTTTGCTGATGTTTTAAAATGTTGCAAAAAAACAACAAATTACGAACTCCTGAATGAAATCCAAAATAAGCATTTAATGCTTATTTCCTGCTCACTTTTATATCAGCAAAATGAGTTTGAGCCTAAAGCATCAATACTTTAAATTCTGACATTTCTGTTCATTTTGATTTGATAGTATGAAATAAATGTAATCCACATGTTTTATTTCTCCAAGTCCAAGTGTAAAGCAGAGTCTGCGGTCTTTACCAACAGACACACACTCTAACCCTGTGTGCGTGTTTCTTTAGCGCGAGGATCGAGCACAGCCTGAAGCTGCACTCGTCCTACCAGCACCGCCTGATGCCTGATGGGAGACCTGAGATCACCACCTGTCACTCGCGCACAGCCATGACCGTGGATTACATCCTGTACAGCCCCGGTACTGACACACACACACACACACACACACACACACACACACACACACCACTGAAATCACTTTTAAAATATCTCCAATTATAGCTACTTCAACATTTTAACAGAAGTCTTACTAAATAACGTATTTAAATCAATAGTTATTTGATCAAAACTCAGTAAACAAGGACAAGATTAAGAATCATTATGCTGACTTAAAGAAGTAGCTCAGTTTCTGATCAAACTTAGCAATTTACTCTTCTCTCTTTCTTTCTGTCTTCTTGACAACTTTTCCTCTATTTTCTTTTAACTTGTCACACTACCATCTCTGTTTCCTCCTCTCTCCTTGCACTTTGTTCTACTTGGGAAGAACCCATCACACCTCCTTCACTTCCTGGTGAGCGGGGCCTCCAGCTGCTGGGCAGGCTGTCATTGGTCGGCCAGTCGGAGCTGGAGGAAGTCAACGGTCTGCCCAATCAGTATCACTCGTCTGATCACCTTCCTCTTCTTGCTCGATTCCGCCTCCGGCGCTGACACAGCGTCGTTGGACGACCAGAAAACTGACAGTGCAGCTCAGGGAAGATGGATGAGTTTAAGATGTTGATGAAACACAGAAAAATTACTCTTACGTTCAAGACTTGACTGAATGAAAGGATTAAAGTCAGTTTGCACTGAGAAGCACAGGCACTCATTTTTTGGTTTCTCTGCAGGAAGCAAACTGTCGTAAAGAACATTTTTCCTCAAACTCAGCTGGCTGGTAAAATTGTGACATCCAAGGAGAAACATGCTCTACTCTTTACACTTAAACAATCACATGTGTGGGTGTAATGTTATGTGACTTCTAAAAACTGCAGGAATCCTGTTGCTAAAGTGCAAAATATAAAAGATTTAATGCAGCGTCCAAATGTTTTCTGAATGCTCAGATCAGACTGGTGGCTGAATGTTTTTTAGTACTTGAGCTTTAGTTTTGTTGAAACTTTTAGAAGTTTTTAGTTTTAAAAAAAAAAAATCTAGTCTTTACATAATTGGGTGTCTAATTTTCAGATCATCTTTAAGGCAGAAGGACATTTCACATGCAGAGTCCCTGTTTATCAAGTTAGAAACTGAAAGAACAGATTTTGTCACTAAAAATCGATCATTGACAGGGTATCAAACAATCATCAGGATGGTTTTTTCCCTGTTCATGCAGTTCTCGGGAGCAACTAAACAAATTTGTTCACCTGTATATATGTACATCAGTTGTACACCAACATTTAATTTGATGTTTAATTGTTCCCGTGCTGTAGAGAATATCAGTTTTTTTTTTTTTTTATCTTGTTTGCAGGAAGGGACAGATTTTATTCCTATTTTTTAAGGCGTGTACATTATCACTTTTCAAGTTAAAGTGCTGCTGATGAGGAAAACCATTTGATAGCTCTGGCCATGATAGAGGGGCAAAGCAACCAACACCACCCCCAGATATTTACAGACGGTTACTGTTGAAGTACAGTTAAGATATTTAGCTCCTGTCTGGAGCAACTGGTCAGTAGTGCAGCATAGGGCTGAACGATTTTGAAAAAGATGTAATTGTGATTATTTTGACTGAAACTGCAGTGCGGTATGATTTGCAGTATTAGGGGGAATGATCATTTTTTACATCATTGTTCTCATTTTCATTGAAAAACACATAAAAATTAATTAAGGTGTGATTTTTGCAGGGATCTATACCAAACGAAGATGTTTTCTTAAATCTCTAGAATATGATGTACGCCATGAGATCTCTGCAGTATGACAACATTTAATTTAATGGTATTTTGTCACACAAATCACTTTAAACGAATATTGCACCTCCTGCGATTTGAAAATTGCAGTAAGCCATAAGATTTTGATTAATTGTTCAGCCCTAGTGCAGCATCAACATGCATTATTCAACAAATGTGGCTTTCAAAAAAGAAATAACATTTTCAGAGGGTGCCAGTAGGTTACCATGAAGTATTTGGTGATGAAAAATACAGAGTGTAGCATGTTTTAAAGCTTTAGACAAGAGACAAATGTTAAAATGGCTTTGTAATTAAATTTGTCAGTTTGAGTTGTGGAATCTCTTTTCATTAAATTTTCATGCACCAGTTTTAAACCTGCCCCTCTATCATTACCGTGGAAATTGTTTCTTTTTATATTATCCACTGTGCCAAAAACCAGTATGTCCACCTAAAATTAAAACACTGTACAGTAAGAAATGATTCCTGATCAAATTTGTCAATTTATCATAAGAACTGAATGTTGTATAATAAAACACAATAAAACACCTGTAAAAGGTTTTGTTTTGTCAGCCATCAAGTGTAAACGGTACTGGAGTCAGAATTTAACTTTTTAAATGTACTTTTCTATAATTTAACATAATCAGCAAATAACAAGTGGATATATTTTTCTAACATTTTGGAAAGAGATTTTTGGACAGTTTACAGTGTGTAAATAAAGGTTGTGTGTTTACATGTTTACATGTGGCTGCTGTTGGTTTAATTTCATCATCACTGGAACACACGTACTGCTTAAAGGAATACAGCGACTTTAAAGGAGTTTGGACTGTGTGCATTTACTGTAGACATGTTAGACTTTTTCCCATGTTTGTTTCTGAAGAAAGAGGGCTGTTCTCATTTATAGTGGCATTTGGAAAGTTTCCCCTGTTCGTTTGTCATAGCTGAGATAGCTGTTAAAACCAGCAGACAGATATTTTGTTTCCATCCATTGAGGGAGTCAGCTGTTTTGTCCTCTTCAGTCTGAGGGGACAGAGTAGTTTTTCTCATAATGGAACACTGCTGTTTTTTGTGTTTAGTTGCCAGTGGCTGTATTTTCTGTTGTTTTCTCATAGGACCGACAGGATTTTGTTTTCCCCTATTTGTCTCCATTTCCACATAATCTCAGTGAAACTGGTTCCACATCTTAAGCCTCTTTAGCGTGTGTGTGTGTGTGTGTGCTGGTGACAGATGGTTGCACCATTTACCTCGGCTCCCCTCAGAAACACTGTGTACTCAGGATTCAGACCTCTTGGTATTCTGTGCATCACTCCGCACTGCAGCAAGACGCTCTGCTCAACAGGCTTCAAGGACTCCCATATGTCTGTTCTTATACAGTAGCAGTATCAATCAGGGCCAGATTCCAGTACCTATTGTTGCAGTCATCCCCATTCACAGGGAATAACATTGACTGGGAACTTTGTGTCATATTTCCCTGCACTTTGTGCACATTGAGGCGAATATTTAAAGAAAACATTAAGAATAAAACAGACAATAGGGGACAAATACACCTAGTATTTACATGTATTACTATTAGAGTATTTAGACACTTCCCCTCCCTAACCCGGAAAGTGACAGAGATACTAATACAACACTAAAAACACAAGTTTGATCAGGTTTTTCATATAGTCCAGACTGATGGGCATTTGGGCAATTATAAACATCAATGATTTTAAGTGAAGGTTTTATATCTGATTTGTAAAGTAAAAATGCCCTGATACACAGTGACAAAAAGACACTTACTTAAATTAGCATATCATGCCAAAGTTCATTTTTTTCAATAATTCAACTTAAAATGTGAGACTAGTATATTATATAGACTCATTACATGCAAAGTGACATATTTAAAGCCTTTATTTGATATAATTTCGATGATTATTGCATACAGCTTATGAAAACCCCAAATTCAAAATCTCAGAAAATTAGAATATTGTGAAAAGGTTCAGTATTGTAGGCTCAGAGTGTCACAATCTAATCAGCTAATTAATCCAAAACACCTTCAAAGGGTTCCTGAGCCTTTAATTGGTCTCTCAGTCTGGTTCACTGGAATTCACAATCATGGGGAAGACTGCTGACCTGACAGTTGTGCAGAAAACCATCATTGACACCCTCCACAAGGAGGGAAAGCCTCAAACGGTAATTGCAAAAGAAGTTGGATGTTCTCAAAGTGCTGTATCAAGGCACATTAGTAGAAAGTTAAGTGGAAGGGAAAAGTGTGGAAGAAAAAGGTGCACAAGCAGCAGGGATGACCAAAGCCTGGAGAGGATTGTCAGGAAAAGGCCATTCAAATGTGTGGGGGAGCTTCACAAGGAGTTACTGCATCAAGAGCCACCACACATAGACGGGACCTGGACATGTTCTTCAAATGTCATATTCCTCTTGTCAAGCTGCTCCTGAACAACAATCAACGTCAGAAGCGTCTTAAACTGGTCTGTTTCTCAGTGGTCCAAAGTCCTCTTTTCTGATGAGAGCAAATTTTGCATCTCATTTGGAAACCAAGGTCCCAGAGTCTGGAGGAAGGATGGAGAGGGACACAATCCAAGATGCTTGAAGTCCAGCGTGAAGTTTCCACAGTCTGTGTTGGTTTGGGGAGCCACGTCATCTGCTGGTGTTGGTCCACTGTGCTTTATTAAGTCCAGAGTCAGCGCAGCCGTCTACCAGGACATTTTAGAGCACTTTATGCTTCCTTCAGCAGACGAGCTTTATGGAGATGCTGACTTCATTTTCCAGCAGGACTTGGCACCTGCCCACACTGCCAAAAGTACCAAAACCTGGTTCAATGACCATGGGATTACTGTGCTTGATTGGCCAGCAAACTCGGCTGACCTGAACCCCGTAGAGAATCTATGGGGCATTGCCAAGAGAAAGATGAAAGACATGAGACCGAACAATGCAGAAGAGCTGAAGGCCGCTATTGAAGCATCCTGGTCTTCCATAACACCTCAGCAGTGCCACAAGCTGATAGCATCCATGCCACGCCGCATTGAGGCAGTAATTCATGCAAAATGGGTCCAAACCAAGTACTAAGTACATATGCATGATTATACTTTTCAGAGGGCTGACATTTCTGTATTTAAAATGCTTTTCTTTCTTTTTTTTTATTGATTTCAATATTCTAATTTTCTGAGATTTTGAATTTGGGGTTTTCATAAGCTGTACGCAATAATCATCGAAATTATATCAAAGGCTTGAAATATCTCACTTTGCATGTAATGAGTCTATATATAATATATTAGTTTCACCTTTTAAGTTGAATTACTGAAATAAATTAACTTTTGCACGATATGCTAATTTTTCGAGTTTCACCTGTATACTGCAGAAAGTCATCAGAGGTTTGAGCTCAACAGATTTCTTAGCTGCAGCATCCTGTGGCAGATGGAAACCACCAGGAAAGAACTCCTTGTTGCTGTTTAGTTGTTGAGCACTAGATGGCAGCAGTGGACTTTGTGTTAACCAGTGAGGGAACCTGGTCGCCTTTCTGTGTGGGGTTTGCGTGTTCTGCTCGTGTCTGCGTGGGTTCTGTCCGGCTTCCTTCCACCGTCCAAAGACCTGCAGGAAGGTTAATCAGTGACTCTAAATTGCCCTTAGGTGTGATAGTGTGTGTTTGTATGGTTGTTTGTCTCTCATCCGCCTCCAACCCTGCATGGATAAGCGGTTATAAATGCATAAAACAGTGAGGGCAGATGAACTAAAGGAGCTGATAATAAATATGGTTAACCACATGGATTAACAGTGGTCGATCTTCAGTGACAAGATTTCACAGCACCAAATAACATCCATAGAAACTTCTCAATCTTGTTTTTTTTCCTGACCTCTGGTGGTTTGAGCAATGATGTACAGGTGTACTCCAGGACACTGTAACATCACTCTTTAGTGTGGAATGACGTCTTCATGATTTTCTTTTCTGTTTTTTAAAACAACTTGTTTTTAAATCTTTTCTTTCTCTTTTCTAAAATGCTTTTTTTTTATATGTGAGCAGGGGCCCTGAGGGAGGATTGTCAGCAAATGAAAACTCAACTTTTCTGCTCTAAAACACAGCATGAGGTGGGAAGTTAGTTTTTATGTTTATTAACCCCCCTGTAGATATGATTTGATGGAAATTATAATTGGCGCCGCTTGAAGGACAAATCATTTAAATCAAAATGTGAAACCAAATAGGAGACTGAATCATCTTGTTGTTTTGAAAAGCTCTGGTGGCTTTTTCACCTTGACAGCTCCGTCCACAGCTTGATCATCACAGTACAGAGGGAGGTGGGAATCAACTCTGTGCACGCGCACACACACACACTCTTACATCATCATAACCCATTGACAGAAATAGGCACACAGAGTGAGGCGAGTTTCAATCCCTAAACTGCTACATAGATGAGAAATGAAGGATTATTTCTATAAATCTGCTGCCTCCATGTGCTAGTCTAAAACACACACACACACACACACACACATATCTGCAGTGGCACGTAAGTAGATTATTTTATCAGAAGCCAGGCTGGCTGTCGTGTAGTGTGAGTGTGTAAAGGACTGTCATCCAAAGAGGAATAACATTATTCAAATCATAGTTTTCACTGCAGCTTCCTCGTGTTTCTCTTCTGCGTCGTCTTCTGTTCTTGAAGTTCATCGTGTTTGGTGGTTTGCTCAGCAACATCCTTCCAAAATTCATGCTTTTATTCACATTCACACCACAGCTCTGATCATAAGAGCCTCGGTCTTTTGTTGTGGACCACTGAGCAGATTTACAGTGCAGAGTGCCTTGCCAAGTGGAGTGTTTGTCTGCCAATTAGTTGAACTGCTGTGAAGCTTTTGAACTGGCAACCTTAGGTTAGATTGTTTTATGAGCCACACAACAGAGACGGGTACAGTATGTTAAACTCTGAATCACATACATATAATAGCCTACATACAACAAATGGACAATAGTAGAGACTGCGCATAACAATACAGGAACACATTTGGTGACTGGCCATGCCAGTGGTGTGTGAGGAGGTGACTAGAGGGAGGAGTCCTGATGGCTGTGGGGAACAAGCTGTTTGTGAAGCGTTTGGTCTTGGTGGAAAGTGACCTGTAGTGTCTCCCTGAGTGAAGGACATGTGATGAGCTGGATGTGATGGGTCGGAGATGATCTCAGTCCGATGAGTATACAGGGAATCAACTGAGGGGAGTGGGTTGCCTATTATTTTGGACACTTGTTGACACTCCGGTGTAATTCCTTATTTTGTTTAGCCGTATCATACACGGTATTGCTTTACTCTCCTTGCATCTTTTATGTTTAACTGTCTCATCTAAGTTTTCAGCTGAATCGTCTTCTGTAGTGTGCATCATGTAGATCCTGAGCTGTGTGCTGGTGATAGTGGAGGGATTGTTGTGTTTGAGATGTTTTTCCCCAGGAAAGATGACTAAAAATCAATCTGTCAGCTCCTTCAGCTAATATTACACTGTAATAATTAAACAAATTCTAACAAGTAGACGTAGCACTATCACAATGTACAAATTCAAACTTTATAGATTTATTTTAGTGAATTATTGAGTGCATTATTATTGCCTGTTTATTGTTGATGTTCTTCATATGGAGCCTAAATACTGGATTTTTGAGGCCCATGTATATTTTTTTTTAAAAACTAAGGATATCAGCTTACATTGGTTTTAATTTTTAAATTATCACAAAATATTAACATTTTGGATAAAGATCCCTTAACTCTGTTCTTAGAGCTGTGTACTGTACAGAAAAAAACAATGGAACATGAACAGTTAAACAACTTCTTAAAATGTATTTATGATGAGCTCAAATCAGCCAATTATATTGATCCTGTCAATTTAATGGTCAGGCTCTGATGTACAACTGGCTCATTTTAATTAGTGCATTATAAACTTTCTGCAAAGTAACAAGTAGCTGCAGAAATCAGATAAATATAGTGAAGTACGAAAATAGATGAATTCCAGTATGAACCTAGGTACTTGAAAAATGTATGCCATATATTTACCAACCACCCGATCAGTCAATCAATCAAATGTCTCTCTTATTCGTCAACATGAACAGCAAAAGAACACACAGTTAAAAACATAGATAATTTATTAAAAGCACACATGCTGCTACAGTTGTTGATAAAAACAGCTGCTGTCAGAACACTGATGAACAGTAGGAAAGTTACGATAATAATAATGACGGGGGGGGGTCACATCATCTCCTACTATTGATCTCCACAGGAATACAAAACCACACCACATCCTCACACAGGGAACCTGGACGGACTCAACAGCACTCTGTAAAAATAATAATTGTGTGTGTGTGTAGCTCTTTCCACATATTAAAATCACTCAGAGTTTCCTCAGCCCGGTCTGTTGGCTCCAGTCAGTCCAGTGAGCTCTGTCTGATCAGTTAAGACGCTGGCTGAATACTGTTACAGTGGTTTGGAGTTCAATTCGAACACACAGCACACTGCATTTTGCTCGTCTTATCAGTCAGACTCAGTTTGATAGAAGGCCGACTGTCCCTTTGTTCTTCACAGCACAGAGCAGGTCTGTCCGCTTTTAAATGTTCGTAACAAGAAAAATGTTTCCAGAAACAGGCAAACAGAAGAAGGGCAACCAAACAAATGTTTCTGTCATAGACTTTCAGAACAGGAAAACAAAACCAGTTAGGCAAACAAAAAGGGAATAGATGATGTTTAGCAAACATTGTTCACTGGTAAATACAAGTGTGATGACAGAATCAGTAACTTTTTTTGCACAATGCACATGGGCAACTCCTCCAAACACACACCAAAGACACAAAGAAAAATTTTATAAAGATATTCTTATCTGATTGAACCCATACTGCTGAGGCACTGGAAGCTTCACGTGAAAGCTCATGTCTACGAAACATCTTTATTTCAAACACTGTCCAGATGTGTTGCTCGGAATTTGGTTCGGCTTTTGGGAGGAATAAAATAACTTCAAATAAGCAGCCGCAGTGCACGAATACAAAATGTAGAGCAATTTTTTTTTTTGTCCAGCAAAAAAAAAATAAAAAATTCATCATCATATGCAACCTGGATTTAATGGATTAGCATCCGACCAGGTAACAGACTTCATATTCTATCATTCAATTTGATTATTGATGTCACTGCCTGCAGTAAGCCAAAGCAGAGATTCAAGATCATTGTGTTGTTAAATTTGTGGTAAAACATGGCTATTAATTGCTGACATTAGAACAGTACTGCAAGTTTAGGACTAAAGATGGAGTTGAGAAACGTGGTATCAGCACTTTGGAAACGAATCAAAGGCCATCAAAAACACCTGCTACAACTACATGGTGATCTTTTTTTTTTTTTTATAACAAATGTTTTTTCATTCAAAATGATATACAGTACAATCAATGAATCAAACCAAAATGTCAGAATCAAAAAAATAAAACTAACAAGACAATTTATCTTATAGTTTTTTTGTTAAGCACAGATGTCTCTATTGCAAACGGACATAAAAACAGATTTCAGTTGCTACATTGAGTTATCAGTTTGTTTGTCTTTTCTCGGTCTCACTTAACACATCTCAGTGTCCTTGCTGAGCCCAGGTAGTTTTTCCACTGTTGTTGGGTAAAATCTCCAGAACTGCAGTTTTGATGTTTGTCTTTAAATCCAAATGTTCATGGTCATCTGTGCGTCAAGAGAAACATGTGAACTTTAGGTCCTTGGTAACTGTTATCTGAATCTCCATTTGTATTGTTCCAAAAATATGTGAACATCAGTCAGAAAATAAGCGTTATTCTTTCCTGAACAACGTTGCTTCTTCAGTATGAAAATGCATTAAGTCTTTGTCTTTTTGTCCACAACTACGGAGTGAAAGAGGATTTTAAATACTCAAAAAGCAAAGCAGCATTTGTGCTTCTTCTGTATGCTAACAAACACCAAGCCGTTAGAAATTATCAACACTTAACCTTCGATACAAATACTAACAGGTTGAGCTGGTTGGTTTGTGCCAGAGTTGGAGATGTGATGGTTTGATCTCCCTCTCTGGGCTGTGCTATGGTCCACTGCAACATCAGAAATATGTAAAAATATTCTGCTTTTTCTCACAGCACCTTGAATCAGTGATAATGGCTCAGGCTGGATCTACGCCGAAGGAAAGCTGTTTATATGTCGTGAAGAAAGCTCCCAGAAGGTCCTGGTTATACTTGGCGAGTACAATTATTCTAAACGACCAAGATTCATTTCGGCACAGATGTTTTTTTGTGTGTGTAGATCGAGCCGCACACATTCTTCCTCCATCGCTTGAATTGTGGAAGACTAGGATTTTAGATTTTTTCCTCGTAACCTGCTCTCTATCACAGCGTATGCATAGCTTGTTGTTGAGTCAAAAAGCTAGGGTAAAATGTAGTTTTCAGTTGGCAACAACACACACTTGTTCTGTGAGCGAGAAGACGCCGTGAAACATTCAAAGAAAAGTAATAAAACAATCGAATGACAATATTCAGAAACAATCTGTACAAACACTCCTGGAATCCTCCTGCTGATGATTGATGTAACCAAATCAACAAAAAGTAAAATGAGGCTGCTCTTGTTTTTCCCTAAAATTTAAAGGTATGTAAGATCATTTAGTTAAAGTTGCACCAGGAAGAATAAAAACACACCATTTGCATCAGTTTAAATCCCAAAGTGGCTGCTGAGACAGGTTCCAATTCACATCAAAAGGGTTTACTTTCACCATTCCTCACCAAAATGGATTTTGTGTATCATTGAGGCATAATTAATTTCCTTTCTCATCAATTAATTGAGATGATTTTTGGGAGAACTTTAGTTTACATACATGTTTGTTTGCTAGCAGCCTTCCTTGCTTTTGTTGGCACACTTCTTGGCACATTCCTGCCACTAGCATGGTGAAGTAGCATCCTAGACAGCATGCATGAGATACTAACAAAACAGGAACTCTTAAAAACATTGCTCCATAGCGCTACTAGTGCTATGGCACTAAAGTGCCTTTAAATATGACCAAAAATCTAAAGTTCCCCGGTGCAGCTTAACTGAACAAAGATCTTTGCACTTGACTTTGGGAAACACAATTTTCCACCATGTTAATCCTCCAGATGAAAACTATATAAGTCAGTATCCTAAAAGCAGACAGTTCATCAAGTAGCCAAACCGTTACAAAGCTAGTCTTGAAAGTTGCTTTTTCTTAAATTATGGACTTAATTCTGTGAATAGAGGTGGTCAGGGGTGGAGGGCTGTGATGTACTTACGAACACATCTTTTCTTTATTAAAGCTGACTTATATAGTTGTCATTCTGAAGGCTTTACAGTACATTCTGTGGATGTAACAAACATGAATACACATAGATGCATTTAGATGTACATATGTATTTACTGTACCTAAGTACAGGATGTAACAGCATGTGTTGAATATCTGATTTCAGGTTTCTGTACTGTTTAGTAAGAACCGAACACTGTTTTATGTCTGCCTACGATATGTGATATTCATTTCAAGCATTTGTATCAGACTGGTTAAAATCAACTATGAATGTCGTACTGGATGTGTGTGATGTGAGATTTCAAGCTTCGCAGCTTCTTCATCGAAGGCCTCAACAGGCGAATCCAACAAACATGATACATCACGCGTACGAGCGTGAAACAGTGCATATAGTACTGAATGGATTCTCATAGGTCACTTAGTACCAAAGCGTCACAGAGCAAAAAGACAATTGATCGAGAACTTTTGTGATTTCCTGACTCTTATTTGCCTCCAGCAAAGAACTGAGAATATGAGTTATTGATTGAAAATCTGTTTTGACACAAACATTTAGATTTAGTTGCAGGTTGCAACAAACTGAATCGTGTCGGAGAACCTCCGCTGGCTCTCCAGAGTCAGTGTTTGGTTTATCTGTTTTTGTCATTTTGTGACCCAACAATCATCTTAGAGCCATCTAAGGGCCCTGAGCCCGCTGTCTTGACTGCCTTTAATATCGACTGACAGCGCACGGAGTCTTACATCCCTCTGCCACATAAATCTGCCCTGAATGAGACCTTTGTTGCAGTGTGTTCACTCAGCCAACAACATCTGCCTTCACTCCTTGTTTGTCTGAGTGGACAAACTGGCTACAGCTGAACTTGGACCATCTGAATGATTTTATTTTCCAGCTGTGAATGCATCAGCCAGCTGGCTAACAGTATGTTAGATTACTGTGTGGACACATGGGTTGACTACAGCCGAGTTTGGTCAACACGCACGAAACTCCATTAGCCTTCTGCTGACTTGTTTTTGGAAAGACTAGTAATTGGATTTTGAAAATCAGAACACAAAGTATTTCAAGTTCAACCCACCACTTATTCACCAAACATGTTGACATATCAATATATGTCTGATTAAAGAGATGAGAAGGAAAAAGGAACACACAATTATGTGGTATCTGGTATTTGTCTAGTATTAGCTTCTTTTCTTGTGTAATACTGAATACTTTCACTTCTTTGAGCCCTAAAAAACCCACTGGTTTGGATCAGTGGTTCCCAGCCTTTCTGCCTTGTGACCCCTAAAAATGGAGCCACGGTCTACTTCATCACAGGTTCAGTGAGGACAACCGAAGACTGATTTTTCTTTTTACGAATTTTTTATTTTTATTTGAAGGATTTTTGGAGGCCTGGTGAGGTGAAAGCGTCCAGTATTACAAATCGTTCTCATCCCATTGATCAAGAAGTGACCCCTCCAATTATTCCTGTGCACGGATCTAGATTGTTTATAACAGGTGCAACAACACAGGTAGAGCCTGTAAAACCTGTAAAAAGATACAGGCTTAAGCTACAGCTAAGTTTCCATCCATCAACAGAAGCTTTCCCCTTGAGTTAAACAATAAATAACAGAAATCAATGTGTTAAATAAATAACGATGTGGACTTGCTGTTTTAACTTGATAGAATATCAGCCTTTCTGGCTTCATATATAGCATAAAATATTGTCTTTCTATTCCACTTCTGTGTCTGAGGAGTTTCATTCTCAGCCTGGATGGAAACAGAGCTGTGGTAATGTATTCAGTTATGTGTCAACAGAGGGCAAGAGAAGAGGAGAATGAGAAGGAAGGGGGGGTTGCCGCAGTGCTCTAATGATGGTTCTGCAGTGAATCCTCTCTCTACATCACTTCTTTTCTCACTCCTCGTCAGCCCTTCTCTTGTTCTCTTTTATCCTTCTTTTTCCTCTCTATCGACTCTGTCTTTGATTTCCCTGCATACCATATTGAATGTCCTCTCCTTTTTCTAGACGCTGATCAATAGAATCTGCATTTGGAAATCTATTTAGTCATCGTGTTTCAACTGCTGCAGCTTGGGAAGGTTTTGGAAAAGTTAAAATGTACCTTAAACATTCTTTTAATAATATTTTTCTTGAACATGAAGCCAAGGTGCTAACAAAATGAAAACCTTTAGTCATCCTCACTCCTATAGCTGAAATTGTGCTTTAGAAGTGTCATTATGTTAACTGATTATTATACACAATGACATGCCAAAACCACCAACAAATTAATCTGTTTTTAGTTGTTCTTTGTGCTGAAAGTAGCTAACATCTTTTTGTTGAGACTCTTCCACCATGGCTACACTGAAGAAAGTGTTCCATCTATTTGTACCAACAAAGATCTCTCACTTCCTGTCGTAGCCTTTCTCTAAAGGACAGATGGTCACTGATGGGTCACAGAAATACTTGGTTACACCTGCTGTCAGGACACAATAGCTCTCAGCCTTTAAAAATGTGGGAAATCTAAAAATAAATTAAAATCACCTGTAAGCGCTTCAGCTATGTGACTGAAATGTGTCGGTGCAAAAGAAAGAGCAGCCACTCTCAGGCTGTGTGTGATAATGAGGCTGGATTCAATGCTACGAAATGGGTAAACAATGTCCACCGTGAAGTATTAAAACCAGACCCACTGTCACTTTTTGTATGAGGAAGTTCTTCCTGTTCGAGCTCTGAAAAGCACTTTTAACATATTTGTGTGTTCGCCATCCACCTCGTCTGTCTCAAATCCAGATGAGGTGATCCAGCTGCAGTGACTCCCATCTTAAAATCATCGGTGGCAGGTAGAGACTGTTGGATCAGGGTGACCGAGAAGGCTGGACGGATCTTGGATGACCGGGACATGAAGGAGGGGGATCAGATGCGGATCTGGTAGCCGTCGTTGAGCGTGCTGAGCTCCGGAGGTTTCCTCTCCACCGAGGCCGGCCTAACAGACAGAGCAGATAAACGGTCAGATCACACTGTGCGTACTAAAAGCACTATGACGGTGCTGTGACATTTCTTCCCAAATGTTACACAGTAGAAGTAAACTAGGTCAAACCTCAGCTGTGTCAAAACTAACAATCAATTAGTCTTTTCTTCTATTAGTAGTTTAATCATTTGGTTGATAAAATAATGCCCATCACTGTTTCTTAGAGCCCAGATTTATGTAAAAACCTCAAAAGTTCCGTTTACTATCATATAAGACTAAGAAAATCAGTAAATATTCACATTTGAGAAGTCAAAAAATGACTTAAAGGATTAGGAAAACCTCTGACAATTGTTTTTCTGTCAATTGACTAATTTATCAATTAATCATTCCAGCTCTACTAAAAATAACAAAAACACTAGGACTGTTTCTTTTGCTGTGGTCCAACATGGGGAAAGAATCAGCACCATGAACCCAGGAACAAAGCATTTCATTGAAAAAAAAAATGGATTAAAGAATCAGAAACAGATTAAGGCAGACAATGGACCGAGCAGGAGAAAAACCAAGAGCGTGCTAAACTGTCCATACTTGATAACAGTGACGGTAATGCCAAAAAAAGACGCAAAATTCCAGTAATAGAGAAGGAGAGGTGTGTAAAAAACTGCAGGTTTAAAAACATTCACAATGCTTTCAAGTCAAGGTCCATTAATAGCCATTTTCAAAAGATTTCAACCTTAAAGAATTTTCAACCTTCAATCTTCTGTTTCCAAACTGTTATTTTCCTCCAGATTTCTGCAGTGCATCTTTGAAAGTGAAAGAAAAAAGTGAGAAAAAAGTAAAAGATGTGAAGCAGATGGAAAATGAGAGAGATTCAGCCGTCTGCCATTTCTCAGCAAGAGGTTCGATAAGCCAGAAAGTCATCAGATTTAATCCTCAGTGCTCTTTCTTCTCTTCTTCTTGCCCTCTCTTTTCATATCATCTCCTCCTCTCTTCTCCTCCCTTTATCCTCTCTTTTAAGGAAGCGTCCAAGCCCTCTCTCTGTGACATATCAAGGACAAGTGCTAAAAGTCAAACTGTTGAACTGTTTTTATTTCTCCTCCTCTCATCCCTCTGTTTTCCTCTGGCAGGCCTCGTCCCTCTCTCCACCTTTTTCTAACATTTCTTCTCCTCTTTTCTTTCTGCCTGTCTTTCTTTCACATTTTCTACCATCCTTTACTCTCATCTTTTACTGTTCTTCTTTTTGCCCTCTCTACTCCTATTTCTTTGCTTTTTATTGTTATTGACCATCTCTACCCAGAGGGAAGTGAGGAAGTAAGATGTTCACAGAATTTTATTTTAAAATCTATTTGAATGTTGTTTTTAATATATTTCAATGTCTAATGTTATTTCACTTAATTTAGCTTTGTGTTGTATTAGTTTGTGTATAGCAGGCAGTGCTGCTAACCGCCTCCTGTAACGTCTTACCCATGCTGCTAAAATAACCCAGTGCTTGAAGTGTTGCAGTTAAAACCAGCAGCAGATTATTAAACTATCTCTGTTGGAGTGGTCTGTCTGAAGTGGCAACATGTTGTTAACTGTGTAAGTGCTCTGTTGATAACAGTAATAGCTTTTAAAGTACCACATTCAAGTGGTTTAAAGTGGTAATGTGCTGTTCTGCTGTGTTCTCATCAGTCCTGAATAGTTTTTCTGAACTGATGAGACCATTAACTTTTACAAAAGATTAAAATAACAATGAGTCAGACTGAACCCTTAAGGGAAAGGAAGCAGATTTATGTTAATGAGGACACTTTTTAACATCCCACAACTCACAGAGTAATAAAGTCCTTTCTCCAACTTGTGTGATGAGTGTATATTTAATAAGAGAAATCAGAATGCGATAACAGGTTTCACCTCCTCACTGAACATCATTAGAATATCATGCGTCTGTAGCCACAAGCAAGCGATCCAAGGTTTAGAGTTCGGCTCAAGGGCACTTCAAGAGAACTTGTACTGATGAAAGGCTGTAGGCTGCAGGGTTTGAACCTATGAAATACAGCCTCCTGTCAATCATGAAAAACTACAAAAGTTCAAATTGGCCAGACGGTTTAGTGCAGTAGGATATGTAGTATGCAAATGTCGTCGTTTGCAGGTTAAAAACCAAACGCACTATTTTTAACTAGAAAATATGAAAAGTTATCATGATGAAAGCTACTGTATCATGCAGACCTGACAGGCAGTTCTCCCGATACTCCAATAATATTTTAGATTCATTCCTCATCACTAGGGGGCGCGGTGTTTAATGACCTTCCTAAACTCGACTGTTAACTAATTTCACTTTCTTTTTTGGTTATTTTGTTTTTCTTCTACACTGAAACAATACAATGAAGATTAAGTGTCCAAGGTGTGACACCTTCAAATGGTCTTGTTCTGAGAGACCAACAGTCCAAAACCCAAAAACATTCGGTTTGCAGTGATATAAAATAGGGTAAGAAATGTTTGTTTTGGGGCATTTTGTGGTTGATAAATAAACAATAAACAGATTCTCAAAGTATTTTTGTGCCAATATATTGCAGCTCTCTCAAATTGACCATCTTACCAGATTTATATTCTTATAACCATCAGAGAGGACGAAAACAAATGAGGAATATAACTTTTAAGCTTTAACAGTCAATCAAAGTTTAGATATTAACTAATGCTAAAAGCAAAATTGCTAGTAGAGGATAAACTACACTAATGCACAGCTTTAATTTTTTAATAGCTGAATTGCATTTGGGGTTTTATGATTTGTGTAAAATGATCTAATAACTGGTTCTACATGATTTGAGAGAAGAGATTATTTGATTTGAAAAAGCCTCCTTTTTGTGTAATTTTTTTTCTTTTTTATACACACACACACACACACACACACACACACACACACACACACACACACACACACACACACACACACACACACACACACACACACACACACACACACACACACACACACACACACCTGATTAATTAGACATAATTAGACAAGTCTGCTGGAACTTCTCATAAGAAAGGTCATCCCGGTGTCACGTCAAATGACAGCACCGGGAATGTGACTAATTCTGGTGCAGCATTTGTGTGTGTGTGGTGACCCTACAGTACGGCTGAGCTGCAGCTGTTGTCCAGGTCATATTGTGTTACATCCCACCACACAGCTGACAGCACACACAAACACACACAGCATTCTGCAGGTGTGTGTGTGTGTGTGTGTGTGTGTGTGTCAAGGTTTCCCTGCCACTGAATCTGAGTGGTGAGTCACCCTGTTTTTAAGAGCTACTAGCCCTGAAAGACTTTCATCCCTCCGGGTTTCACATGAGAGTTTTAACACACTTTCTCATTCAACAGTCTTTTTGCAAGATATATTACAATTAATTACATTATACATGATTTGTATTGACACTTCTTCAAACTAAAGACAACAATTTAGAAAAAAAGTGTGTGAAAACGTCCTTTTCATTGTCTAGGAATGTAGCCAGATAAAATAAAGAGTAAAACTTATTTAAAAACTCTGTTCTACTTCATAACTGCAGGGCTGTATGTAACTTCTGTATGGAGTTTGGTTTAATGTTCTCTCTGTTTTTATATGTGGATTAGTGCAGACCCCAGTGGCAACGCCTAGTGATCAGAACAAGGACTTGTCTGCCTGGTGATAATGCTGAGCTGTCAGCAGCAAAGACACGCACGCACGCACGCACGCGCGCGCGCGCTCTAAACTCTCCTTGACCTGATAAGCAGAGTCATGATGAGAAAGGAAGAGAGGGGAGGAGGAAGGAAGGAACACACAGGATAGATAAATACTAGCATCCACTATTCAAACTCTGGTGAACTCCCTGGTAGATTTGGAAACCAGCCATTACTCGGAGTCCTTATCTGTCTAAAAATTTCAAACTGCTCAAATCTCAAAGTTTGGAAAGAGCATAACAAGACACACACACACATCCTCAAATCCCCTGTCTTGAGGGAATGGGATGGGGAAAAACTCACGATTTGTCTCTGCGGTGTGTGAAGCGTCGCTGGGGACTGCTCTGTCTTCGCCGTGGTGATAAGGATTTCCCCCGGCTCCGCTCCTTGATTGGTGACTGGGCACTGGACGATTTGAGGATCTATCAAAAGAAAATTACAATTTCACCAGTTGTCATTTTTCATATTGATAGAGAGAAAAAAACACTATCCATTATCATCCACACGTTTAGCCTCTTTCAGCTCATTGTTTTGGTTTTTAAGCAAATTTACCGTGATTTAGTCTCACTGCTCTCCTTAACCTCGTTTCCAGCAGCGGCAGGCAGCAGTTTCCAGCAACAAAGCCCTGATAATCACACTGAACACTACCTGCTCAGCACCAAACTGCAGAAAAAAATAGAGACTAGCCGATGAAGAAAGTAGAACATCTTGCTGCTAAAAAGCCAGGTATTTTTCCTCTGGAGTTGGTGGAGACCAAACCAGGGCTAAAAGATGAGTGAATATTGTCCTTACACTGAGCAGGTGAACACAAACACAACTTTAAATGAATGCTATTGTTGCTATAGTGTCTACTGCATGTGTAAATAGGCAACTGTTAACCAACATGCTAATATGCAGTCGCTGTCAGCTTTACGGTCTACAAAAAGTCAAGTATGTGATAAACTGCCAATCATAATTCCTCATAGCTCAAGGTGTCATCTTCAAATTGCTTTCATCAGTAAACAGACAAACAGTAAAAACTGGTTGAGCGCAGGGCATACGCTGGTTTTCTATTTACACCCTGCTATACCCTCACAAAGAGCTACTGCACTCCTTCAGGCATTTCAGTGTGAAGAAATGATGGTAGCACGACGCCAACAACCACTGCTGCTATTCAGCTGCAAGGCAGAAAGTGCAGCCGTGTTGAATGGGACCACAGAACACAATCTGTGTGTGCGCGTGATGTTTTATTCTTTTTTTTAAATCTCCCCCAATCTCGAAAAACTGCTGTGGCCCACGAATTGTGCAGAAGATACAATTTTAAAGCTGCAAATGAGCTACATTTCGTGTGTGTGTGTTGAAACAGGAACTTGAAGCTATCATTAAGAACTCAGTGGGAGGAAAAAAACTTCAGGATGAACACGGATGGCGAGTTTTCCCGGACAAAGCATAAGCCAGGATGTGGCTCATATTCCGCAGCTGGTCACGTTCGTCATGTGGTTCTGACAGATATATGGGTCTGTGTTTGTATGTTTTTCCTACCAGGCCTTAACCCTCAAACAGCTTTTAGAAGAAGAGAGAGGAAAAAACAAAGCCTTACTGGCAGGGTGCTTCTACAGATAGAAGTACATGAGCACTTGCTTTATGTTTACAATAAATATGCATTCTCTGGAGTACAACAGAGATTATACCAAAGTCTGAAAACACAGACACACACAGCTGACCAGAGTCTGACCGTGTGTGTCTGTGTTTTCATGTACATGTTAGTGAAATAGCATTTCAGTGTGTGACAGCTGCAAACTCACTGACCTACATAGCTTGCTGACATGCAGCACAGTCTATGTACCACACCGGCATCTCACACGCAACCACGCACACACAGACTCACATATTACCTTCATAGAATTGCACGTGCTGAACAAATATGCAAAAATGTCAGAACAAAAAATAAACCCACAGAAAATTACATATAAAAAACCTTCATAAAACATGTAAGCTTAGACAACTCACTTGTCTGTGTCTCCCTCTCTTCCTCAAATACACACACACACACACACACACACAGAGATTCCTTCCTTCCCCATCATGCCCTAAATCATTCATAACAGTTTATATTCCATGTTCAGCCCAAGGGAAACTACATTCATCTCTGGTTTCATGGAAACATATAATAAAAGGTGTTTCCCTTGTTCAGTCTCAAAAGACCCCCCCCAAAAAAAGAGTCCATACGTGTTGAGTTTAGACAACCTGTTGTTAAATGTTCCACCTTAAAGTCCAAGTATAGACAGAGACACTGAGAATAGAACATCAGGCTGCTACAGGAGTGCTGAAGCAGGCAGGAGGCATGTGGCTGAGCAGCAGCACTTGTTACCGGATCAACTCATCTTGATTGAATAAATCAAATCAGATTTGAGTCAAAGTCAGAATAAAATAAAATGCGGCAGAACCTGAAGTCAATTTGCCAAATTCAGTTTGGACCTGACTAACAGAAAGCACATGTAGAACATGAGTATTAACAGTAACTGTGTTTGTTTTATTCACACTGACATTTCAGTATTTTTTTAAAAAGGTCATGTTTGTTTTGTTTTTTTTTTGTATTCAATGATGAAATAACATGCTTGTATTGTATTCTGGCAAATAAACACTACATTAGTAGTACCACTAACAACTGTTTTCCTTCTGTCCAACTCCTGGAAACTGGCGCACTACTCCCAAACGCTCCATTTTCACCCTACTTTGTTCCCAGTTGATTTATTTTGTGGTCTGTGTGAAAGTCTGTATTTTCTTCTGCCTATAGCTGCTGGTGCTAAATTTCTTCTCCTGCTTCAGGCTGAGCACTTCTTCTGTATTGCACTTACTCTCTTAACAAAAGGGACACTGTTATTTATCACGGAAATTTAACTTTTAATTCACTGACATTCTTTTGAACCTACAGAGGCATTTTTGTCCATTAATTTCTCACCCTGGTACATTAATATCTCTTATTTAAAACTGTGATGTAGTTTGATTAACACAGGCGAGCTGTAGGAAACTCATTACCTTACTAATGAACCGATTTATCTGGTTCTGAACATCAAGCGTGATCAAGTGTTTAGTGCTCTTCTCTATATTATAGCTTCAGTGAAGGAAATATACACTTAAAAACATTTCATAGTTGGATTTCTTTTATGCGAAAAAATCCCATTTTTAAGTTTTTGGAATGTAAACATCTGTAATAACACATTTAAAAACTATGTGTATGTGTGTTTACAGTATGTACCTTCATCCTCATGTCCCGACCGTGTTTCTCCAGCTCCTTCCTCATCTCCTGAGCTCCCAGTCGGGCAGCATTCAGCACCAAATGCTTCCATTCGATTGGCTGGAAGACATGGGGGTCATGAGGCACATACAGGCCGATCTTCACCTGAGAGAAGCAGGGGTTAAAATCAAACACAGCCTTACTCATCCTGGAACTTCTTTCCTCCATCCATAACATATTTCCATCCTCCGCTTCCTCCTTCCTTCATCCCTTCTCTTACCTTCTTCAGAGTGTGCTGGTATCTCTTGTAGGAGCTCTCGAACTCGGCCACCAGTTCTCCCAGTGTGCGGTGGGTCAGTGGTTTGTCCATCAGGTCCTGGCGGCGGCTCATGCCCAGTGATCCATAGCGGCCGTTGCAGTAGACGCCCAGCACAACATGGTGGAAGCAGTGGCCCGAGAACTGGGTCTTAAAGCTGATGGGGAAACGCTCGAGAGACGTCAGCCCGTTGGTCAGGTAGCTGGTCAACGCACTGGAATTAAGGAAGGATCTGGAGGGTATTTTATTTTCCTGGTGCTGTCTGAAATATTGTATTTTTACATATTTCATACTTAAGACCTGGGGTTTATCAGATGAACTAATCTAAAACACAGTTTGACTGCACCACTGCAGCTGCACATTTGACTATAAAACTGAAGTAAAAAACAACATTTGACTATAAACCTGAGATTGAAAGTGAAAGTGTATTTGTTTGGATTTGATACAGCAGAAGCAGCACAGCAGCAGCTTGAGTCATGTCAAATTAGATTCAGTCTGACTCTCAGAAGGCCAATACTATGAAAATGCCACAGGGTAAACACTGGTTCTGTGACAGCCAAAGTTTGTCTGCTTGTGTGTTTGTGAAGTTCATCCTGTCTGACTGAATCTGTCTGGTGCATGGTTGTGTTGTTCTCTTATTTACCAAGAAAAAAAAACAAAGAAAGAGAGAAAGGTAAGCAACCAGGTACCATAATGCCTTCACATCCAACAAACCAGATTCACACCGATTTCTAATGTAGATTTAGATTTAATTTTCAACAATACACTGACTGCAACCCCACTGTCTGTCCACATAGGTTATGTTTTCCAAAACAACACTGCAATTTATACAATGCGTTTAAATTTGTTTCTAAACATCTGACATCTAGATTCAGTGAGAGAAAATTTGACTTTCATTTCTTCCTGGGAGTGTCAGATAACAGCGTAACATCACGCAGAACTGACATGAAAACAATCAACTCAGTTCGATAAAATATGGATATAAACAGAAAGTTCACAAACCTTCTGTACATTTCTGAACATTTTCTGTGATTGCAGAGTTTGTGCTCATTTCACAAAAACTGGTCCACTTCATGATAAAAATGAAAAATATTTAAACTTACTGTGACTCACACACTCACACACACACACACACACACACACAGTATCTTTGTCGGCCAGTAGCCCACCATCTGCTCTGTTCTGCCCACGGAGGCCTGTCATTGCCACCACACTGCTGTGTTTTCATTAAATAATCATAAAGGACCATCAACACAAGTAGACCACTGATTGCATGCACACACACACACACACACACACACACACACACACACACACACACTAGGGAAGCCTGCAGTGTTAAAAGAGAGCACAGACCTGAAGTGGTCAGGTTAGCCAACTGAATGAAGAAACCACCAAACCGCCACAGTCTGGTGACGTGCTCTGAAGCAACACAAAGAATCCTTCTCACTAATGTCATGACCAGTTTGAGTCAAGTGTAAATGGAAATGCTTGGAGAGCACCTGGGTATGAATCATGACCAAACCAACATGCCACCTGCCTTACAGCCAATTACAAAACAATACGTCCTTTACTATGTGTACACACAGTACAGTTAAAATGAATATACATGTCTAGTTTGGTGCAATGACTGTGAAATTTGTCATGTAGGCTGACTCAATAAAACTGTAAATAAACATATTGAATCTGCAGTGGTAAGACAACTAAGAACAGTTATTTTACAGTATGAATGATTGTCTTAGAAAATAACAAAGTTCGTTTCTGAAAAAAAAATGACAGAACTTGGTGAGCAGTTTCACTAGTCTGGTGTCATTATATTGAAGCACAAATGATCATCAACCGATAAGTAAAGGAAGCTCGTTTTTTCATTTCTCTGCTGGGAGTAGACAAATTCTACTGTGACAAATAACTGATAAGATAACACACTGCAGCGTACTCTCTAATGAATGGTTCATTAAACAACACACTTCCTGTGATGGTGGACATGTGACGCTCCTAACAGTAGCTCTCTTTCTGACTCTCTTGGCTGCTATAGAAACTGCTACGCGAGTTGTCAGTTCTAACGCAGCCGATGAGTACATCACCTATGTCTTTCTTACGCACACTTTATTGTTTTGAAATGAAAGTTATAAAAATAATCAGGGAGTCAGTAAATAAAATAAAAATTAGAGTCAGCTGTTGTTGCAATGTGACAGTCGAGCTTTGCCAACCGTCCTCAGCAGACAGGCTTTAATACTCTTATACTTCATGAAATCCTTCAAATACTATATGTATTTCACTGTTCTGTTTAGGAGAGGCAGAGGAAAGTGAGAAACCTTATCTCTTGGTATAATGCAGAGCTAATCCAATGGATTTCTAAATTCACTCTGTTACTATGCCATTCCCTTTTTCCATCTCCATATCACGGTCTCTTTTCTCTCTCACCTACCCTCGTCCCTCTCTTCCTCGAGTTTCTCTCTACATTCCCTTTCTCGCTGAATTTCAAAGCACAAAGATTCAAGATAAGAAAATACTGGAAAAGGGCATAAAATCCTCTTTATGTACGGTGCCTTTTTACCGAGAGTCATGTGCTTTCCTCATCTTCATCATAAGCCATCTCCATGTTTTAGTTCCCTCGGTAGCAGCTCGGGGAATGGTCTTGAAATATGAGCATGTGGAAACACAAGTCCGGAGCTGTTCTCATGGCTCGTAGTTTCAATTTAGGGAAATCTTAATGCAACTGCACACAAAGATATTTTAAACAATAAAAAGTGTGCTTCTAACTTTGTGGCAACTGACTGAGGAAGGGCCTTTCCTGTTTTTACAAAGACAATGCCCCCTACACAAAGACAGGTCTGTGAATAAATGCTTTTTCCACTTTGGCATGAAAGAACTTGACTGATCCTGATCTTAACACCATCAAACTCCTTTGGGATGAACTGGGAGGCCCTATTGCCCAATATAACCAAATTCCATGATTTTGGAATACGATTTTCAGCAATCACAAATAGGTGTAATGTTCACATGGTGTCCACATATTTTTGGCCATGTAATCTGTTTTCCAGCCTCTAAACATCCTACAAATTATATATCCTGTCGTACACACGTACTAAATGCTTCATGCAGGTTTTATATATTAACTAATTTACTCTGTTGTATTTTGTTACTTTATTTTAAGTAGTTCTTTAGAAATACGTTTGTACTCAATCTGATTATTATTCAACTTGAGGCTGCTTTGTAGTCAAGCAAAACACCAGTCAGTGATGGTTAATACAATGAGACACAGAGACAAACTCGCGCCGTCAACACACACACCCAGCTGGTGTGACCCAAGATAAACCCTGAATATCCTGGAGAGAATTCAGATCACTGTTAACAGGGAAGGAAAGGAACCAGCGGCAGAGGACAGACAAAAGAGAAACAAACAGACAGGAGGACAGACAAATCCAAGTGCCACAAGCTACAACAACAGTTGCTATTCATCCCTCTTTTCCCCATTGTTTTTCTATCTTAGCTTTCTATATCTACTATCTTCTCCTAACACAGTTTCACTCTTTACTGTTAATAAACATTTGGATTTATTTGAGTTTTGAATGATTACATTTTCACTTAAATTAAGCAGAAAGTTATTACATTTTTGTATTCCACTTGGTCCCAACAGACAGCAGAGGTTTTATTTTTCACAGTATTTAATATCTGATTGCATGTTTTTGAACATTTTAAACTGACTCTGGAGCTCAGTGCAGGATATACAGACACTAAGTGACTGACAGAGTCAACTGGTTAGGTTGGTATCACATTATCGCAATAGCTGGTATTTAAATAGGGAGTGTCGTCCTCTGTTATGTACATGTAAGAGGTTACTCATCTATTTTAACACCAGGTAAGGCCTCATAGCTCAGTGGTTAGAGCACTGGTCTTGTAAACCAGGGGTCGCGAGTTCAATTCTCGCTGGGGCCTCACTCCTTTTTTTTCCGTAAATAACCTCAGGGTGAAAGGTGATACTGCACAAACATGTGATGTACCTTCCTGATTTGAATGCAATAGCGTCAGGTTGTTTAAAGCAGAACAAAATCATTCATTCACACTGACTACCTTGTCTACTGTTCCTTTTCTCACTACCCCTGGCTCATATGTCCTTTCTTTCCTTCGCCTTGATGTTATTTTTCTGTTGAGCTCTAGCCACTTTCTCTTTTTTCCCTGCCTCTGTCCTCCTTTCATCTGTAGGCTAAAGCCAGTCTCAATTAAAGTCACTGTCAGCTGCCACCCTGACAGCCCTGGAGAAAAGAAGCCACAGTGAAACTAGCACACATGAAACTGGACTATCCATTCACAGAAACACAGAAAAGTCTCTCATGTGTTCACATGACAAAATCTTTACACCAAACAATTTTCACCACACACACACATACACACACCACATATTAGCTCCTTTATAACCTTTAGTGCGGGTGATTATATTAACGCAGAGCTTAGTATCCTGTTAAGTGTTGATAATGCACTACAGATCTCAGCTTATCTCTAAAAAATTGATTAGATAAGTATTTGGTTCGCACGGATACAATATGATATTATGATAATGATAATATAATTTTTTGTTCTCTCGCAAACGTTGTTGCCTTTAGAGTAACTGTTAAAAAGTAGGTGCATTTAGTACTTCTTGCCATCTTATTGAAAGTATGGCGCTAAAATTCAAGATTTTTTATTGTGCATGGAAAATAACCATTTAATTTAATTAATATTTGTGGTATTTACCCAAAGCTCTGATCTAGGGCTACTGAGTCAATTCATGATTAATTTATTTGGGATTAATCAGTCCATTATTTTTTATTTCACATTTATTTTAATTTAATTAACCAATATTATATATCATCAATGAATACAAGATAATGCCCATCACAAGTTCAAATAGCTTGAACATGTGATGGGCATTGGTATGGCCCAAAAAGGTACTGACTTTACAAAATACAAAACAACACGAAATACAAAACAACAACTTCTGACATTCCAGAAAGTAAAACGGTTAAATCAACTTTAAAATCTCTAATCCATATTTGTTCATCTGTTAACTGATTTATCAATTTATCATTTCAGCACTTCTCTGATAAGAAATTGCAAACAAACATTACACACAAGGTCAGTGGCCAGCGTTGACCTCAGCATTTGTATTCATTATGATCTTGGCTACAAAAAACTTTTACATTACGGTGACAGACACATTTATATGTTGTAATTTATGGGTCTGCTGTTCAAATGAAGCACCTACAGTAAAAACTATGTGAAACTGAACGTGCAACCACAGAAAGGTAACAGAGCTCGAAACACATCAAGGACTAAGGCTCAGTGACATACTTCAACAGATGTTTAGCCACAGTGGCTCCATATCACGACATAATGACTAAAAGCAGCCCCTGATTTGTTAAATGGTCCCTAGTCAAACCAGAGCTTCTGTACTTGTCCACAAGTGAAAAATCATGTACAGTTTATAATTTTAAACTGCAGCTGACAAAATCTATTTAGACAGAAGGGAACTGCAGGATATCTGAAAGTTAAATGTTGGAAGCTGTTGCAAAAAACTACAGACTGCTGCTTTAAAAATTTAAGCTCTGCGTGTGTGTGAGTGTGTGTTTGTGTGTGTGTGTGTGTGTGTGTGTGTGAGTGTGTGAGTGTGTGTGTGTGTGCGCACGCGGTGGGGGTTAAATTTTGAAGAGGGCTTGTTGCCAGGCAACACAGTTCAGTAATAAATGGAAAGGGTGGCAGTTGCGGGGGGGCATTAGGACATTATAGCAATGTGTCTCATTGATTTCACCCACAGATAACAAAACCTTTTGGCCCGATGCTTGGTATGTGTGTGTTTGTGTGCGTGCAGGAAAGGATACATTCCCAAGATGACGGCTTCGAGACATTTGATTGGCAAGGACTCCCTGATCATCTCTCTTGCTGTCTCCATTAACCTGGACGAGGAGGAAGATGAGGAGGAGATGAAGTAGAGGAAAGGGAGGAAGAGGATTGAGAGTGGGAGGCAGGGAAGAGGAAGAAGAAGGGAAAAAGGCAGAGGCAAAGGCAAAGAGGAGCAGCAGGAGAGGCAGAGGAAAATGAAGAAAAGAACAAGGGACAATATGTGACAAATAAGAGCAAGAGCAAGATGAGGGAGGGAGGAAGGTGGAAAGAGAAAGACAGAGGGGAGGATGAGGAGAAAGACATGCAGAGATAGAAGTGTTATTTTCAAAGTAGTCATTTCAGTTTCATGTGAAAACTATAGATTTACCAGGATTTTAAACAATAATTTTATTTTGATTTTTACAAATATGAGCATGTTTCATAAAAGTGGGAGATGCAACGGAGGTTTTGATGTTAGCTGACAGTTTTTCCCCAACATTCATATTTCACCTGTGAGGTATGGTGAGAGTTCAGTGAGTATGGTACTCTCATTTTAACACCACTACCAACAAGACGCTCTGTAGGTCCTAAGACCAAGACAAAGACAAACTGACTGACTGAAATGTTATGTAATGTTGTGAGGTTTTATTGATCTCTATAGTTTCTCCACACTCTCTACAGGCAGGTCAAAGGTCACAGTTGGTGGTCTCCCTGCACACTGCTCCAGCATATTGCCCTTTAATCAAACTAACTAAACTAATTATGTCTCTGAGCAAGACACTTAGCTTAGCAATTGTAAGTCACTTTTGATAAAAGCGTCAGCTAAGTAATTTATTAAATATTAAATTAAATTATTTATTAATTATTAAAATCTCCTCTATGAGATAACCGTTTTTTGTTTGCGAGTTAATGTATTTACAGAAGATTCTTTTCTTTCAGCCAAAGAGCATAGGTTTTAATCACTACTGTTAGCCATGCTTTCTATTTGTTTCAATTCCTAAAACCGGAGGAACATTTAACTCAAAACATGAACTGAAATGAGACTAAATGAAATGAAAACATTTCCAAGTGTGTAAAACATGCTTATGCTAATTATGAGCTATTCAGAAAGAGTAATCAGAAAGAGATGTTTACATTTAGATTCTGATAAACAAATGTTCTGTTTATATTATTGCAATCCAATTACACTGTAATTGGACGTCCTTTTCAAAGCTGCGGTCCACTTACCCACACAGTGGACGGCTCTTCTTGATTTCAAAGAATTGTGTTCCTGTGTGGTTGTATCTGATAGAAATGTTAGGGACAACAGAACAGAGTAGTTAACATTGTTGTTTATCTGTCCCTCAACTATCGGCAGAGCTCACCCCTCAAGTTGCAGTCACCCATCGTGTCACGATAATTTAAAGTGTGTGTCTAAAGTTATGAGACACAAACAGACTAACTTCACCTGACAGGTGTAGCTCTGTTCATGATATTTGTTGTCAAGGCAAGTTGTGCTGGCGTTTGTGTTTAAGGATACTGCAGAGCCTTCATGTAGTTCTGGATGGCCACCAGCCACTCTGGGACCGACATGGATGGTCTGAAGGTCGGAACTGAAGCAATGGCATGCTGAAGAAAGAGAGAGAGAGTAATAGATTTTCACACATTATTTCCAGAAAATGTGTAACATGTGGTAACGTTCAAAGCCCTGAAGCCACCTCCCAGCATCTTTAAATATCTGCCTTTTCAATGTCCCATGACCGTGACTCATTACAGCTCGTACTGCTGACACTCACTGATGTTCCACCGCTGCTGGAATAATTTTAAACTGGCTTCACTAGTCAACTATTTACTACTCTCACATTAAATAACATTAATTTCAACCTACAGTGTTAAATTAATTTAGCCGAGAGTGACAGTGGTACATGTGTCACTCTTTCCGCTCCACCAGACGTCATTTCTTGGCTAGCAGATGCTTTCTGAAAGCCTCAGTCATGGTAGCTCTTATTGTTAAGAAACAGAACAGAAACCCTGTTTGAAGTTCAAATCTCTTCAATTAATTTAATTAAAGTGATCTATGTTTCCGACAGCTGATACAGAAGCCGTCATGCCTATGTTTAGACAGGAGACCTGTAGATATCTTCTTGAAGCTGTGTGTGTGTATATATATATATATCTCATTAAATTTAACAATTGTAAGTCATTTAATTTTCGCAGTAATTTTGAAAAATCTGTTTCTCCATTAAATTGTTACTGCCTCTTAACAACATTCAACATTTACATAACAAGAAAATGACAATTATTCCAACAGCTACTGTCCACGCTGCTACCAGTAGTGGTAGTTGTGGAAGCAGTGGTGCCACAGCATTCTGTGCAAAAAACGACAAATAAACTCCTTGTAGTTAATGAGTGATGGATAGCTGACAGTGGGTAGCCACGGGAAATAATAAAATTAAGACATAGATGACACATAACAAAGGCCTGTTTCTAACTCTGGTGTGCACCACCTTTTAGACCGCTGGGTCGACAGACACAAACATTGTGAGGAGAGAGGCCTGCGGTGAAAATGAAAACCACGCTGCTGTTTCTGCAGCCTTTTCACCTCAACATGCACCATTTCAGAAAGGAAACAGAGGTCACTGATGTGGCTTCATGAAAGGACACGACCACACCTGCAGAGAGTGAGTAAGACTTGAACACAAACCAACACTTCCTCTGATACACAGGCAGCCTGCGTGCTGTGTGTGTGTGCAGGAAGGGTGAAGTATAGCAGCAGCCCTATCATTTCCTGTGGGGTTTATTTACAGCACAAAAAGAGAGCTGAGAAGGAAGAAAACAGTACAGAGGGTGAGCCCTGATACAGGTTATGGGTTAGGTTGTTGTTTTTGGCAAAATGGTTGGGGTCCTAATATAAAACTAGGGCACATGTGATCTTCCAAGATGTACTTATTTAAAGAAACCACTTCTAAATTGTGGTAGAATCTTCCATCTACCACCCCACACACGTTTGTCACACACATGCAAATGCACACACAATCATATTCGCTTTTAATGGCACTCATGAATCTTCAAAACTCACAGCAAAAACCTTAAACGGGATTTAATCTTCAGTCAGCCATTCAGACAGTTAGCCCATCAGACATAGAACAAGTTAGTCCAATAAAACAGTTATTTAGCCACTAAACCTAGTCACTAAAAACACATTTTAACTAATTTAATACAAACAATAGATCCCCCTTCAAAACCTGACGAAAGCCAACCAGTCAACATGAACTCACTGAGCAAGTAAAAAAATTCAGTCATTCAATCCATAAACCAGTCTGCCAGCCAGCCAAGAACAGTAAATAGCAAGTTTTACTGCAGCATAATCTACCATGTAGTAAACTCTCACTAAAGCGTAATAACACTGGCTGCATCAGCTGGTACACACACACACACACACACACACACACACACACACACTAAAGCTGCTTTCTGCTGGGTCAGGGAGTGAGATGACTGGCGATCCCTCACTTTTATCATCCTCTCCTCTCATCTCTCGGCTACGGAGGAATTTTGCAAAATATTTAACCGAGGGCGCCTTTTAAAAAGATACAGCATGACGAATGTATTACTTTTTTATTTTTTTTGGAAGCATTTAATGTAGTCTGCAGCATTTTAGCTGTCCACTATCCCAGGAGCAGCTGAGAGTCAGCACTACGCCTAATGAAATGTGATGTTGCCTGACAGTTACGTCGGTTACATCTGTCACAGTCTTACATATCCAATCTGTGTGTGAACTTGCAGAGGAGTTAGCGTTCATGAGTCAAATATTTAGGTGCTGTGTGAACATAGCCATCCTGATAAACAGAGGCAGCTAAATGGCTAAAACATAAATAAATTCGCCATTAGCAACCCGAGTATTTGATATTGTATACACCGATGTAGAGTCAGTAATGAATCTGTTCAGAGTTCAGCTGGGAGAGCATCACTTCATAGTTTAGATTGGTAGCTAATTTGTCTCTGCCTCACTTCCTGTTTTCACCCGCCCTCCTCTTCTGTTGTCCTCCCTTACTCCTTCCTCTTCATACAGTAGTTATCTCAAATCTTCCTGTTTGTTTTCTCCTTCCCGTTCCCTTCTTTCTCCATGGCCGAACATACAAAATCAATACAAGGCTGAAGGAACATAAGTAAAATGTGTTTTTTCACTTTTATTAGAGCCAATCGATTTAAGTTGTAAAAATAAATAAATAAATAAATAAATAAAGTAAAACATCTGCAAGTCAAACCAAAAATGGATTTAAATTGCACATCCTTTTAAATAAAAGTATTTGCTTTTAATTTAAGCATGTCTACAGCTCAGCAGACATTTCTCTTAATGTTTCATTTAGGTCTCAACAAAGTGCCACTGAGATAAAGAGATCCTGCTTGTAGCAATATCTTCTGTTACCTTTACAGCACTGAGCAAGTTGGAGAGAGGGAGAGAGACCGATCCAATTTCCTGCCGTCATGATATCTTTAGAGCGGGACATCCCGAGGAATGCCCTTTTCTCTCTTTGTGTAAGTGTGTGTGTGTGAGTGGCAAGAGAGACAGCTGAAAAACAAATGATTAAGCAAAGTCTCAACATGAGATTCCCCGTTTCTTGCAATCATTTTATGATTTGGTTATATAAAAAGTGATGAGGTATTATTTTAGCGCTGACAGCATTACTTAGCTGTGGCTTGTGTCTACAACAGTAATCACACTAAAGAACACCTTCATGAGGATTAGTGCTTTAGTCTGTAATTCTTTGCCTCAGAGCACATCTGTCCATCCTAATCCATATTGGCAGGCATCCATACATATAAACATCCAATCCAAAACACGCCATCTATCTCCTGAATTAAACAAAATTACAAAAGCTTCTACAGACAGAAGCTTAAATGTTTAGAGTCGTTGAGCTGGTTCTACTGTCACAGATGCTAAAAATGTCTAGTTTAAATGTAATCTGTTAACGCCATAAATTCTATTGTCACAGCTTGACCTTTAATATTTTACTCCAGAACAATAGAATGACAGTGGATTACGGAAATTATCAACGTCTTTGTCCTACTTCGTGACATCTACTCACTACAGTTAGTTTTAGTTCCTGTCCAGTGACCACACAGTGATTGTTGACCAATTTCAAACCTGTCTTGCTTTGTTTATGAGGCATACAACATGTGTTATTTCAAATTAAAACATTCAATAAGTGAAAAGTAAAAGTCTCAGAAATTTATATTGATGTTTAAAAGGAGCACTGGTTTATAACTCCTTTCCATGTTTAATAAAATCAATTTTAGAGATACTGAATTAAAATACTTGTTTTTCTAGTTTTACAGAGCTCTGGCAGAGATCTTTGCTCAGGCGAGTTCTAGCCAGCTTTGTTTCCCATTAAAAGGCCTTTAGGTAGTCCAGTTGGTATCCAGAGATTATCCATTACCCAGATTGTATTAGAGGGATTATTCGGCCCCAGTGCAAAGACTTCATTTCTGTTAATCAGGGCACGGAAGGTGGCAACGTGGATAAAACAGAAGTACACTGTGTTAAGTATACCTGAAGGTTCCACAGGTTGCATTTTGAAAGCATGACCTACTTTCTGATTTGTATCCCAGAGCAATCCACCACATTTCTTCCCAAAACTGACCTGGTGACTGAAAAATTACATGTGTATGTTTATTATTTTCTATTGTTAAATGTTACACACAGCGGCTGTAATAACTTTACAACCACAAAAAACCAACACAGGCTGGTCATAATAAATGAAACAGACTGTCAATTACAGTTATTCTTCTTCTGTCTCTCTTCCTCCTTCCCTCTCTAAACACAGTTAACCCACCTGTGTCAATGTATCAGCAACTGCATCTGTGGTAACCACCTGCTTTCACACTACACACACACACACACACACACACACACAAAGGCATCAGGTTGCATATCAACTATACACAATAGCACAACGTAAACCAACAGACACCTTGGGTGCAAGCTTACAGCACCCATACTTACTCATCCATAGCAGTGTCCTTGCAAAGCAAAGTAAAAGAAAACTTAATTCAATAGCATTTTTGCATGTGATGGTCGATTTTAATTTAATGTGAAACAAGGTTCCAATTACACTCAACAAGAGATAAACTGGAATCTTTTAAACTTTAAAATAGGTCAAGTAAAATAATAAAAAGCATATAACAATGTTGTTTGGCTGTCACCTTTTTCACACTACTATACTGACATACTGTATTTTCCTACTTGAAAGGCTTCCAAGTGGCTTTGCAGTTGGCTCAAACTTTATAGTGATAGTCACGAGCAACAGGTACATGTGAATATGATCTATGGCTAAAGGCTTCTATGAGGAAAACAGACAAGCTGCTTATGTGTGCACATTCTGTATCTACACTTGTACAGTGTGTGTGTGTGTTTGTTTGTGTGCACATGTCCTCCTGTCGTGCTTCTGTCCAGAACAACAGTATGGGATTTTGGCACTGCCAGCCAACCGGGTCACCACATGGCCAATTAGTAGTGCTAAACAACAACAACCAGATTCCTTCCTGCCGAGCCTGAAACACAACAAGCTTTCATCCAAATCACTGACAGGAAAATCAGGGCTGAGGGGCCTCAGTAGCAGCAGACAGAGATATGTATCATGAGTGTGGGGATGCACATGATACACGTTCTTTCACCCCGAAGAACTTATTTTTTGAATTTTTAGTCGTGGATAAATATAAAAACAATTCATTTCTCAGAGCTGAATGTCTTCATACGTCTTGTTTTGTCCAACCAACAGTCAAAAACTTTAACAAAAAATCTTTTTACAATGATATAAAGCTGGGGAAAGCAGCACATTTTCACATTTAAGAAGCTGAAACCAGCAAAATTGTGTTACTTAATGGTTGTTGGCTGAAGTGCTGTAGTTTGTGTGATATACAAAACATGTATGTGAACACTGTATTGAAATTCTCTACGAGGCAGTCAAGATCAGCTATACAACACTGCAATTGTTTAGGTTTTAATGTCTTACCAAAGGACAATTGACAGGGTGCACAGTTTTTGCAATTGGGGTTTTAACCTGTAAGTTTATACTGTTATTGTTATTTTAGTGAAGGATGAGAGGTTTTCAAACCTCGGTACCAAACATGCAACGGCGAAGAGCCAGGCTCTTTGGTATGGCAGTCAGAGCGCATACTCAACTGTAGTGACAGTACTCTGTCTTGTTTAAAATTGTCTTTAGGGTAGTATACACACAGTATTTGTCTAACCACACAAGCTATGATAGTACGAACATGTGTGTAATAGACGTGTGTGAGTCTGGATTCAATGACACACACAGTCTGTCACACCATAAATCCAAAAGGCAGATTTAACCTCACTTGACAGGTATGGTGCCCCGATTTAGCACACTTGTTGTCATGGTAATATGATGTATTCGTGTGTGTGTACACCCTAAGAGTGTGTGTATTTGTGAAACAGAGTGTGAAAACAGGTTGACATTAACACACAAGCAATGTAACTGTAAACACACACACACACACACACACACACACACACACACACACACACACACACACTACTCTACAGACAGTCACTATACCTTGAACTGACTAGGAGACACATAATATAAAATAATTTACATGACAATTTTATCCAAAGCAACTTACAATTGCTATACATATCAGACATTGCATGCCTCTGGAGCAACGAGGGGTTAAGCGTCTTGCTCAGGGACACATTGGTGCATGGGTCACAGTGGGGAGTTGAACCCGGGTCTCTCACACCAAAGGCAGGCATCTTATCCATTACACCATCACCATCAATCTGACTCATATCACAATCGTAATGTACCTTGGGCTCTGAGAAATTGTGATAGCAATTTTTGTCTGCCATGTTAGAAACTAAAATTAATCCACAGCCTTATTGATAGTAATAATACTAATAAGATGATACAATCAACATTGTCCTGCAAATATCGAGCATGTTTGATACGCACAGAACTGGCACTCGAGAAGAACCCAGCACCAACCTTTGCACAGGAAGGTAGCGATGAGACCTGTCAACATGTGAATACTGAATACACGTCTCAAACACAGTGAAAGCCAGTCCTATTATATAGCCAGCCTTTATGCAGCCTGCAGCAAGAAACCTGAGCAGTTAACACACTCATCCATCCTGTCTTGTCACATCAGAGCTGGTTTTGATGCTAAAAAGTAAAGCGGCCCCTGTATTCCTTCATAGTTCAGTAGCCACAGGGACCCAAAGAGGTTTCATGAAGAAACCCTTCATAAAGAGTCCATTAACAACGAAAGCACTTCCATAAACTTTGAACATATTGCTCAGGTGAATTCCCATGTCCAATTGTGTTGATTTTTCATGTCTCAAATTCAACCAAATGATAATAAAATGGAATATAATAATGTATAACTTATAAGAACAATCTAAATCCTGCCCCCAAAACCCACTAGCCTCTTTGACTGATTGTATGGTAATTTTCTGTGTTTTTATCAGTCTTTAAACTAACTGACTGCTCATTGTAGCTGTGGTTTAGATACTAGAAAATGCTTAAAATTTCCAGCTAAGACAAAGACGTGACAAGATGACAAACAGAGCTCCAAATTGCAGGTGCATTGGTCAACAATACTACAAAATACTTCAAAACAAGGGAAGTTTAGGAACAGATCAGTTGAAATTCCAAATGAACCAAGTGGATATATCCAGTATATTGGGAATCTGGTTGCTTCAAAGTTAAAATATTTTCTCATGGCGTGTTATTTTGTCCACAGCTTCAAACACCACGGGATGAACCAATCACAGTTGGCTTACCTTGGGAAGGTATGCCGCATTCCGTATCCTGTCCACCATCTCCTGGCCCTCAGGGTGAACAGCAGCCACATGGGACCACATCCTCTCCCACGTTGTGCTCTCAATGGGAAAACCGGCCCTATTAACGTAGAAAAGAACCCCTCCATCCTTCTCCTCTTCCTCCCCAGGGGACCCGGAGCTGTTGTTAGGGGGAGAGGTGGAGGAGTCCTCATGGGTGCTGCAGCGGCGGAGGCAGTGCGAGCTGGTGCTCTTGGATCGGCCATGCCTGCTCAGCTTGGCCGGGGAGGTGCCGGTCCGGCTTGGGGAGTTGGGTCCCGTCATTGATCCCAGGAAGAGGAGGAGGAGGAGGAGGAGGAAACGTTAGGGCAGGCGATCCTCCTCCCGCTACAAGAGCTTCTTCTTGTTTGTCAGTGTTGGACAGTACATTTTGATCTTAAAAGGACAAACCTGGAAAGGTGAAAAATAAATAAAATACTTTAACCATACCAGAACACAATTTACTTCCTCAAAGTAGGCTAGTAGTAAATGACATTACTCCTTCTGAAAAATGTTTCCATAAAAGGTACAGTTATGTTTTAATAAGATGCTTCCCCTTGAGTGGGCACACCCAAAGAAGATCTGCGCCTTTCCTATTTTGGAAGAGGAATGATGGTGCTACAGTGGAGTATGAAGCCTTGACAACATGACAACAAATCCCTATAGGGAGGCAAAACCCTCCCCGATCTAGCAACAGCCCACCGAGATTGATTTCTTTCAAAGTAATCCTGCAACAGCTGTAAAAAGCATAAATATGACAGCAAAAAGACTGTGCAGAGAAATGATAGGTCCAGAATAACCAACAGAACATTTGATAGTTAAAATCCAAGTAAAATCAACACTGAGAATCACACAAGTAGCCTAGGGTACCAAAAGTGTCAAACGCAATATGAATTAAGCTACAGAGGTTGTTATAAAGTCAAGAAATGCAAACACGGAACACTTTTTAGTCTGTGTAACGTTAGTGTTCACTCACAAATGAAGCTCTAACATCTCTACAAACTCATTCATGTGTATAAAATAAACTATCGCGAATTTCTGTTTTAAATTGTATTACACTGACAGCATGCACAGAATTAAAAACATAACTTATTGCAGAAGTGACTTGAAAACTCACTAGTGAGTAACGTTACCACTGGCACAAGTTCACATCGATAGCTGAGTTTAATTTTGGTTGCATCCGCTGAAATATCTCAACCATTATTAATCCAAACGTACCGTTGTTTTTTCACCGGGGCTCCGATTTCAGATAAAGGACAGGTCCTGCGGTTAAAAAAGGCATTTGACTCGAAAAACACACATTGAGACGAGGTGGGTCCCATTCATGAGAAGGATCCGTTGTCCACCACAGGCAGTGAAGTCTTGTTTTGGTTCGAGGCTTTGTAACTTCACCCCGTCTTGTATGTGTCAAGCTAGCTAGTTATAAGAACCGTTGGGCTAGGGAAACGGAAAGTGCTTCTAAAGTAAAAGCAGCACGGTCCTCGATTTTGCGTGTATAAAGAATAGGGTCAACTAATCGTTGCAACATACTCATAAACCCATTACGTCTTCGTCTATACGTGTTTTAAGTGTGTCAGAAAAATTTAATCTGGACAACTTCAACCAAACGTACCGTGTTCTCGCCGGAGCTTTTTTTTATTTTGAAAATATCCTCCGGAAGTTCTCCTGTTTTGCTAGCTAGCTGACACTAGCCGCTCTCTCTCGGTCTAACAACACTGCGGGGGCCGTTACCTCCCACCACCACGGTCCGGGAAAATGAGCTCCCCCTGCGCATTCCTCCCGGTCAGCAGCCTGCACGGCGGCTCGGTATCAACTATCTCCCCCGAAAATCCGACTTCATGTTGATAAAGAAGGCTTCTTTAATCCCTCACATGATCAAATCGTTGGGGATAAAACGGTTCTACGAGCTACATACTGCTCTCCTGTGTCTCTCCGTTGTACGCATCCTCGGCAGCCACCAACGGCCGACGGCTTCTCATTGGTCGAGCCAACAAAGAGGGGCGGGTCGGCGCTTTCTGATTGGTGGATTTTGATGGACGAGGGCGTCAACAAGTGAAATAGCTGCAACAAATGGGATTTTCTTCCCCTTGTTGCAACTGTTGATTTTGAACATTTTGTTCATTTTTAGGTGCTTGACAAAGTTAGTTCTCACAATACAATTGAATAAAATTTAATTGAACAGAGTAGAATATGATATAATTATTCTTATAGCAAAATTATATACACACGTCTCACAAAATAGAGATAGAATATGAGTTTTAATAAAACTTCCAAATGGGATCGTAAATAATGATAATTACGTGACATTACAGGGAGAAGTAATGTTCGTCTCATTGCACATAACAAAACCACAGGTGAATCACATTTTCTGTATATGGCAATCAGCCTTCTGAATGTAGGGCTATTACTCCCCCTTCTGGCTTTCTGGACAAAAAGCTTTTTATAGCAGTAATGGGAATGAGAAGAGAATACTTGGTTAAATAACACTGCAACACTATATTATTGGAAAATAACAGTAGGATTTAATTCTTCAGCTGTATCAGAAATAAATATGATTAAATATAAAATACTCTCTAAGATTTGGATTGCACAAACAATTTCTGCACAACAATCAATACAGTACCACAAAGCAACCCAGACCCTTCTTGTTAAAAGTCACACCAAACTCACTCTGGGAATAAAAACTGACATTGTTTTCAGACCAAAAAGCTTAAACTACTGATCTATCAAAATGCAACAATATTAAATGTAACTATAATATGTTGTTTTTTGTTTCATTTTTTTGGTTATTTGATGGTGGCGTAGAGGTTTCTGGGGTCAGCAGAGGCTCCAGCAGAAGAGGAAGGAGCTTTCACAATGCTGTATGTCACTGCATCATCACCACCTTGAACCTAAAGAACATAAAAGGGACACAGTACAAAACCTAAATTAGTTAACAGGATTTAACATGGTTAAAATATAGTAGAAAGATAATACAGTGTAAAGCAGAATCCAACTCCACATTAACACAACAAAGCATTTAAATAATGAAATACATACTGAAAGAAACACAAAATAACCCAATAACATAAACACAACACACTGCAACATCATCACATGCAACACAGCACTTAAAATAAGGGTAAAACACAATTATAACAGACAGCTGACCCGGACTTTTTCCTTGTTGGTCTTCTCGGTGAAGCAAATGGAGGTGTAGGAAACACCATCTTCAGGATCAGCCTACACGGAGAAGACATATCACATGGCTGCTCAGTAACATTTTTATTCTATTCCCATCTACTCTTGGTTATGTTATGCCTCTTTCACTCTCTTTCGGGATTTGCCGGTTTACACTTTTCAAGGTGCCTTCCAGATTGTTAAATTGACTATTATGCTTTTAAGCTGACTGATCTTGCATTTTGATCTACAGCCTTCTTGTTGAACCTTTTGACTGTCCATTTAATTCTATGTTATTCTGTTCTGGTGAACAGCAATTGCATCAACATCCTTCCCTTTTCTTCTTTGTTGCAGAAGGAAATTAGGCTTACTTCCTGACTCATACAGTTATATTTTAAAGGACACATGCAAACACCTATGAGTGTAACTTTGTACTGTGTGTAGTGTGAGATCTCACCATGTCTTGATTGGTTTCTGGAGCAAACTCAGTCACTGCAGGGTTTAAGCGCACTCCCTGGACAAACACAGTCTAGTTATGTTAGTGGAAAATGTGGTGTGATGAAGCCTCTTGGATTAGCGGGAAAACTGCTTCAACTCTACAACTTCAGCTCCATGGATAAATTCATTTTGACTTAACAAAATGCATTCTAATACACCTGACAAATACTACGCCAATGAGGCTTATAACATATGTTGTTGACATTGTATTTGAACTCTTGGAGGCTGTTGTTTATGTTTAAAAAATAGCGTTGGGCCCCTCGCAGTCTTTGAAAAGTTTGCTTTAAGCCTCCAAAACCCAGATTTAGCTTGTGTCTGCACAAACACACTGTTCTTTTGTGGTCCCAGTCGCAAACTACTTGCAGTCAATCAGATCACCCAAACCAAATCACACACATTGAACCAGAGGCATACGGGGCAGCTGAGAGTCTGAAGCCCTGGGGGAATTTCATTTATTTGTATTTATGTCCTAATTTGATTTTGCGCATAATTGTGTCTGCCACCACTTAGTTTCAAGACATTATAGTCTGTACTGCTTATTCTTATTCTCTTTCAGTATAGTTACTGTTCTGAAAAGCAACTACCTCAAACACTGGTTTGTCTCTGTAAAGTCATTATTGTATAAATATTTATTATTCAGTTTTAAAACTCACCATGTTTTCATCTATTTGTGTTTTTTTTGTCTTTTTGTTCCCTGAAAAGACAAACATAGTTATTTTTAACTTTTAAATAAGTTATTTTAGTTAAAATTTAGGTTAATCAAAACAGTTTGTTGATAAAAGTTTACTCTGTGAATGAAATTCCCACCTTTATTTCTCTTCCATCTAATGAGTGCCACAACAGTTATAAAGAGTGCTGCTAAACCCACAGACACAGTGATGTACAACCACAGCCAATCTAGAAATAGAAAGAAAACACTTTAGGCTGCAGTTTTCTGTCCTGTTCAACACTGTTATTAAAATGATTTTCACAAATGCTTTTTCAGTCGAACAACACACAAACAAACAGAGAAAAAGAGAGTGCTATACATGTATATATATATATGAAAATATACCTTGTGGCTTTGTGGTTTCATTGTTGTTTCCAGGTGCTGTTTTGTTAGCTCCTACTTTAGATAAAATTCATAAAATAAACAAATGCATTTTATAATTTTCACATCAGGATGAAGTGATTTTAAATCGCTCATCATATTCTCACCTGTTTTCTTGACTGAAGACTGAGGGCTGAAGGTGTACACTTTTCCATTGTAGCTGTCCGTCACTTTACACTTCAATAACTCCTGAGACTTGTGAATAAAATGAGAAGTCTTAAAGATCACACTGGCCCAGCAGTAAGACTGGTCCATCCTTAACTCTTCGTTATGTTTATCAACCTCTGTACCCCCATACAGCAACTTCACTGTGTGTCGACAGTGTTCATATGTCGACACAGAGCAGTTTAACGTCACCTTATCAGCGTCCTTATGTTCAGTCACTGGTGAAGATGGAGATATTGTGAGAGAAAGACAACAAGAGTAAAGTTAACTTCATCACTGTGATCATAATTATTGTAATGTTTCAGTATATTGTTCTAACAAGACAGTTTGAGCTGAAAACATTATGATGGAAATACTCACTGTTAACAACAGACAGATAAACCTGAGAGTCTGGACCTTGTTGTTGTCCTGATCTGAACTGTTGACAGTAATAACGACCAACATCCTCGACTGTGATATTCTTTATAACCAGAGAACAGTTCTCTGCAACACTCAGTCTGTCTGATTTACCTTTGGTGTTTGGTGTAACAATCTGCCCTTGCATAACCCGGTTTCTTTCTGATTTGCCAGGACAACCACTGATGTGCCAGGCAGTACTGTTACATTTACGGTGATCATTTTGCACGTTTTCACAAGGCAAAGTGACTTCATCTCCCTTACTGACAATTAGAGACGGGTGATGTTGTTCAGATACTGCTGAAATTAGAGAAAAAGACATTGGAGAGAAACATGAACATATAAAATAAAGTAAGATTATAGCTTTTACGTTCATGGTGTGAGGATCATTTTAAATGCAACAAGTGTCTTTCAAACTTAGTTTTCGAGAGACCACTGAATTTAAAACAAACAGCATGAAGCAAACAGGTACTATAATTCATATGTATAAAGTTAAGTTTTGTAAAGTGTTTGTATCCTTACCTGTAAACTGAAGCACTAGTATCAAACATAAAAACATTTTAATCCATCTGAATTCAACCATTGTTCTTCTGTCTGTCTCTTTTCTTTTCTGCCTCTCGTTTTCACACTTGCTTGAACAAGTGCTTCTCAACAAAAACCAAAACAGCACATACTTCATGTGAATAGTGTGTCATCACTTCCTCATAACGAAAGTTTTCCTCTTTTAGTATTTGCTGTTTTTGTGTAACCAGAGAACGTCAGATGTGAACACTCTGACATAAGCTGTAACAAACTCCCCCCAGCGAATTCAATCTAAACGTTACATCCCAACTCCTATCAGTTTACTTTAAGGCACTTTCATAGCACCAGGACATTATAATTAAACTGGACAGAGATATACTTATTAACATTATTGCATATGAAACAATAACTAGTGGTAGATAGTTTGAAAGAGATAAAACAGATGAAACAAATAAAAACAACTCTTGAACTTGGAACTTTTCTCATGAATGTTTGATCACTACTTCTGCATATTGGTAGTTTAGCTACTACACCACCCTCTGGATAACACATTTTACAGCAATAAATCCAAAAAGTGAAATATAAAGTTTAAAAAAAACATTAGATTATCCCAAAAATCTGATGTAACACTGAAAGCATTCAGCACTTCAAACAGTAAATAAATGTGAGAGCTTCAGGGTAATTGAAGGCCAAGATTTGGATTACAGAGACACATTCCCCACAGAGATAAACAGTGAACACACAAAAACATGATCGGTGAATGGAAAATATAACATATTTGACCAGCACTGTAACTGGTATCTTATTTCTTCATTTATTTGATGATAGCATAGAGGTTGCTGGGATCACCTTTCACAGTGCTGTAGGTCAGTGGTTCTCAAACTTTTTAATGTGAAGGATCCCTAAACTGATAAGATTTTGTCCGAGGTTCACCCATCGGATATTTGTTTTCTTACAGAAAGTGAAACACATGACCAAATAGTCATAAATTCTATTATTGTGTTACTTATGGATGGAGTTAGTGAACAAGAAGTACTCCCCTTTTTGCTGGGGACCACCTGGAGCCCCCCTCAAGGACCCCTGGGCACAGCAGAACATGATACAGCATAACATGGCAATGCTACATGATGCAAGGTACCATGAACACCAAAACAGCATCATGAAATCCATCAGCGAAACTTAACCAAGTGCAGTAGTATGTGTTATATACATTCATATTTGTAATCTGAAGCACCCATCAATAAAAAAAAGTTTAAAACTGAATTCAGTCATCGTGTCTCTCGGTCTATCTTGTTCTCACTCTCTCAACTGTCACAGTCTTCTTAAAGAGAAATACATTACCTACTTCCTGTGATTAGTGGCTTTGCCTTTCCTCTGATAACAGTTGCTGTTTTTTATCAGGGAAGAGCATATCAAACCTTTATTTTCCTCTGTAGCTATACTAACAGTCAGTGCTCAAGACCCGGTGCAGCAGGTGACATTAACTATACAGCAAGAGAAGGAAAGTGGAAATATATCCCTTTGGTCTTCCTCTGTTTCCACTCATTCACTTGTTTAACACGACTCTCATGGGTGATTCAGTGTAGATAAAGGAGGTCACAACCCACTTCCTCTCGGCATCTTTTCTAATTCTATAAGCCATCTAAATGTTCAAATACTGTGAATGAAATAATTACATGTGATAAAGTAAAGAAAATGCAATAACAACAACAAAAAACATTAACTATGAACACTATCACATAAGTTTATTCATTTAATGTGTATTTTATGGGGAAGAAACTCAGCAAGAAAATAAGAACAAAACAGGACAAAACACAAACATTACAATAAAAACTCAATAACAAGAAACAGACCATTCATGACAGATCCCTCTTTAAATGTGCCAGTCATGATCCATTTAAGCTCTGTGGGTAAGGATTTCATATACTGATCCCCTGAACAGAAAAGTCTGTGTCTAAAGGATGATAAAGTAACGGGCACCTTAAAGTTTCCCATAGATGCATGTGCCTGACAGAAACCAGCCATATGTTGTTACTTCTACTTTATCCATTATACTACTAGTTAACCTACTACAGAAAGATTTGTTACACCAATCAATCTTGAAAACGGTCCTAAAAATATTTGTAACAGAAAAAATGTGGTCACATGTTCATGAAAGAACTGAAAAAGTACAATATGTAATGCTGAAACAACAACCAGATGCAGCTGAGCTTCAAATTATCGTCTTAGTTCTTCATGTATCAATAACAATGTCATTACTCTGGTGGGGGCATTTGGATTAATTATAAACATTTATAGTAAATAAGTATTAAATGTTCTCCAGGACTGACTGCATTTACAATTTTGCTAAAGGTATCAATAAATATCATTAACACAGAATGAAGCACTCGCTGAATAAAAACTGATTTGGTTTTATTTTTAGTTATCAGTAACTGGACTGATATGAGATGTAACTATACCACGTCCTCTTTTTTGTTTGGTTTGTTGACGGTAGCGTAGAGGTCGCTGGGATCAGCTGAGCCTCCAGCAGAAGGAGAGGAAGCTTTCACGCTGCTGTAGGTCACTGCATCATCTTCATCATGATCATCCTTAACAGAAACCTTTGAAATAACAGACAACCCAGCACGACACATAATATACACAACAGTATGTGGCGCAACATAATTCAGCACATTGTAATCCAAAACAATAAATGACAACAACGCAAAGCAGCAATTATTGGATGGATTAATTAAATATGGTGCAGATACTCATATCCCCTCAGGAAGATTATTAGCAATGGTCTTTTAACTTTTAGTGCTATCTTCTCCAATATTTCTGACCAAAAACTAATGACTCACCCTCAGTTGTACTAAGTGTTTAGCTCTTTAGCAAATCTTAACATTCAAAAATGCTGAACTAAGATAGTGATCACTGCAAAGATTTTACCCACTAATCATCAGCATGTTTGCATTGTCATTGTGAACATGTTAGCATCATGGTATTGACTGTTAGTTTCTTCATCCACCATCAACACGTGTATTATCAACCATGCAGCTTACCTGGACTTTACTGTTGGTCTTCCTGGTGTAGCTGATGGAGGCGTAGGAAACACCATCTTCAGGATCAGTCTACACAGAGAAGACAACACTCAGTAGCATGTGGGCATTCTGGATTAGTTGCATAATTTTACTTCTCTTTTTCTCTGTTGCAGAAGGAGAACAAATATATATAAGAATGAGTGTAACTTTGTACTGGTTGCGGTGTGTGATCTCACCATGTCCTGCATGGTCTCTGGACCAGGTTGAGTCACTGCAGGGTTTAAGCTCAGTCGCTGGAAAAATACAGTCTAGATAAGAGTTTTTCACTTAAATCAATGAATACTTATTATAGAATATATTGATGTGCCATTCTCTAAAATAGCGTCTGTATATCTGTCACATATACCTTCTTCAGTGTTTTTCTCCATATATTCCCTTTAAACTAAATTGGATATTTAATAAGGTTTAAAACTCACAATGTTTTCATCCATTTTTGTTTTGTTCCCTGAAAAGACAAAAAAGAGTCAACTTTTTGTTTCCATTGTGGAAAACCAGGTTTATTGAAACTTATTCAACAACAGTTTCATATGTGGATGATCTCACCTTTAGCCTTTTTCCATCTGATGACAACCACAATGATTATTAAGAGCGCTGCTAAACCCACAGCCACAACGATGAATTGCCACATATCTAGAAGGAGAATTAGAACATAACAAATGTTTTTCCTGCAGTTTATGTTCTGTTTAACATCATGTACCTAAAATATGAGAAATAATCTTTAAAAAAAGTACATAGTACAAAGTACTTTTTCAGTTGGTACAAATCTACATTTATTAGTTTCCACATCTATCATGTCTAAATTCTTACTTGGCATGTTTTAAAAATAGTGTCTTTAAGAAATTTAACCAAATGATGAAGATACTTACAATAAGATGTTGACAGTTTTCACGATATGAGTACAACATAAAAATAAAACTTTAATAAAACATTACATAACATTAACTTACCTCTTATGGAAACCCTTAAAAAATAAATGTCATTTCTATTGCAAAGTCAACCAACACCAGCAAACAAGAGATACCAACAGAAAGGTTTGAAACTCAGACTTGTGAATAAGAGAATATCTCCACCCACCGCCATGTGTCACTCTGTCATTCAAACTTTAGACTTAAAAAGAGAGAGAGAGAGATGTCACTACCTGGTTTTGTTGTAGTTTCACCCTTTCCAGATGGTGTTTTGTTTTTCCCCCTCAATGTGCTTCCTTTGGGATTTGTTTATATGAAATAACAAAACACAACAACCGGAGATAAAATACTTCATGTTTAACATCTGAAGACACTAAATGAGAAATAATAATGTTCTAATCTTCAAACTTAAAATTCATCTAATGAAATTAAATGTACCTGTTTTCTCACACAAGGACTGGAGGTCAACGCTACACAGCAGCATCTGTCCACTCTTATTATCTGTCACGTTACACTTCAGTAACTCACAATAGTTTGACTTCTGACTAAGAGGAGGAGCTGTAAAAACCACAGAGGCTGAACAGGAACCCTGTGTCACCGTGTGGTTCTTATTACCCTCATACAACCACTTGACTGTGTGTTCACACTTTCCATATGTCAACACAGAGCAGATGAAGCCGACTGTATCATTGTTCTGATATTGTTCCACTGGTGAAGATGGAGATATTGTGAGAGAAAGACAACAAGAGTAAAATTAACTTCATCACTGTGATCATAATTATTGTAATGTTTCAGTATATTGTTCTAACAAGACAGTTTGAAAACATTATGATGTAAATACTCACTGTTGATAACAGACAGAACAACCAGAGAGTCTGGACCATGTTGTTGTCCTGATTTGTTGAACTGTCTGCAGGTGTAACGACCATTATCCTCGACTGTAACATTTTTTATAACCAGAAAACATTCTGCTGTAACATTCAGTCTGTCTGATTTAGCTTCGGAAATCCCATTTTTACTGATCTTCCCATGTATAATCAGCTCTGTTGCTGCTGCCCCAATATCACGACTGACCAACCAGGAAGTCCCGTCACAATTATCCTGATTTTGTATCACATTTCCACAATGCAAAATGACTTCATCTCCAACTCTGACAGTGAAGGAGAGGTTCTGTCCAGTTGCTGCTGTTGAAGATGAGAGATAAATATAAAAACTTAACTGTGATAAGAATATGGCTCTTATGTTGATAGTTGTGTGTAACAATAACATTAAATACAACAAACGGTAATCCACTCAACACACCATGTTCAAAACAAACAGTAAACCTGGCTGTCAAAAATAAATTCATATTAATTACTAAAATACTATTAGTAATGTTTTTTTTATTTATTCATGTATGTTTTGTGAATCCTCACCTGTAAACTGAAGCACCAGTATCACAAATAAAGACGTTTTTATCCATCTGAATCTAACCATTTTTCTCTCTCTCTCGTTATTGCGTCCTCAACTGTCACGTCTCTGAACCATAGTGCTTCTTTTAGAGAGGTACAGCATTTACTTCCTGTTATTAGTAAAGTGTCACTTCCTTATATTGAATTCAATATTTTTTCATTCCTTCAGTTGTTGAATTTATGTAGGCGGAGTCAATCAGCTTTTAATCTCTTTCAATTCATTTCTTGTAGAAATCTTAATAGCCAAAAAGCAGATGTGGTTCAGTGTGGAGACAAAGGAAATGAGCCACTGATGCGTTTTCAGATATGTTCCCGGGCAAATAGATGATGTGAAAGGAATCTGTTGGTCTGACTGACGACAAAACTCTCTTCTCTCTGTGACAGTTTAACCAGAAACAGAAGTCTCGCTCAAGGACCATTCTCACTCTGAAATCTCGTGAGAGGTGAGTTATTGCTGGAAGACAGAAGAACGGTAGAAACGTGAGAGTTGGAGAGCGAGAGTTTGTTGTGTTGAAGAGACGTGTTTCTAGCAGTTCCTCTGTACAAAGAAACTCTTCTCTCTCATTTCCACCGTGGTTTCCTGCAACATTCCCCACCTCAAGATTTCAGAGCGAGTCAGCTGAAGCCATCTCCTGCACAGAAAACTTTTTATACCTACTAGACATTTCGGCATTTAGACAATGATGATAATTTAACCTCTGATACTGAATTGAGCATTTAGTTTAGGCAGGTGGCAGTTAAGTCACACACCTGTTTTCTCACCTGAAGACTGAGGGCTGAATCTTTCCGCTGTAACCATCAACTCATGATACTTTGACTTCTGCTTGAGATGAGAGGTACGAAACGTCACAGTAACTGAGCACCCAGTCTGCAATGTATTTCAATCACTTCACTGAGTCGACATCATTCATATGTCTACATAAAGCAGGTAAACCTCACCTTATCAGTGTTGTTATGTTCAGTCACTGGTGAAGATGGAGATGTTGCGAGAAAAAGACATTATATTACAACTTCTAACAAGACAGTTTAATTATGATGTGGTGGGGCAGTGGATAAGACACATGCCTTTGGTGTGAGAAACCCGGGTTCAGTTCTTCACACATCCACCATTGTTTCCCTGAGCAAGACACTTAACCCCTCGTTGCTCCAGAGGTGTGAGACCTCTGACATTTATAGCAACTGTAAGTCGCTTTGGATAAAAGCGTCAGCTAAATGATGTAAACACTAACTGTTAATAACAGACAGATGAACCTCAACATCTTAACCTAGTTTTTTTTTTTTTTTTGCATTATTGACAAAAGTAAGGACCAGCATCTTTGACTGTGACCTTCTTTATAACCAGATGTGGAATATTGTTGTTACTGCTGTGGAGGAAATAAGAGCAGAATATTATGTTGTTTTAACAAAATGTGTTGTTTTTGATGAATAATAACAAATGTACTGTATGTACATTTTTAAATACTTTCTTACATGTCAAATGAAGCAGTACCATCAGAAATAATGAAACGTCAGTCTGTCTGAAACCAGACATTCTGCTGTCTGTGTCTGTCAGTGTCTAATGGCTCCTTGAATACACAGATTGATTTTACAGATGGTCACTAATTCACCACTTGGTAATTTGCTGATTTTGTTTCTGAGGAAGTGTGTGAAGCGAGAGAGTAAATATTTTATTCAAACTTTGGGGAAGACCCCTTGGAAATTTAATGAAGTTCAGTGAAGCCGAGGCTTCCTTCCCTGCAGTGCAGCCTCTCCACTCTCACCTCCCACTTAATCCCATCCATCCAATCACTATTATGTGTTTTCACAGTCATACACTTGGATGTTTCCTGTTCTCTGATTAATTTGCCCTGCAGACTCCCACCTCCACTCCACTGCCACCTTACAGTTTTCCCAAAACATCAGTTAGCTAGGTCAGGTGCTCATTGTTATGTTAGGATGGCAAGAAAGGAGTGCAGAAGTGAATATCTTGGTCATGTGTTCCATTTGGTAACCTGTATTTAAACCAAAACCCGATTACAGGATGCTCTCTGTACCTGTGGCAGTGATGCCCCACACTCCTTGAGTGACTGGGTTTGTTTTACTCTATGCCGTGTTATATTATTATCATCATTATCATTATGGCTAGAGCTTCAACCCACTGCTACTCCCAAGTCATCACATGTGGATGATTGGTCAAGATCTATGTTACGACCCGGCTTGTCGGGAAAGGGAAGCAACATGAACCAGAATGTTTTTGGTAAAAGTGCAAGTTCTTTATTGTTGACAGGGTTTACATGCAGAATGGAAAAGGGCTGGTGGATGCTGCTTAAATCAAAGACACAAATATAACTTAAAGAGGTCTCTCCAACTGAGAGAGAGCCACTTGCTACTCCAAAATGAAACTAAACAAAACTCTGACTTGTCCAGTAAGAAACAAAATACAAAATGAGCAGCACCCTCTAAGCTTAGTGTTTCTAACAAACTTAACTGCAGGTGTCTGGTTGATATAAGTAATCCCTCACTAAGGTACTTGCCCTGCTTCCTTAACACAATTCACAGTAAAGGTAACACACAGACACTAAGAACTAATGCTTCTACAGCAGTTAACACAATTACCACTATAGAGCACAATACGAACGAGGCGAGTTGATCAAGGGGAAAATCACAACTGCCAAGTTCACACAGGTAGGCTGCTATTTAGACAGGGGATGATCTGGAAGGCGGTAGATGACTGGAGGAGGTTGCCAGACGCTGCACCAATCAGATCACCGGCCGGAACCATGAAGTAGGCAGGTCTCGCGCCAGCCAATTCTCGGCAAGGGTTCGCACATCCTGCTTAACATAACACACACCTGCACAACACAGATACATAGGCCTATACACAGACAAAGGAGGTGGCCTTAACACCTATAAGCAAAACTTTTTAATACACTGGGCCCCTCAGCATCATCGTTGAACACTACAAGTAGGCCTAGAATAAATACCTCAGAAGTCCTTGTAGCTTGAGGTGGTTGGATGGGTTAGACACTCTGCTTTCACCTAAGAGTGTTTGTTTCCACTGTAAAACAAATAGTCAACTAACTTAAATGATGTATTTTAAGTTACACCACATACTACAACATCCTACTTTAGTTACAAACTCATACATGGTCTTGCTGTCGGTGATGTATTTCCTAATTTAACGCTCTTTAAGTGTGACTAAATAGCTTTGGTCATCAGTCTATTCCGAGCAGATCATCTGTGAAATCACATCAGGGTAAGTAACACCCCCACAGCTTCCTTAGAATTTCATAGGAATGAACAGATGACCATCATTTCATTAACCTTTTATCAAAGACACTGTGTTTTAGTCAGTACATTTTGTCCCCCTGTATAGCTGTAAATTACAGGCTACCATATACATCAGGAAATTATCTTTTCTAATCTAAAAGTAGATCTACTACCTAAACAAAGCATTACAAAGCAATGCCAAAGGGGTCAAGCGTCCATATGTGATGAGTTCCTGCTTCCACGTGCTGGAATGAACATGTATGATGGCGAAGGACTCGCAAATTAGCCTGAGAAGAAAATAATTTTTGGTAATGTTTTAATTTATATGAGTACCTACTCATTTATTTAAGTTTTTCAAGAACGAACTAGGACATTCAGTATTTATATACTGAGTTAGAGCTCATTTCCAGATAAAAAATCGATTGAACAGCTAAAATGCTGCAAGTTAGTTTATTTATAAAGCACATTTAAAAAGAACCACTGTTGAATAAAGTGCTGTAAAAAGCATGCAAAGAATGCAAGTAAAACTACAACCTGAAAAAAGGACACCAATCAGATAAAAAAGGAACCTACAGCAATAATGAAACATATGACAATGATGAAGTGTACAGCAGTAAATAGAAATATGAAGCAACCAGGACAGATAAGCATGAATGCACTTCCTCTTAAGTTATTGTGGCTGCAAAATAAAAGCGCAAGAACGTTTATTGCAGCTATGCTTTATGTTGAGTTTATTGAAAGCTTTTACTTTGAAGAGTTCTGAAGGACATTCAAAAGAGTCTCTGGCCTGCTTGACACACCTCTGGGAAGAATGTAGAAAGTTGCGTGGCCCAGTTGCAGTAGTACATGGATCATGCGTAATATTCATCCAGCCAACGATCACAAACCGTTCACAAAAATAAGCGTCCATAGGTTTATGAATGCGGATCAAATGCCGGGCGTACACATGCTACAGCATGCTATTGTGAGCATATGCAAAACTGTCCTTATAATGAATTAGTTTAATAAGGGGGGAAAATATACGCAGTTAATTGGAAATGATCTTCCTAAAGGGAGTCCCGCACAGTACCTACTGAGCTTAACATTCACATGAGTATACAAGGATTTGAAATAAATTGACTTTGTTCTGGCCCGCCATATAGCCCATAGCTTGAAAAAAATGTGGCCCGATGCCAGACGTATTTGCCGAGCCCTGCCCTAGACTGACTCAAACGCCAAAGAATAAAAATAAGACGAGATTTGAAAGTCTCAGTTGTCGGGGATGATCTAATGAAAGTGGGATGTTTATTTCACAGTCCTGGGGCCACAACACAATCTCAATAAGGGATATCTGGGCACTAACAGGACATACAAAGAAAACTGAAAACACATCAATATTAAAAAAAACAACAATTGATAACAATTCGAATAAAACAAAAAATACAATAGCATTGAAAACCTAACCCAACATTCATCACTGAGCACAATTAACAAACTAGTTCATCAAGCCAAATGTGTTGCAACCATATGAACGCTGGGTTATATTACCATAGAGTGTATAATACTGGTAATAATACCTACTACACCCCCTTCTGGACAAAAAATGTTTTACAATAATACATCGTGGAAATGATCATAAATACATTCATAACGAAAAGGAATCACTTCTTTAGTAGTTAAAGTTGTTTATTTATTTTAAAATGAAATCTGAGCTTGTCTTAACACCATTTCCCTGCAGGACTCAACACAGTATCATCAAGAAGACAGTAGAGTGTAATCTGAAAGTTCTGGTCACAGTCATGGTATCAAAAAAATTACTTGGTTTTCCCATCAGAGCACTTTAACTATTACAGTTCTCACTGTAAAATGGTAAAAATACAATGATATGAGCTGTATTGTTTAAAGCAGGGCTGAAATATCCAAATGTGTGTTACACTGCTGTTTGAATCTCAAAGTTATTTTTCAAAACTTTGTTTTCCTCTCACACCATGGCAAAGAGCAGAGCCGGTTTTAATTTTATTTTGTGAGCCTGTTTCTTATGGAGGACCATGTCTGCCACAATCAAAAATGAATAGGCTACAAAAAAAAAAAAGCTCAATTAATAAATTAGTAAATAATACTACGTATCTGTGCCAAGCCTCGTTGGACTCAACATAAAACACATAAAACATTCTTCCTCAGTCATGCACAGTATAACAGAGAAACATCATGCCAGTGTTCCAACGAGGGTTAAAATGAAGGGCAACTGGACTTGGTTGAAGCTACTGGAAGACGTTTCGTCAAACATCTACATGGAAGAAGTGGAGAATAAAGCCCTCAACTCCTTCAGAGGAATAGCACCGAGCCACTGGTACAGATATGTGGACGACACCTGGGTCAAAATCAAAAGCCAGGAAGTGCAAGCCTTCACAGAACACATCAACTCTGTGGACAGTAACATCAGGTTCACACGAGAAGATGTTCACAACAACAGTTTGGCCTTCCTGGACTGCGCTGTACACATTGAAGAGGACAGGAGCCTGCAGATTGGTGTTTACAGAAAACCCACACACACAGACCAATACCTACTCTTCGATTCACACCACCCACTGGAGCACAAGCTAGGGGTCATGAGAACACTGCACCACAGAGCGGAAAACATACCAACAAGCGCCCAAGCCAGAGAGAAGGAACAGAACCACCTGAAGGGGGCACTTACAGCCTGTGGATACCCTAAATGGACCTTTGTGAAAACAGCCACAAGATCCAAGAAGAACAAAACTACAGGGGATGAAGAAAAGAAGGTCAATCGCAACAACATTGTGATTCCATACGTGTCTGGAGTATCAGAGAAACTCAGGAGGATTTTTAACAAACATAACATCCCTGTGTTTTTTAAACCCAAGAACACACTAAGACAGATACTGGTACACCCCAAAGACCGCACACCCAAACACAAGAAAAGCAATCTAGTGTATGCGGTCCAATGCAGTGAGGAATGCACAGACCTGTATATTGGGGAGACTAAACAACCACTACACAAACGCATGGCTCAACACAGAAGGGCCAACTCCTCAGGTCAAGACTCTGCAGTCTACTTACATCTGAAGGACAGAGGACGCTCGTTTGAGGACCAACAGGTGCACATTTTAGACAGAGAAGATGGATGGTTTGAAAGAGGTGTCAAGGAAGCATCTACACCAGGGTTGAGAAGCCGTCATTGAACAGGGGAGGGGGTCTACGCCACCACTTATCCCCCACTTACAATGCTGTCCTTTCATCACTTCCCAGGAAACTCAACAAACGTAACCTATTGGCCTCAGGTGAAGATACCAACGATGGTCGTTCAGTCTTGGCCACAGGTAGTCTCAACGACTGTAACGACTGTCGTCACAGCAACAAGGAACACTAACGAACCAGCGGTATCGATGACCCGGGATAACGACCCCACTGAGGTTAAATAGCTGAGTTTCCCTGCCAGTCAGTCAGAACTGAAGAAGTCCTTTGGATAAGGGACGAAACGTCTTCCAGTAGCTTCAACCAAGTCCAGTTGCCCTTCATTTTAACCCTCGTTGGATAACTATGACCTGGATGACTGAGAATCTTCATAGACATCATGCCAGTGAACTGCAAAATGCCAGTGAATATCGGTAAAATGGTTCTCAGATACTGTGGTCTCTTATTTATTTCGTTTATTAATGGTGGCGTAGAGGTTGCTGGGATCAGCAGAGGCTCCAGCAGAAGAAGAGGAAACTTTCACACTACTGTAGGTCACTGTATCATCTTCATCAGCATCATCATTTTTAACCCGTTCCTGAGAAGAGAGTAACAGCAGCACACATAAATACAGACACGTACAGATAAAGAGTTCTGAAAGTCCTGATTTTGCTGCCATCTAACAACTGAAATATTCAGTTTTCTGCAGCTTTTATCTGCCAATTAAAACACTATCAGGTCTTGTGTGTGAAGTTGACATGTTGGTCTGATGGTGGGAAAAAAATAGATAGACGGACTGATAGTGAAAAGGTGAGGGGATCACCAACAAAACCTCTGGATTTATCCTCTGTGGATTATGACTGGTTATTACATTACATACTTTTAGCTGACGCTTTTATCCAAATGACTTACAATTGCTGTATATGTCAGAGGTCAGACGCCTCTGGAGCAATGAGGGTTTAAGTGTCTTGCTCAGGGAGACGTTGGTGGTTGTGTCGCAGTGGGATTCGAAGCTCAGTCTCTCACACCAAGGGCATGTGTCTTATCCACTGCGACATTACCACCATAATTAATAATGGTGAACCTGGTAGCAGTGGTTTATTTATACATCCAGCAGTTACAGAGCAGCATTATTATTCACTGTTGGTCTCTGCTAACTCCTGAGGGAAATATCTGTCTCTTTAGCTGCTAAATGCTCCACTATGTTCACCGGCTAGTCACTTACTGTGTCTGTCTGCTGTTTGGAGCTGAGCAGGTAGTGAAAACAGCTGCGTGCTGGGACCAAAAACAACACTGTGAGAGCAGTGAGAGTGAACCAAAACAGTAGTTTGATCATCAGTTTAAAGTTTTAGGAGGACAAATGAGCTGAAACTCACTATAAAGCTCCATAACACTGAAGGGATCTGCTGAATCAGGTTTTAATCTCTGTAGTTTCATCACTACGACACCTTTGCTGCTATAGGCCTAGACTGCCGGGGGATTTCCTATGATGCACTGGGCTCCTCTCTCCTCTACTTCCTCTCCCTCTGTATGCAACCTCATCCCATTATTGCATGTTACTAACACAACGTCTCCCTTCCGGTAGTCTTGTGCTTTCTTGTCCCTCTCCTCTCTTTGTTTTTTCTGGCTCTGAAGCTGTGGAGTCTGGATCTGTGGTTGCGGGTCACCTGCTGCCCCTTGTTCCTGCTCGATACCCTCTGTTACAACAACTATTGTTACTAGTCCTATTATTATTATTATTATTGTTATTATAATCATTAACATTACGACTGTTATCATTAACACTACTATAAATATCTGTACCATTTTTCATTTAGTCTATAGCAACATCACCTTTACTGCCTGTACTTCTCTGTGTGTATATTGTGTAGGCTGCCTCCCTCCCCTCTCTCTCCTTACATCCCTCTCTCTCTTTCTCTGTTCCTCTCTTGCCCGCTCCCTCTCTCTCTCTCTCTCTCTCTCTCTCTCGCCCTCTCTCTCTCGTTCACCCCCAACCGGTCGAGGCAGATGGCTCGGAAGTTTTTCTTTGCTTCTGTCGCCTAGTGCTTGCTCTTGGTGGGAATTGTTGGGCTTCTGTAAATAACATCACAGTACGGTCTATGAAAAGCGTTGTGAGATAACTGTTGTTGTGATTTGGTGCTATATAAATAAAATTGAATTGAATTGAACTTTACAATGTAATTATAAAAATATCAATGATAGCCACTTTAAAGACAAAAATAAATTGGATATGTTGTTTGCTCTTCACTTGTTTTGTGTTCATTCAATAACATCACAAGTGCAACCAATCAGACAGCTTACCCGGCCTTTACTGTTGGTCTTCCTGGTGTAGCTGATGGAGGCGTAGGAAACACCATCTTCAGGATCAGCCTACACAGAGAAGACAACATAATGGCTGCTCAGTAACATGTGGACTTGAGAGTATACATAACAACTTGATATTTTTCTTCGCACCCTACACTTCACACTCATACCTTAATGCTTCACATGTTTCTGCTCTATTCTGGTGTAACTGGCATCATCTTCCTTCCCTTTTTATTCTCTCTTGCAGAATAAAATCTAACTCAGGAGTCAGTTTGTGTCTCATGTCGTTAATACTTCATAGAACAAACACACTTAACAGTGAGGCTTTTTCTACTGGGTGTAGTGTGAGATCTCACCGTGTCCTGGCTGGTTTCTGGAGCAGACTCAGTCACTGCATGGATTAAACTCTGTCCCTGGACAAACACAGTTCACATTTCCATAAATAAAAATCACAATTTGTGCTTTTAGAGAGTGAATAATGTGTTGTAACTATTTCTTGGCAAACAACAATTTAGTGCTGTAACTTCCTGGGTTCTTGTCATCACGGCCTAAGTTTATGTGCTGAGCAGATATATGTTGTCCATCAAGTTCTTTATGGCTCATACAAAAAAGATATTTATCTGAGCTAACTGTTTCCCTCTGCTTCCAGTTTTTACGCTAAATCAAGGTGATCCCCTCCTGCCCCTCCACACTTCTCACTTGTGTCACAGTCAAAGGTTGCCACTTGTTATTTTTTGCTATTTGTTATGAAAACAAGTATTTACCAAAATATTGAACTATTCCTTGTATTCTTTGTTCCTATTCGATTGTTTAACATATATTCTTCCACTTAAAATTGTCGTGGAACTTTAGTACATCGCAGTCAGTACTGGAGTCTCTCTCTCCAACTAAACACCAAGTTGCGATGAACAACAACAAACTGCCTGGTTTGCTCAGTAAAGTCACAATTGCACCAATGTTTGATCATCCAGTTTTAAACTTTTTTTCTTTTATCTGTCTGTGTTTTGTCTTCTGAAAAGATAAAAGAAAGTCAACTTTTTGCTTCCACAGTGAAAATCCAGCTGCTTCAAAACTTCTCATTGGTGAAAGTTTCATCTGTGAATGTTCTCACCTTTACTTCTCTTCCATCTAATGGCACATGTCACAATTATTATTAAGAGTACCACTAAACCTATAGCCCCAATGATGTACAGCCACCAACCTGGAAAGCAAAATAAAAACATTTTAAACATTTTGGCTGCAGCTTTCAGGTCTGTTCAAAATCCTTTCGCTAAATGAGAAGAAATTATCTCCACCTACAGGCAAGTACGCGTCTGACACTTAAAGTTTTGGCTTCAAAAGCTAAAAGACTGAAAGACAAAGAAATTCTTGAAAGAGATACACAGAATATTGAGTCACTACCGTTTATTGATGGAGTATTGCTGTTGGCAGGCACTGTTATAGTGGGCCTTGATATTTTGTTTCCGTTTTTAGTGTTTCTTATTGTTGTTGTTGCCACCTCACCTGGACAAATGTAAAATAACAAAACCAAAGAAATTGTATGTTGAAAAATACAATCTGCAGAGAATGATATATTCAGAAATCTTTAAATTTATCAAGTACACAAATATAGCCTACTTTGTGATTATACACATTAGTTTAAGGTGCTTTTAAACAGCTCACCATATTCTCACATGTTTGGTCACCCGATGATTGAGATCTAAAGTCAAACAGCTGCACTTTTGAGTAACCATCTGTCACTTCACACTTAAACGCGTTATACTGTGACTTTTTCTTGAGATAAGAGGTAAGAAACGTCACAGTATCTAAGCAGTCAGTTTGTGATGTCTTCATGTCATTGCTATCTTTATCCACTTCTTTACCCTCATACAGCCACTTCACTGTGTGTTCACACTGTCCATCTGTCGACACAGAGCAGGTTAACGTCACCTCCTCAGTGTCCTTATGTTCAGTCACTGGTGAAGATGGAGATATTGTGAGAGAAAGACAACAAGAGTAAAGTTAACTTCATCAATGTGATCATAATTATTGTAATGTTTCAGTATATTGTTCTAACAAGATAGTTTGAGCTGAAAACATTATGATGGAAATACTCACTGGTAATAACAGACAGATAAACATGAGAGTCTTGTCCTGATTTGATCTGTCTGCAGGTGTAATAACCAACATCCTCGACTGTGACATTCTTTATAACCAGAGAACAGTACTCTGCAACACTCAGTCTGTCTGATTTAGCTTTGGCGTTTTCACTAATCTGCCCCCGTAGAATCAGCTCTACTGAACCTATGCTTCTTGAGCTACTGAAGAGCCAGATTATATCGTCACAATTGTCCTGACCATATATCACATTTCCACAAGGCAAAGTGACTTCATATCCATCTCTGACAACAAAGCTGGGGGGATGTTGTCCAGTCACTGCTGTTGAAAATATAAGAAGAAAATGAAAAATATAATGAAACTTGAATGTGGGTTAATGTAAGGACAATTTTACAGCTTAAGTTTGCAAACATGTCTCATCCGTTGTTTCCAAATTTTACAAAACTTAACAGACTTTATTAAGTTAAATAAAAGTCACTGTATTTCTGTTCATGTTTTATGTATCCTTACCTGAAAGATGAAGCACCAATATCAGAAATAAAGACATTTTAATCCCTCTGAATTCAAACATTGTGCTTCTCTGCCTCTTTTTACTGTCCCTTTTGAGCTATTAACTGTAAGAGTAGTTCCTGTGATGAGTAACATGTCACTTCCTCATTGTCACTGTCAACTTTTTTCAGCCTATTCTTTCTCTCTTGCTGAATTTATGTACGTGGATTTAGCTTTTCATCTCTCAACTTTTTATTTCCCTGAATTCTTGAATTTGAATCACCAAAGACTGTGTTTAATTTTACATTTATTTACTTATCCACAACAAGTAACACTAAGTAGATTATTAATTCATTAGCAATGATAATCAGCAATTTGAGAAGCAAATTACCATTATTTACAGCACAGTAAAGAGGTTAGATGTTACAGCAGCCTGGCAAAGACCCTGGGAAACAGGGACTGAGCATGTATGATGCAGAGGTGCGTGAAAATGAGCTGAAAAGAACAGGAGGTTATTTTCTAAAAATACAGCAACAGCAGAGGAAGCTGTGGTTCAGTGTGGTGAAAAAAACATGAGCCACTGATGTGTTTCAGCCCCACAGATGATGTGGAGAGAATCTGCTGCTCTGACTGAACTAATGATCAAACTCCTTCTTTACATTACATTTAAATTTATTTATTTAGCTGATGCTTTTATCCAAAGCAACTTGCAATTGCTATATATCTCAGAGGTTGCACGCCTCTGGAGTAACTAGGGGTTAAGTGTCTTGCTCAGGTACACATTAGTGGATGTGTCACAGTGGGGTATTGAACAGCATGTGTCTTATCCACTGCCCCATCACCACCCCAGCAGAAACTCCTGGTCAAATAATAAAAATAACTTCTCTTACAGCAGGAACCTGCATATAAGGGTTGTTGAATTTTGAAGGGGAAACTACCCATTCAACCAAATCCACAACACACTTCCGTCCCTGTGGTGATTCAGTTCTAACGTTTTTTCTGTTTATGATAATGATTTTTTCTCCACCTAAAATCTCAGGAAAACCTTTCAGTTCAGTGAAATGTGGTGAAAAAAAAGGGCAACAAAAACAGAAAAGGTACCAGAGAGCGCAACACTGAGGCTACCACTACCATATTTAAACATTTTAATCCATCTGAAGTTATACATCTGAACTCAGGGTTTAGTTTATAACATTTTTATAACATCTTTGTGGGGCTATAGCCCCATCTACCGTGAGGCTTTGACAGTGCATCAGTGTTTAAGCTTTCTAGGGCTGTAGATACTGAATGCTACAGTTTTTTCTATAATGTTCTATTCCCAGTTCAAAATGTGGCTAGAAAACATCATGTTTGAGCTTTTTAGACTTATGAAACAACTCCTATGTCAAAAGAAAATTATTTCCCTGAGATTAGTTTTTCTGACACATAAATATGACTTTTCACACTTTCTTTTGGTCAACTTAACCCTGTATTATCTGGACATTTTTGGCTTGGGAAGGACTTAATAGATAGATAATCTTGCATGTATGTGTATGCAGGTAAGATTTACCAGCTGCATGTACAAGATCTATCAAGGTTTATTATTACATCAGAATTTAGTAATAATGTATATAGGTTGAATTTTAACAGTTACTATGGCCCTCCAAAACACATATAGGAGGGGCAGTGAGAAAATAAATGCATGGCTGTTTTTGGCTCAGCACCAAAAAAGGTGCATTTAATATTTATGTTGCTGTTGTTACACCCGAAAAGAAGACACGGTGGTTTCAGGTGCCAGTTTCAATTTACTTCGCTGTAAATATAACACAAAGACAGTCTTGAATGAATATCGGCTTGATCTGCTGCTTTGTTAACTGTCTTACGTTTACGACTGGGCTAACTTCCTTGTAAAACGGGATTATAGCCACAATAATTCTGTCACAATGTGCAAACTGTCAAACTGAAATTAATTATTACTTTACATGAAAGGTTCAGTGACCAACAAAGTATTATCACAGACAGTTAAATGTTCAACCAGATTACAAATAAGATTGCTTCAGCACAAATGAACACAAACGATCTGTATCCTGCATGAAAACACTACAATGTAAATTCAGATCTCATGTTACCGTTTCCATAAAAGATACACCTAGTGTGATTCACAAAATGCGCCGAAGTGGGCTAAGTTACTGGAGCTCTCACATTAACATCGTTGTAAACTGTCTACAGACTAATTAGCTGGATAAAAGTAACAACAAGCCGCTGACTTACTTTTGCAGTTTTCGCCGTTTCCAGTCCAAAAATCAGCATAATTGTTACTAAAAACATCCCGGCCAACATTTTGGATATTGTGCAATACCTGGGAGCTGTGTGCCTGCCTTCTCTGCCTTTTCCGCAGAGGGAAGTAGACATCCAGGGGATCAAATGAAAGGTCTGCTCAAGCCGGATCGATTGATGCCTCCCATCCCTGTGGGATGTTCCGTTCTCAAGCTACAGGCCTGTAAAGCAGATGAGTGCTTTCTGTTGAAGGAATATTGATCAATATGCACTGTTTTTATCAATATTTCAATGTTTTGGAAGCTTTGTGTAACTCAGAATGTGGTTTTAGTGTTTTAAAGATAACCCCCAATAAAAGTCAACATTTAAACATTATACATGAATATATTTAAAATATTGTATGATAACTGCTGTTTTTTAGTTTATTTTCATCACATTTATAGTTACAATTGCATTCCAGGTGTATTAGAATATAAACAGTTGCATCGTATCTTATGATGGTGTTGATGGTTTATTGAATTAAAATATAGATTATTTTACCAGGCGAGGATAGAAAAATATCATATTTTTTCTTAATTGCATCTCCATTTAGTCTGTAATGGTAAAAGTCATAATTATACAAACTTTTAATTTTTTAAAGTCACCGTGTTTTTATCCATCTGTTTTGTTCTTTGAAGAGACAAAAGAGACTTGACTTTAGCTTCAACAGTGAAAATTCAGGTTTATAAACCTTCTTGTATGTGAAAGTTTAATTTATGAATGCTCTCACCGCTAGTTCTCTCTAGTTCTATCTGATGTGTGACACAACGGATATTAAGAGTGCTGCTAAACCAATAGCCACAATTATAAACTTCACCCAAACTGGAAATTCTGAAAACAATAAAAAAATATTTTTGACTGGACAGTTCCCGCAGCTAAAGTAGCAATGATAACTTCACAGACATTATGCAGTGCTAAATATTAAACAGTCTACATTTAAATTGACAATCTGTCAGTCACTATCTGTGATTTTAACTTGCATGTTTTTGAAAACTGTGAATGTAGCAGAGGATCTTACAGATGGAAAAGTGAGCAACAACAAGGTTGTTAGACCTGTGCACATGTGAACACACTGACAGAGACTGACAGATAAAGAGAACATCTCTACCCACAGCCGAGTGTCTGTCTGACTCAGACTGATACTCAGATTCAGACTTTAGACTTCAGAAGAGGAGGGAGAGAGAGAGAGAGAGAGAGAGATGTGCAGGGTTTTAAGTCACTAGTCTGTTTTTGTGTTGTTTCATTGTTTGTAGACACTGTTGGTTCTAGTTTTGTACATCACTTCAGTTGAAATGATGGTGAAATAAAAACCATTTAGTATAAGGTAAGAAAACTCCTCATGTTTACCACATTGCAGTAACTAGACGGCACTGTGTCATCTCAAAACATCCAGTCCATCAAATGAACAAATGTTGTTCAACTACATTGTTACTATCACATGAGTATAAAGTGTAATAGCTCATCATATTCTCACCTGAGTAGTAAGGACTGAAGGGAAAGAGCTGCACTCTTCCACTGTGTTTGTCTGTCACACTGCACTCAAATGTGATGTTTAAATAAAATATGTTATAAAGGTCACATTGTCAGACTGATGTCTTTATGTCTTTGTTGCATCATGCAGCCACTCACATGTGTGTCCACACTGTTCAAGGTTCAAAGAAATACTTAGGGAGGGAATATTGTGGTTTGGGTTAAGATTATGCCTTTGTTAAGGGTAGGGGACCTTCATCATCATTGTTGCAATTAAAACCATGTGGTTAAAGTTGGGAGAGAACCGTTGTCATGTTAAATCACACAAACGTTGTTCTAAAACGTCACAGTATCATCAGCAGCGTCAGCATTCCATAACAACAAATGTTAAACATCAAAACATCTCCTCTGTTTCTCTCCAACATGTGTTCAATCAGCAGCCACCCCACTGCGTGACATCTGTGCTGACCGTCTACTCTCTTCCTACCTTAGTTATTTAAACTACAAAACTAAAAGACTTATCATAGCACACCTGTCCAAATGTAGTGTCACATTAAAGACCAGTGCAATTTCTTATCTATTGAATGGTGTTCACAGAGCGAAGTCATTTAACAAAGGCCAATAAAACATTTCTTCAGATTTATACAAGGACACTAGTAATTGAATAAGTAGTTCTCCTTTCCACAGCACATCACATACTGTAGGTTATTGCATGCACACAGGACTGTTATCATCATTCTGTACAGGTGTGAGGCTCAGCAGCCAAACTGCACATGATTTTTCAGCCACTTGAGGGAAGCTGAACAGTTAGCCCATTGGAACAGAAGAGAGAATTACTCATTCACTTTCCCAAACCCCATGCTGCTGGACTAGAACTCCTCACATTTTAACTTATTAATGGGCGCCAAACCTGCAAAAACAAACAGTGAGCCATTCACAGTCCTTTAATGCAATGACTAAAGGGTTTTTTAAAATATCTTGAAGAAAAGTCACAGTGGCCGAGAAGGAACTCTGTTTTGTATCTATGCCAAACATTACACATCAGAGTACTTACAAAAATGCAATTTACAGTTCTCAGTCAGAGCTTCCAGTTTGCTGCATTTTATGACAAATATGTTCAAATATGTTTTCCCCTGTGCTTTTTCCTTCTCTGGACTTTATGTTTGTGTAATGTTAATGCTGTGTTATGATTTGAAGCAGCAAATCACAGAAAATAATTTCATAGGCAATTTAGATGAATATAAGATGGATCAGATTGTTCATCAGAATCATAATAACGATCACTAGGAACTACGATAATGAAAAGAGCGATAATGAAAAGAGCCAATCCTGAGTTCAGCAAACTGGACACTCTTTACTCACTGGTTGCACTAAAAGATTCTCCATTAAAATCAAAAACAGAATTGACGACAATGGACAACCTTGAGTCCAAACCCACCTCCAATGTGCTACTTACTGGTGAATAACACAGATATAAAGTTTAATCTTTACCGATGTTTAAGTCCTGGTTTGGTCCAGTATTCACAAAATATACATAGTTTGATGCATCAATTTGGTTTTGTGAAGCCGGGATCATGCAAGATAATTCTGGGTGAAGGATGACAGAGAACAAAGTTGAAGGACTGTTTGATATAAAGTTTTTATTGAAATGATCTTTGCCCCAGTGGAACAACTTCGTTTATGCTTAGTAAAAGGATTTTTCTATGTAAACTCAAAAGAGCTAAGTTATAAATTGCATCCATTAAAGTTTATCATTTACCAGGGTTTACAGTATGTAGGTAAAAGATACATCTGAGATTGTGTGTGTGTGTGTGTGTGTGTGTGTGTAAATATCTTGTTTTATTTATGTGGATACTTGGCCACAAATCAGTTTAGGTCCTGTTATATCAATACTAGCAGTGAGCAGGATGGTAACTGTTGCTAAAAGCTTTCCATTTGTGTCAGTGATGGTTCAGGTTCCCACATTTCTGCACATTAAGATGTAGTTCATTATATGATTCATGACAGCTGTGAAACTACAGTTATTTAAAGTCCAATATATTTTTTTTACCAAATTCACACACATAATTATGGAAGCTGAGTTTAACTACCATTAGCAAATAGCATTTTGTGTGTCTCCGTTCATCATTTTGAATCTAAACACATGGTTTCCAATTTATTAGATACACCTTCCTAAAACTAATACAACAATTTTGCAACACATCCTGCCATCTTGTTTTTCAGTTTTTCTTAAAACTGTTTTAGTTCATTCAACTTCATAGCTATATTGGAGGCAGTATTGCAGTAGTTGTTTTCCCCACCCCACTCATATCAATGATGGTATACAGTGAGTACTTATTTGCCTCCCTGACTTAAGCTTATTACCTAGTGCTAGATTATGTGTGGATTTATTATCGATCAGGTCATTAGGTTAATTGGCTGTCCTTTCGAGGGCAACATACATTCATGAGGTTGGCGGATGTTGAGGACAGTGCAGCATCCTGAGGAGCCTACAGGCAAAGAGAGAACATACAAAGTCATAGAATCAAGATTCAGACTGAGACACTTCAAGCGTGAAAAGGCTAATCAATGAACAATGCCACTGTTTTCTTATCTACGTAACTTAAGTCATTCCAGTTTAACCTTCGTTCCACATGTGTAAAGAGTTGCCATATCTGCTTTCCACAGAGTCATTCAATGAATCCAGAATGCTGCTGACCAGGTTATAGTTCATAACAGCAAACACACTGCTCCAGTTTTCAGTGTCTCTTTCCTCTAAGGTATATATTGGACACGACTGTTAGACCAGTCATGTTATCAACATTACATGCTATAGAATTACGTCAGTTTGACAAAATATTGCTTAAAATTCAGCTTTACCACAAGACAATGACCCCAAAACATGAAGGTCCAACAGTTTGTATTGTGTGTGAATCATCTGAAGGTTTCGATACAAGAATCTGCAATTAGTTGAATTTAATGTATTGTTTGGAGGTTAAATTGAAAATAGCCACATAGATTAAGGCAATACATCACAGATTAAATTGGTTATAAAGCTAGTAAGTTTCCGTTGTGTCTGACTGAGCTCAGTTACATCAAGTTACAAAGGCAAACATGTAACTTTAAAAAAATAAAAGTTAAAGATTCATTATGTAGAAAATGTATCTCAAAATAATATCTTCAAAATCATTTTGATGGTGCACTGACTTGTAATAGGGAGAATGGCTTCTCTGTCATTGCCTCCGCGGGCCCAGACCACCTGGTATTGCACTACTTAGCATTGGAATAGGATGTATTCCAATGTTACATGGTGGTACGATGCAGTTTCTTTGGAAGAAGCTAGGTTGGTATCCTAAAGATGGATATCATGGTAGAGGCTGCGAGGAAGCAAAGAAGATAGAGACCAGTCAAGAGTAAATATTGGCCTGGCTTTTACTTTTTGGCATAAGCTATAATAGCTGGAAGGAGGCAATTCAGGCAGCTCCAGGAAGCTCAACCTGCCTAAGGAGCTGCTGCCACTTTTACACAGCCAGCATCCAGTCTGTCCTCTGTATGTCCATCACTGTCTGGTTTGGATCTGCCACCAAAAAGGACAGAAGCAGACTACAACGGACAGGCAGGACTGCAGAAAAAAATCATTGGTGCCAACCTGCCCTCCATTCAGGACATTTCCAGAATCAGGAAATGGGCAGGAAACATCCCTGTAGATCCATCTCACCCGGACACAACCTGTTACAACTTCTCCCCTTTGGTAGGCGCTACAAAGCACTGTACGCCAAAACCAACAAACTCAAGAACAGCCATCACTCTGATGAACAGCTGACTCACAGTGTCAGGAATAACCCAGTAACTCTGCCACTAATCAGCCACCTGTTTACTGGCTACCACTTATTAATTAGTCATCATTCTCTATTCACACCTGTTCATACTGTTCATATTGTCATAATGTATATACTGTATACCAAATCCACTTACCTCATGTACATAACACCTGCACATAATACTTATTTATTTATTTATACAGCATTCTTTGCACTCATCACACTGTGTACATGTATGCTTGTACGTGTATGTGCACCTGTATATAACACCGACCTCCGACATGTACATAATAATAACAATAATGGTAATAATAAATTACTCCTGCATCCTTTGCACTCTGCTCATTGCACTATTGCACTATTGTCTCAATCTGTCTGTTTTGTGCATAGCGTGTATATATGTGTTCTCTATACTGTAGCCTGTTTGATTTAATTACTGTGTTATTGTGTTATTGTATAAGTAAGCACATCGTGAGCATTTTACGATCCAGAGTCATATTCCTCGTATGTGTACACTGGCAATAAAGCTGATTCTGATTCTGATGTTGGCGAAAGTTTTGTGAAATAAAAGGTTGCAAGACAGATGATGAGCTGGCCTTCATTCTGTTGGACTAGAAAGTAATATTGCTATGTCTTGTATTGTAGCACTTGCTTGATTTTTGGTGTTAACAAAGTCAAAAATCAACAAAACACATGCATGACTGGGTCTGAGTTAACTGCTCCTGATTAAACTTGACCTCATTCCTTCAACCTCTATACAGACTTAATTACTCTCCCTTTCTGACCACATTTCAACATTACGAAATGGCACATGAGATAACAACAGTGCCAGCCTGTCTTGATAAACTCTAACTACAAACAAAGCACTCTGTTCTGATTGGTGCTGATAACAACTACTTTTAGTGGGTGAACTTTTCCATACTTCAGCCCTACCCTTGGGCTAGGCTGTTGGCCTCACTGTCAGCTACAAAAGGGACGTCTCCTTACCTAAACACTCACAAAGCTAACAGCAGCAGGACAGGAAACTTATTTTATCTGTAAACTGTCAGCATTTTCTGTAAACGTCATGGGGATATTGGATGTTTTTCTCCAGTCCTCCAGTTCTCTCTCCCTGTTGGGGGCTCTGTTGGTCCTGCTGCTCGTCTACCTCATCTCATCCTCTAGCTTCACCTCCCAGGAGGATGGGAAAGATCCTCCAGGACCAAAACCACTTCCCCTGCTTGGGAATCTGCTGCAGCTGGACCTCAAGAGACCCTACCAGTCATTACTGGAGGTGATGATAAGAGTAGTTTTCTTGTACAGTAGTCTTTTGTTTTTACCTTGTTTTCTTTCTCCTTGTGTTTCTTATAAAAGAAAATACCATGTTGTTTTGCTCCTGTTCTTAGCTTTCCAAGAAATATGGGTCAGTGTTCACCGTCTATCTGGGACCCAAGAAAGTCGTGGTCCTGGCTGGATACAAGACAGTGAAGGAGGCACTTGTTAATCATGCTGAAGAGTTTGGAGACAGAGATCCAATACAACTTATGCATGATGCTAGTAAAGGAAATGGTAAGGAAAGACAAAAACTGAGCTCTTTCCAAATGATCATCCTTTTCATGTTTATAGCCTTTACCCAATTTCAGCTACTTAGTTACCATATTTTGTTGAACTACTTCATCTCAGGGGTTTTATGGTCCAATGGTGATTCGTGGAAAGAGATGAGGCGCTTTGCCTTGACCAACCTGAGAGACTTTGGGATGGGCAAGAAGGCTTGTGAGGACAAAATCATTGAGGAATGTGACTATCTCCTTGAAGTGTTTAAGAAATTTAAAGGTAAATGTCTTTTTATACCCAACTGTGTGAAAAACAACATTTCTGGCTTCAAAAAATATCAATCCTCATAATTTATATATTTTTCTCTGTTTCCCTTGTTGCAGGAGAAGCTTTTGATACAACTCAACCAATGAACTATGCAGTCTCTAACATTATCTGCTCAATTGTTTATGGCAGCAGATTTGAATATGATGACCCAGAATTTACGTCCCTGGTGGATCGAACAAACAGAAACATTCAGCTTGCGGGCTCCCCATCAATACAGGTGTCATTTCATATATTTATTAAACTTTCAGCATTGGGGTTTTAATATACATAATACATAAACTGTGTTAACTGAATAGAAGAAATTAGAAAAATTTTCACTTACCTGTTATTTTACAAACTGATTTATATTTTTTAACAGGTGTACAACATGTTCCCATGGATCTTTAACTGGGTTTCTAACAGGAAGGAAGTCCAGAAGTTGGCCGGTGCCAATATTAAACAGAACTTACAGCTGTTCAGTCGTTTGAAAGAGACCCTCAATCCACAGATGTGCAGAGGATTTGTGGATGCCTTTCTGGTCCGAAAGCAAAATCTGGAGGTTTGAAAGTGTATTATCATCATCATCATCAAAATTGCTATTATGCTCATTGCTATTAAGATTTAAGAAGATTTAAGGTTTGCCAAATTATGTTTACACTAACATGTAGACTTTGGAGTCCCATGTTTGATTCCCACGTTTGAGTGTGATGCACAGCGTCCAATTAAGAAACCCAACATTGGAGCTTTTTAACTTTTTAATTAATTCCTAACTGTAGCCAAAATGATAAAATTAAGTCCAGTGCTGTTGCTGGGGGTCTGGTGAGAAGCCAGTGACTCCAGTGAGTGCTGGTGGATCAAGATGTCATGTTACACCCTTCCCAGCCCAGAAGTTTCATTGTCAGTGAAAATGAATGAAAAGCAACTCACAGAACCGTCACATAAACCAAAAAGTCCCCCAAGATTCTCCAAGTAGTCCTTCAAAGTAGTGTAAAGCATGAAACATTTGGATCCAATTTGTTTGAATAACTGCATTGATTCGTATACCTGCAGGAATCTGGGATTACCAACAGTCACTTCCACGATAATAACCTTATGGCATCTGTCATGAATCTGTTTGCTGCCGGCACTGATACAACAGCAACTACGCTGAGATGGGGACTTCTGCTGATGGCCAAGTATCCAAAAATACAGGGTAAGGAGCCTAAGACACCCACAACAACAGTCGAAGCAACAATAAGTGCTTTACCAACAAGTTCATAATCTTCATGAATACAAAAACCTTTCATCTTCCAGACCAGGTCCAGGAGGAGCTGAACAGGGTAATAGGAAGTCGTCAGGTGCAGGTTGAGGACAGGAAGAACCTGCCCTTCACTGACGCCGTCATCCACGAGACACAAAGGCTGGCCAACATCGTCCCCATGGCACTTCCTCACAAAACAAGCCAAGACATCACTTTCCAGGGTCACTTCATTAAGAAGGTTAGACTGAATGAAACGTCTGGTATGGAGGACCCAACCTGACTTGGAAGAATGTATTAAATAGTAAAAAATATTAAATCAAAAACTAAAATTACATATTTAAATGATGATATGAACCTTTGGGGACAGTAAATAATGTGAAATACATTTTTTAAATTTCCGTGTCATTTTTTTCTATAATGTACAGATTTCATAGATTTAATAGATTACATTTTAAAATCAATTACAGGGAGTGAACTTACAGGCAAATTAAAATGTTTATTTCTTTTCACAGTTGAACTTGATAACTTTTATTCAGTGTCAACATAAATCTGAATTATCGGTACAATTTTGGCACATTTATATTTAATCTTTCATAATGATACATAATAACGCAGTTTTTTAAGTCATTGATTTGTTAGCATTCTAACTTCTACATTTATTCATTCATGGTTTTATCCAAAGCGACTTACAATTGCTATATATGTCAGAGGTCGCACGCCTCTGGAGCAACATTAGTGTGAGCTGGGGACTGAACCCGGGTCTCTCACACCAAAGGCATGTGTCTTATCCATAGCGCCATCACCACCCAACCACCAGAAAGTAGTAACTTATTTCTGGGTTGTTTTGTACTTTGAAAAGTATACTGTTGCTTAGCACATTAACAGCTTTTCAATTTGTGTATTTTCTACAGGGGACCACAGTGTATCCTCTCTTGACTTCTGTCCTGTATGATGAGAGTGAGTGGGAGAGCCCACACACCTTTTATCCTGCCCACTTCCTGGACAAAGATGGAAAGTTTGTCAAGCGAGATGCCTTCATGCCTTTTTCTGCAGGTTGGTCAATTTAGCCATCACTTCTTGACGTTAATGTACATGCAGAGGACATGAACATCTTCCTTTGTTGTCTCTTTCAGGCCGCAGGATTTGTCTTGGAGAAAGTCTGGCCAGGATGGAGCTCTTCATCTTCTTCACCACCCTCCTGCAACACTTTCGCTTCTCTCCTGCACCTGGAGTTTCAGAGGATGAACTGGATCTGACTCCACGTGTGGGCTTAACCCTCAACCCTTCACCTCATAAACTGTGCGCTGTTTCCTGTATGTGATCTGTAGTAGCTTGAAAATGCTGCTTTGACTATTTTCATGACTTTAATTCAGCTACATTCAAGAAAGTACAGTAGATTATATAATTTGTACAGTGCTATATTCCATGTAGTGCAACAGCAATGAACATGTTCAATATCAACTAAATGTTCACTCTCCAGTTGTTCCTTCCAAATCATAAACTTGTTGTAAATGCAGATAGGACCAAATTTATTGTGTTTTCTCCATTTGCTAGTGTCTGACTATCATTCCGTTAAAAATTTAAATGGTCTCCACACCCATCTTGCTGAGCTGGGGATGGTTGTAAGACATTTGAAAAGTGTTCAATTTCTCCAATCAGGAACACGTTACAAATCACCTGACTTACTCTGCACATGCTCAGTTTAGTCCTTATCCCAGATGGGGAATAGTAGCACCATGTGGCAGGCACAGCCAATTATAAAAGATAAAAAATAATTTTGAGGTAAGAAAGTATTTTTATATTACTAATAGCATTGCCTGCTTTGTAGCTGATCAAACTTAATTCATGTTTATTGTGTGTCTATGTAGATCTCTTTCATGCAAGTTGTTAGTGCTAATGTTGTAGCTGTAAGCTACAAGGTAAGCTAGTTAAAAAAAATGTTCATTTGTATTTATGTTTTCTTTTAATATTTGTATGTGTCTGACACCCACACAATAAAGTTTGATTGTTTTATATTTCTATGTTTAAATCCCCTCCCCGTGGGAGGAATGTACATGTAAAAATCTGTACATTCTTGATTAAAAGCCAAGTGAAATCTATTTTCCCTTTTGTCTCCTCAATTCGTGGGTGTTTCCAAAACGTCTCTGGTGAATCGACTCGCAAACATCGGAATGCACAGATCTGATTGGCTGAGCAGCGTCACAGGAGACGAAAGGAGCACATGTGATTAGTCTGTGGGTGCTTCTCAAGTCTCTTAATTGCATCCACGTTTCCCTCACTTGCGTCTCTCCATGCATCCACGATGGCCGGGACTAAGACACAAGGCAACCAGACAGGAGAGAAGGGACGAGGATGTGTTTTTAGAGACATGAGACGTCCTTTCCTCCGAGGCGTCACGTGAAGCGACATCCGTTTCTGATGACAGCTGCAGCTGATCACAGATGGATCAGCTGTAAGTCGGCTCAAACAGCTGGAGAGACTTTTGATGGAGTTTGTGTATACATACATGTGCACTGTGTTGGTACTAAGGTCTCACAGTTATCAGTGCAAAGCAGCATGATTCCCTAGGGGTGGTGTAGTGGATAAGACACATGCCTTTGGTATGAGAGACCTGGGTTTGAATCCACTGTGAGACACCAATGTGTCCCTGAGCAAGACACTTAACCCCTAAGTGGGTTGCTCCAGAGGCGTGCGACCTCTGACATATAGAGTATAGTAATTATAAGACACTTTGGATAAAAGCGTCAGCTAAATGAATAAAATGTTACCTGTTCAACAAACATCTGCACATGAATAATTATAGGTTACTGTATGTCCTGCTCAGAGGCACAGGATCATTTCTACTGGCACAATGCTGATATTATCTGCATTTATATTTATTTATTCTGATTGTAAATTCATTATTGAATAATCCAGAATATGATCATGATGTCTTGGGATTTATTCGCCTAAATGTTTCAGGGAAATTGAAATGATGTAACTTGTATCAAAGTTCACGTTCAGTTTTTGGCTTTCCGTTTATTTCCTCTTCTGATATCCTTTAACACTACTGCATACATTTTATTTGCAAGTCACATTACTCGTCACCGATTGATCACCGCATTCCATCATATCAATCCAACGATTTTTTAGCAGCGTGTTCTTTCATACTTTCGTCAGCTGATTTTACTCACGGAGCCGCTGGCTGCTTTCATCAGATGCTTTGCTCACTTCATTAGACACTTTGGTGCAGTTTAGTTTAGTTTTACCGTCGTCTGTTTAGATGAAACACAGGAATGACCAGGCTGGTCCGCCTTTTAGTGACCTCTGCTATATGTGCTTTGCCAACACAAAAATCATCTTCATGAAAACAAAAACATTCTGTCTCCCAGACCAGGTCCAGGAGGTGCTAAGCAGACGCAGGGCGAGGACAGGAAGAACATTCCTAGAAACGTTATTTAACATTTACTTGGTCCTGGGTGTGACCCATCAATCCACCACATTCACCTCCTTACGCCAACTTTCTCACTTTTTATATTACATCACCCGACTTCCTTCTTTGCTACCGTCGTACGGACACTAGTGGTCGCCGCCAAAGTAAACGTTAATAAGGGTCGTAGTAACTTGCTTGAACAAACAACCTTTATGGTTGTTTTTCTGATGAGGACTGTCTGAAATGTAGGTCTATCTATCATTAGTAAAATCTCACAGAGTTAACTGTCCACAGGGAAACGAAGTTAACCAATGCCTTAGCGGCATCAATTTGTTTTAAAAGTTTTTTCCCCGGTCCTCTAGTTCTCTCTCCTTGTTGGGGGCTCTGCTGCTAGTCTACCTAATCTAGTCTTCCTTTTTCAGCTCCCAGAAAAACGAGAAGGAACTCTTAATTATTTTAGAAGGATTTTTCTGAGTTACATTTACATTAATTCATTTAGCTGATGCTTTTATCCAAAGCGACTTACAAATGCTATATACAGTGCCTTACAAAAGTATTCACCCTTCTTGGCTTTTTACCTATTTTGTTACATTACAGCCTTCAGTTCAATGTTTTTGTAGTGGACCAACCAGCCTCTCACCTCAAGAGGGAGGTGAGGTCAGATAATGCCAAAAGGGGGGGAAGTTTTCCTCCCCTGGAGTTGGCCTTTTGACATGCAAAAACCAGAGACATCGCCTGGGATTTGGTAAGGATCTGCAGAGACTCAATCAGACATGCATCGCTTAAGGACTGTGTATTCAAAGAGCCTTAGTGAACCCCTCTCGCCGTAAAGGTGTCACTGGAGACATTTAGCAGGACAGCAAAGGACAGCCACGACTGTGCCACACCGACCCCAGCAACAAGCAGGCAAGAACCCCAGTAGCCAATAGGGGTGGGACCCAACCAACCGACGCACCAAAAAAAAAATAAAATAAAATAAAAATAAAAATGACCATCCAAATGCCAGTTGACAACACAATGCCAATGGAACGCAAGAAGTGTAACCCGCGGAAGAGCAGCGCCCGGGCCGACCGTAGCACGCACACAACGTAGACCAGTGCTCCCCCCCACCCAGCACCCCACCGCCATGTAGTAAACAACCAAAACACCCAAATGCCATGCAATCAACATCAATTCCCAAGTACGAGCCCAACGCATGCACTGCATGAGCACAGTGACACCCAATGCCCAGCAGTGTGCGAGGTCGGGCAAACAAGAGAGAGAGAGCGGCAGAACACGACAGCGAAAGCCAGCAGAGAGAAACACCAGCAGCAAGTCCCAGCCCGGCAGCAAACGCACCGCGCAGGTCACCGTGCACCCGCCAATAAAAGTCCGCCGTCCCCCCAACCACCGGAAAAACTAAGGCCGCACGCGCCAGCTAACATCCCCCATGCTCAGCATGTCCCCAGGCCGCCGTGCAACACCAGCCAAACCAACAACAAGGCAAAATCATCCAGCTCAGCTACCCGTCAAGGGCCGAGAACTCCAGGCACAAGCCCAGAATAAACTGGAGCACAGCCCTGCCCCGCACCCACACTGCACATCCCGAAAATTAACTATACCTCAGTATCCAGAGGGGTCCAACAACTGGCCGACAGAGAAATGGGGAACCATGGATCTGAGGCCAACGAAGCAAACCATGGACGCAAACTGGTCCCTCCAAGCCAACGAGGAAATACCTCCCCCGGACTCCAATGCACAAACTAAACGCCCAGCAGCCATCCAGAGACCCTGCACAGGGAAAAAGCACAATGCATCAAGATACCGACAATCGCCCTACAATCCCACTGCAGCCCTCCAAACCGCAACCGGATCAACCCGCGCAGCGCCCGGAGACCCCCACCCCCAGTAGCCAGGGCACCCCGCGACCTCCCAAAGTGTAAAGGACCCCCGACCAAATGTCCCGGGGAAAGCTGCACCCCAGAAAGCCGTGCTGGGAAGCTCCCCTCCCCAACCAACAAAAACAGCGAGACACTGTCTCTCTCTCTTGTTCTGCTTGTTCTCTAGCCATCTTCAACTGCGCTTCGACACACGCCCAGCGTGCCCCATCTCCCGAAGAAGTTCGACCCAGCGCAGCGAAGGCTCTTTGTTCGTTTCAAGCCACACACGCAAAGCGCCGCGACCTCTTCTTTTCCCTCGTTTCCAAGCATCTTACTTGTTTTTCTTTTCTTTTCTTTTGTTTGTTAAAAGTTATCAGACCGTTAAGTTACACTAGTAACTAGTAAAGACGGACCTCCGGAGCAATTCCCTGGCAGAGAAAGTGATGGGCCGACGGTTCTAAGCCGTCCTAACCGAGAATGCACGGAACTCCGCCAGTGTGAGGCCGCTGACCAGCAACCCGGCTAGGAGAAACGACAAGCAGTAAGACCAAACCAAGGCATTCTGTGATCAGTGATGTCCAATAGTTGTTAATAGATTATCTTTAACCCCTTTGAATCAAATTCTCCCCACAATAGAACCCCACATTCTCATTGTTTAGCTATTGTTCATTTCTTTGATGTATATTTAACCGCATTTATATCCACCTTCAGTTATTTAATAAATTTCACCGTTATCACAGGAATTGTGTGTGTGTGTATTGTCTACCTACAAGTCCCTGCCACGGGAATTTACTCCTTCGATATGAGACTGACTTAAGATAGTTAAGTGATTATTAACTAACTGATCACTAGTGAAGAATTGTATAATTATTAAAACGCTACCCAGAGGTCCGGAGACTCTGGGTGAATTAAATCTCCGGTGGTGCCCCGCGAAACGAGAGATTTATGAATAAATATTCTCTGAATATTAAAATTCATAATCTTGTATTAATTCTCATAAGTTTATTAAAAACATAAGTAGACATGTTATATTTTTTTAATCTGAATTTTATGTGATGGATCAGAACACAATAGTCTAACTTGGTGAAGTGAAATGAGAAAAATATAGGCCTATACATAAAACTATTTTTTTGAAATATAGAACTGAGCATTGGCATGCGCATGTGTATTCACCCCCTTTGTTATGAAGCCCATAAAAAGCTCTGGTGCAACCAATTACCTTCAGAAGTCACATAATTAGTGAAATGATGTCCCCCTGTGTGCAATCTAGGTGTCACATGATCCGTCAGTACATATACACACCTTTTTTGAAAGGTCCCAGAGGCTGCAATACCTAAGCAAGAGGCACCACTAACCAAACTATGCCATGAAGACCAAGGAACTCTCCAAAAAAGTAAGGGACAATGTTGTAGAGAAGAACAAGTCAGGGTTAGGTTGTAAAAAAATATCCAAATATGCTGATTCCCAGGAGCACCATCAAATCTATCATAACCAAATGGAAGATCATGGCACAACAGCAAACCTCCCAAGAGATGGCCGCCCACCAAACCTCAAGGACCGGGCAAGGAGGGCATTAATCAGAGAGGCAGCACAGAGACCTAAGGTAACCCCGGAGGAGCTGCAGAGTTCCACAGCAGAGACTGGAGTATCTGAACATAGGACGAGAATAGTTGGGCTTTATGGCAGAGTGGCCAGAAGAAAGCCATTACTTTCAGCAAAAAACAAAAATGCACATTTTGAGTTTGCGAAAAGGCATGTGGGAGACTAAATGTATTTAGCAAGGTGCTCTGGTCTGATGAGAATAAAATTGAACTTTTCAGCCATCAAAGAAAACTCTGTCTGGCGCAAACCCATCACATCACCCAAAGAACACCATCCCCACAGTGAAACATGGTGGTCGCAGCATCATGTTTTTCAGCAGCCAGGACTGGGAAACTGGTCAGAGTTGAGGGAAAGCTGGATGGTGCTAAATACAGGGATATTCTTGAGAAAAACCTGTACAACTCTGTGCGTGATTTGAGGCTAAGACGGAGGTTCACCTTCCAGCAGGACAATGACCCCCCCCAAACACACTGCTAAAGCAACACTTCGTAGTTTAAGGGGAAACATGTAAATGTGTTGGAATGGCCTAGTCAAAGCCCAGACCTCAATCCAATAGAAAATCTATGGTCAGACTTACAGATTGCTGCGCAAACATCCAACTTGAAGGAGCTGGAGCAGTTTTGCAAGGAGGAATGGGCAAAAATCCCAATGGTAAGATGTGGCAAGCACAAAGAGACTTATCCAAAAATGACTTGGAGCTGTGACTGCCACAAAAGGTGGCTCTACTAAGTATCGACTTTAGTGGGGTGAATAGTTATGCACATTGACTTTTTCTGTTATTTTGTCCTATTTGTTGTTTGCTTCACAATAAAAAAAAAAAAAAAATCTTCAAAGTTGTTGGCATGTACTGTAAATTAAATGATGCAAATCCTCAAACAATCCATGTTAATTCCAGGTTGTGATGCAAGAAAACACAAAAAATGCCAAGGGGGTGAATACTTTTAAAAGGCACTGTATGTCTGAGGTCGCACGCCTCTGGAGTTAAGGGTCTTACTCAGGGACGGATTGGTGGATGTATCGCAGTGGGGGATTGAACCCCGGATCTCTCACACCAAAGGCATGCATAATAATAATAATAATAATAATCTTTATTTGTAGAGCACTTTTCCAAAACAAGTTACAAAGTGCTTTAACAAGTGTAAAGACAATAATACCCAAAAGACAACACAAAAATACAAGATAAAAGCAATAAAACATTGAAAAGACTAAAATACACGTTTAAGAAATATAAAATAAGTAACGTAGTATACACTGAATTCTCCTACCATCTTTACCTGTGACTTTACCCCCTCTGGCAGCCAGCCAGCCCCCTCTCATGCCCTCTCTCTCTCTCCCCCCCCCCCCCCTCTCCCCCTCTTTCTCACTCCCCCTCCTCCCAGTTGTAGGTAGCCAGGTGTAGTGAGCTAGCATAGTTATTGCAGAAAGTTGGCTAACAGAGGGTCTTCATTTTATTTGGTTTAGTGTGCTGTTCATTTTCATTATGGCATCTATGCGTCGCACTTTCATCTGCCACCGTCTTATATACAGTTTGCAGCATGCATTTTACTGACGGCCGTTTTACCAATGCATCAGCGGAGGAACCCCCCCCCAAAAATAAGCGCGCCATAAAACGTAGTGGGTGTTATCGTGTGCAGTGCGTGTCAACAGCTGATACGCGCACATTAGTTTCTATCATGGGTAAGTAATAGCTACTCCTGCAAGACAATAAAGTGTAATGTTACTAAACAGTGTAGTGACAGCATATCGTTAGCGAACACTCCAGCTGGTCAGTTGTTGGTTGTCATGGTAATTTATTACGTCCGACTATTAACCACACCGCCATTCTGTTTGAGAAAGAACGTTCACCAAAAATGGCAGTCAAAACTGGCTGGAGGAGGCTTTCAATATTAAACTTCAAAGAACACCTGACCTGGTTCTTGTTCAGTCATCAGCATGTGCACTGACCTTTGTGCTGGGCAGGGAGCTTATTTACTCACTGCAGTTGCAAAAATCAGACACAGATTAGTAATGGAGATGTTCTATGTTTTTCTCCAGTCCACCAGTTCCCTCTCCCTGTTGGGGGCTCTGTTGGTCCTGCTGCTCGTCTACCTCAAGTCATCCTCCGGCTTCACCTCCCAGGAAGAGGGAAAAGAACCTCCAGGTCCAAAACCACTTCCCATGATCGGTAACCTGCTGCAGCTGGACCTCAAGAGACCTTACAACACATTACTGGAGGTGCGGGAGAGTCATTAGAGCAGTTTTCTTGTACAGTAGTCTGTTGTTTTTACCTTGTTTTCTTTCTCCTTGTGTTTCTTATAAAAGAAAATGCCATGATGTTTTGCTCCTGTTCTTAGCTTTCCAAGAAATATGGGTCAGTGTTCACCGTCTATCTGGGACCCAAGAAAGTCGTGGTCCTGGCTGGATACAAGACAGTGAAGGAGGCACTTGTTAACCATGCAGAAGAGTTTGGAGACAGAGATCCAATGCAAGTTATGCATGACACTAGTAAAGGAAATGGTAAGGAAAGACGAAAACTGAGCTCTTTACAAATTATCATCCTTTTCATGTTAAAGCCTTTGCTCATTTTCAGCTACTTAGTTACCATATTTTGTTGAACTACTTCGTCTCAGGGGTTTTATGGTCCAATGGTGATTCGTGGAAAGAGATGAGGCGCTTTGCCTTGACCAACCTGAGAGACTTTGGGATGGGCAAGAAGGCTTGTGAGGACAAAATCATTGAAGAATGTGACTATCTCCTTGAAGTGTTTAAGAAATTTAAAGGTAAATGTCTTTTTATACCCAACTGTATGAAAAACAACATTTCTGGCTTCAAAAAATATCAATCCTCATAATTTATATATTTTTCTCTGTTTCCCTTGTTGCAGGAGAAGCTTTTGATACAACTCAACCAATGAACTATGCAGTCTCTAACATTATCTGCTCAATTGTTTATGGCAGCAGATTTGAATATGATGACCCAGAATTTACGTCCCTGGTGGATCGAACAAACAGAAACATTCAGCTTGCGGGCTCCCCATCAATACAGGTGTCATTTCATATATTTATTAAACTTTCAGCATTGGGGTTTTAATATACATAATACATAAACTGTGTTAACTGAATAGAAGAAATTAGAAAAATTTTCACTTACCTGTTATTTTACAAACTGATTTATAATTATTAACAGGTGTACAACATGTTCCCATGGATCTTTAACTGGGTTTCTAACAGGAAGGAAGTCCATAAGTTGGCTGTTGCCAATATTAAACAGAACTTACTGCTGTTCAGTCGTTTGAAAGAGACCCTCAATCCACAGATGTGCAGAGGATTTGTGGATGCCTTTCTGGTCCGAAAGCAAAATCTGGAGGTTTGAAAGTGTATTATCACCTATCAAAATTGCTATTATGCTCATTGCTATTAAGATTTAAGAAGACTTAAGATTTGCGAAATTGTGTTTGAACTAACATGTAGACTTTGGAGTCCCATGTTTGATTCCCACGTTTGAGTGTGATGCAGAGCGTCCAATTAGGAAACCCAACATTAGACCTTTTTTAACTTTTTAATCATTGTCTATGAGTTCAAAGAAAGCCTCAATGTCCCATGCTCATCACCCTTAATTCCTAACTGTGGTCAAAATTATAAAATTTAATCCAGCTCTGTCGCTGGAGTTCTGGTGAGAAGCCAGTGACTCCAGTGAGTGCTGGTGGATGAAGACGTTACAGCAGGGGTCGGCAACCTTTTCTGTGATGAGTGTCAATATACAAAGATGAAGACATCCAGTGTGCCGGCAGTGTTTGTTCATGCAGATGTCATTTATTTTTAATTTAGTAATTTAGATAGTAAGTCAGATTTTAATTGAAGTTTGACCTTGTTAATAATAATAATAATATACATTTAATAAATAGGGTTGTCAAGTGATAAGATATTAATCAAATTAATTACAAGTTTGTTTGTAGTTTTGTAATGAAGTAATCGAATGAATCAAAATGAATCACATAGATATTTGTTATGATAAGCATTTCAAATATTCTAATTCAAATAGATTTTGGAGTGCATCAATGATAATAAACAAACCTATTTAGCTAAACATCTTTATTTCGCATACATTCATAACCATTTCGTTATGTGTTTTTGTGGTACTGAAGACCTTCAAGAAACTGTTGGATGACACCTGCTTCCTACGTTTGAATAATCAAGTCACCACTGCAATGAACAAGAGCAGGTCAAGCCTAACATAAGTCACAGTATACTGTTAACTACCAACATGTCATGTGTACAGTCAGTCAGAAGGCTAAAATAGTTACAAATGCCACTTATTCCAACATTGTTTCTTCTAAATTCTATTTTTTCACAATATTTACTGTCTCTGTTGCACTTGTCACACAAAAAGTGAATGTTTTACTTTGGCCCTGGCACTCAGACACACACAGTGTTGCGCTGCAGCTGACCGGCTGGTCGGCCAGCTGGCTTGCAGATTATGAAGTTGCCTATTTTAATTAATCCTGCTTTAAAATATATGGCATTATTTTTTCTATATTTCTATCATTTTGACAACCCTAATAATAATGTCAAAATTAATTCATCATGGTGTTTGATGGTTGGTCTGTTTTTAACTTAATGTAATTTTAAACAACATAGAGCCATATGTCAATATTGTGGGATTGAGTTTTCTTTCTCACGTGCCACTTAAAATGTCTGTGCGTGCCCACGCTGGCACGCGTGCCATAGGTTGCCGACCCCTGGTTTAGACCCTTCCCAGGCAAGTAGTTTAGTTAGTTAGAACCGACCGACCCACTGAACCGTCACATAAACCAATAAATCCTCCGAGATTCTCCAAGTAGTCCTTCCAAGTAGTGTAAAGCATGAAACATTTGGATCCGATTCGTTTGAACAACTGCACTGATTTGTATACCTGCAGGAATCTGGGATTACCAACAGTCACTTCCACGATAATAATCTTATGATAACAGTCCTGAATCTGTTTGCTGCCGGCACTGATACAACAGCAACTACGCTGAGATGGGGACTTCTGCTGATGGCCAAGTATCCAAAAATACAGGGTAAGGAGCCTAAGACACCCACAACAACAGTCGAAGCAACAATAAGTGCTTTACCAACAAGTTCATAATCTTCATGAAAACAAAAACCTTTCATCTTCCAGACCAGGTCCAGGAGGAGCTGAACAGGGTAATAGGAAGTCGTCAGGTGCAGGTTAAGGACAGGAAGAACCTGCCCTTCACTGACGCTGTCATCCATGAGACACAGAGACTGGCCAACATCGCCCCCATGGCACTTCCTCACAAAACAAGCCAAGACATCACTTTCCAGGGTCACTTCATTAAGAAGGTTAGACTGAATGAAACGTCTGGTATGGAGGACCCAACCTGACTTGGAAGAATGTTTTAAATAGTAAAAAATATTAAATCAATAACTAAAATGACATATTTAAATGATGATATGAACCTTTGGGGACAGTAAACGCTATAGTAAATAATGTGAAATTATTTTGGCATTTTGCAATTTTTTGGGCATTTTTTTCTATAATGTACAGATTTCATAGATTTAATAGATTACATTTTAAAATCAATTACAGGGAGTGAACTTACAGGCAAATTAAAATGTTTATTTCTTTTCACAGTTGAACTTGATAACATAAATCTGAATTATCAGTACAATTTTGGCACATTTATATTTAATCTTTCATAATGATACATAATAACGCAGTTTTTTGATTTGTTAGCATTATACCTTCTATATTTACATTTATGGTTTTATCCAAAGCAACTTACAATTGCTATATATGTCAGAGGTCGCACGCCTCTGGAGCAACATTAGTGTGAGCTGGGGACTGAACCCGGGTCTCTCGCTCCAAAGGCATGTGTCTTATCCATAGCGCCATTACCACCCCACCACCAGAAAGTAGTAACTTATTTCTGGGTTGTTTTGTACTTTGAAAAGTATACTGTTGCTTAGCACATTAACAGCTTTTCAATTTGTGTATTTTCTACAGGGGACCACAGTGTATCCTCTCTTGACTTCTGTCCTGTATGATGAGAGTGAGTGGGAGAGCCCACACACCTTTTATCCTGCCCACTTCCTGGACAAAGATGGAAAGTTTGTCAAGCGAGATGCCTTCATGCCTTTTTCTGCAGGTTGGTCAATTTAGCCATCACTTCTTGACGTTAATGTACATGCAGAGGACATGAACATCTTCCTTTGTTGTCTCTTTCAGGCCGCAGGATTTGTCTTGGAGAAAGTCTGGCCAGGATGGAGCTCTTCATCTTCTTCACCACCCTCCTGCAACACTTTCGCTTCTCTCCTGCACCTGGAGTTTCAGAGGATGAACTGGATCTGACTCCACGTGTGGGCTTAACCCTCAACCCTTCACCTCATAAACTGTGCGCTGTTTCCTGTATGTGATCTGTAGTAGCTTGAAAATGCTGCTTTGACTATTTTCATGACTTTAATTCAGCTACATTCAAGAAAGTACAGTAGATTATATAATTTGTACAGTGCTATATTCCATGTAGTGCAACAGCAATGAACATGTTCAATATCAACTAAATGTTCACTCTCCAGTTGTTCCTTCCAAATCATAAACTTAAAAATGCTGATAGGACCAAATTCATTGTGTTTTCTCCATTTGCTAGTGTCTGACTATCATTCCGTTAAAAATTTAAATGGTCTCCACACCCATCTTGCTGAGCTGGGGATGGTTGTAAGACATTTGAAAAGTGTTCAATTTCTCCAATCAGGAACACGTTACAAATCACCTGACTTACTCTGCACATGCTCAGTTTATTCCTTATCCCAGATGGGGAATAGTAGCACCCTGTGGCAGGCACAGCCAATTATAAAAGATAAAAAATAATTTTGAGGTAAGAAAGTATTTTTATATTACTAATAGCATTGCCTGCTTTGTAGCTGATCAAACTTAATTCATGTTTATTGTGTGTCTATGTAGATCTCTTTCATGCAAGCTGTTAGTGCTAATGTTGTAGCTGTAAGCTACAAGGTAAGCTAGTTCAATAAAATGTTCATTTGTATTTATGTTTTCTTTTAATATTTGTATGTTTTTGACACCCACACAATAAAGTTTGATTGTTTTATTTTATTTTTCTATGTTTAAATGTAAGTGTAAGACCTGTAGGCTTCTCTGTTGACCCATGAGACCTGCACTCCAGGGGTGCTATATGCCAAGTTAAACAAGCTTAAACACACACTTATATTCAGTTGGTGCACATTTGCACATGTTTTAAAATTATATTATTATTTTCAGTACAATGTCACTACTATGACTGACAGTAACTAAGATACTGCACTACACACACACACACCAATTATGTTAGAAAATAATTTCAGGGTTGAGGCATCCATCACACCCCCGCGGTAAAGTAAGTGCACCATAAAACATAGTGGGAGTTATCGTGTGCAGTGCGTGACAGAACCATTGACTGTATGATTGATAACAGCTGATAGGCACACATTAGTTTCTATCATGGGAATAATAGCTACTCCTGCCAGACAGTAAAGTGTAACGTTACTAGTGATGGGAAAAGTCACTCTTTTGAAAGACTCGAGTCACCAAATCTTGTTCATTAAAATGAACTAATCTTTTTTTGTGTCATTTCGTTCATTTTAACTAGGCTGGTTATTGCGGCGCTGCAGCCCTCTAGTGGGCAATTTTTAAAAAAACAGCGCAGTTCTCAAACAGAAGGCTGCCCGGCTTGCTCTAACAAAGTATAATGCACATATTCACCTCTTGATCTTTCTCTATCATGGTTCTATAAAGCCCCATGGAGCCACAACCAAATTCAAACCATGTAAAAACCACAGAAATATTCGATTAAGCCACTACTTCGGCTAAATCCGTCCATTTCACAATCTTTCCTGAGTATACAACCATTATATTATTATAATTATTTTTAATCAAGTAATAAGCTTGACACACTAGATGAATTAAACACACTCTTACTAAAAGTTCTCTGGCGGACCGGATCAGATGTTAGCTGTAAACAAACCACAGGGCTAACGCTAACGTTGCTATGTGGCTGTGTTTTAATGGTTGTTTTGGAGAGGAGATGGCCTCTGTGGTAATTCAGCTCCTGGTAGAACCCTGTCAGGGCTCTGAAGTGGAGCGGACCCAGAACAACTCTCATCAGCTGTTGGCTGTAAACACTAGCAGGACTAAAGTTACGGTACAGCTGTGCTAAAACTATAACTTAGCACAACATAACTGCACTGTAATGACATTATGCTTTATTAAATGTCACAAAATTATCAAAATAGAAATTAGATATGGAAGAACATGCCCTTCACTGAGGCTGTCATCCACGAGACACAAAGACTGGCAAACATCGTCCCCATGGCACTTCCTCACAAAACAAGCCAAGACATCACTTTCCAGGGTCACTTCATTAAGAAGGTTAGACTGAATGAAACGTCTGGTATGGAGGACCCAACCTGACTTGGAAGAATGTATTAAATAGTAAAAATTTAAATCAATAACTAAAATGACGGATTTAAATGATGATATGAACCTTTGGGGACAGTAAACGCTTAAGTAAATAATATTAAATAGGTTTTTTGAAATTTATGTGCCATTATTTTCTATAATGTATAAATTTGATAGATTTAATAGATTACATTTTTAAATCAATGACAAGGAGTGAACTTAAAGGCAAATGTTAAAATGTTGATTTCTTTTCACACTTGAACTTGACAACTTTCATTCGATGTCAACATAAATCTGAATTATCAGAAGAATTTTGGCACGTTTATATACATTTAATCTTTTTAATAATGACTTAATTATGCAGTTTTTTCAGTCACTGATTTGTTAGCATTCTAAATTCTATTTCTAGTCTTGTTCGTTTCCTCCATACCCGTCTGCAAACTCAGGACAATAACTCAGAATCTAGCAACTAATTTCTGGGCTCCATGAAATATTGTGTAGCTTTATAATATGACTTAAATCCAGCTACATTCAAGAAAGTGCAGTAGATTATATCATTTGTGTAGTGCTACTGTATATTCCATGTAGTGCAACAGCACTGAATATGTTCAAAATCAACAAAATGTTTACTTTCCAGTTGTTTTTTCCAAATCAATTCCATATTGTAAATGCAGATAAGACGAAATACATGTTTTCTACATCTGCTGGTGTCTCTTACTATCCTATGGGCTGATTTTTGTGTCAGTACAAACTGAATTTGAATTGCTCAACTTGAATTTGAATTTATTAGTTTGAAACTGAATTCCAAAATTGAAAAATCAAAAACAAAATAATGTTGAGTTGAGTTTTCAAACACTTAGTTTCAACCTTTCAGAACTTTATTTTCAGTTTTGAATCATGGCAGGATATTAATCCCATACACGGGCAGCCTGTTGCCCCGGCTGTGTGTAAGTTATCTCCTAAAGCCCACACTAGAGGTTGGGTAACTACTACTTTGGCTAATAACTAGGCTAAGTTTGAACACACAGCTGCTGTAACAGGCTGCTCAGCACCTCCTCTGTAAGTTACTGAAGTTACTAACCATTTCACAAAGAGGACAAGTGACATAAAGTTAACAAACCAGGATTCACTTCGGGACTGAAGGACAGGGATGGGTTGAAGCCGACTTCAAACTTGGAACATGTAAGTTGTGGACTTTATATGCAGTTTTACTACAGTATGTTAGCTGGGTGAACTTGCCGCTAGCATGCTGCGTGGCTAAAGTGGCTAGCGTCTGTCCCACACACTGAGCCGTGTTGGAGTAACATTATTTCATACTGAGAGACAGTCTGGAGAAGCAGTAGGTGTGGTAAGTTGCTTTAGTGGTATTCTACTGCAAAGCTAACGTTATCTCCGCGGCTCCGCGACTTACACACAGACGGGGCAACAGGCTGCCGGTGTGGAATACAGGAAGTGGTCAAAAACCAACGTGCTGATTGGCCGAAATAGTGCTCTGTGCATCTGCACTTGATTGTTCTTCTTCAAGGACCTTGACCTGCCTGTGACCTTAAAACTGAATTTTGTGGTTTGAAATTGAATTTAGAGAACTGAATTTGAATTGAGACAACTGAAAGTGAAAGCACAAAGACTTGAATTTTTTGTGAGGCTCAAATAATTTCAGTTTAGATTCATAATATCACATTCAGTTTCAAGTTTATTGGAATTCAGTTTGAAAATAATAAATTCAAATTCAAGGTGAGCAATCCAAATTCAGTTTTTTAATGCAGTTATTCAAGTTGAGCAATTCAAATTCAGTTCTAAATGATTCAAATTCAGTTTGTACTGACACAAAAATCAGCCCATAGATGTTGAGGACAGTGCAGCATCCTCAGGAGCCTATAGGCAAAGGGAGAACATGCAAAGCCCTAGAATCAAGAATCAGACTGAGACACTTCAAGCGTGAAAAGGCTAATCAATGAACAATAGCACTTTTTTTTATCTACGTAACTTGATTCATTCCGGTTTAACCTTTGTTCCACATGTGTAAAGAGTTGCCAGATCTGCTTTCCACAGAGTCATTCAATGGATCCAGAATGCTGCTTACCAGGTTATAGTTCACTGCTCCAGTTTTCAGTGTCTCTTTCCTCTAAGGTATATATTGGACATGACTGTTAGACCAGTTATGTTATCAACATTACATGCCATAGAAATATGATGAGTTTGATAAAATATTGTGAAAAAGTCAGCTGGAAACCTGCTGCAGTCAACTGAGAGAGATGTATTTTACCACAAGACAATGACCCCGAAAATATGAAGGTCCAACAGTTGACATTCAGAGAGTTCAATTGGATATCATGTTTGGAGGTTAGATTGAAAATAGCCGCATAGATTAAGGCAATACAACAGAGGGCCAATGGGTTGTAAAGCTGGTCAGTTTCAGTATCGTCTGGCTGAGCTCAGTTACATCAAGTTACAAAGGCAAACATGTGACTTATATGACTATAGTTAAAGCTACATTATGTAGTACTTCAAAATAATAGCTTCAAAATCAAAGGCAAACGTGACTTTAAAAAAGTTAAAGCTATATTATGTAGAAATTGTATCTCAATAGGATTTCTTTCTTTCTTTCTTTTGTAATAGGATGTATTCCAATGCTACATAGTGTTACAATGCAATTTCTTTGGAAGAAGCTAGGTTGGTATACTCAGTATGGATATCATGGCCTAGGCTGCAAAAACACGCAAGTAGATGTTGTTGGAGGAAGCGAGGAACAGAAAAAGATAGAGACCAGACAAGAGTAAATATCGGCCTGGCTTTTACTCGTTGGCATGAGCTAAAAGAGCTGAAAGGATGCAAGACAGATGCCGAGCTGGCCTTCTTGCTGTTGGACTTGTCTGAAATAACTTCCAAATAACATCCAAATTAATGTAGTGCTCTTGCATCGGTGCTGTTTAGCACTGTTGGCTAGCTTGTCACCCATGTTTCAAGCAACATAATGTAACAGGCAACATAACCGAGCTCAGCAGCCTCTATGGCAGAGGAGAAGAGGACGTTGCAGACAGAGAGTGACCAAGTAAGAGGCTTCTGGATGTTGGCGAAAGCTTTGTGAAATAAAAAGGTTGCAAGACAAACGGCAAGTTGGCCTTCTTTCTGTTGGACTAGTAGGCAATATTGCTATGTCTTGTGCTGTCGCACTTGCTTGATGTTTGGCTGTGTTAGCAAAGTTGTCGACTTGTTAGTTTCCGATCATAAGTAATGTAATCATATCAAATGTAGATGTACAAGTGTTCTTAATTACGACAGTGATAAATTACACTCCCCAATTCACAAAAAAAATTAAATCTTACATAATGTATCTTTATATTCTGGAGCAGCAAATACAGATTTCTTTATTTTATTTAAAATGTTTCATAATTCCCGCGACCCTGTTAGCAGGATAAGCAGTTGACAATGGATGGATGGATGGATGGATGTTTAATAATTAATTTAATTGTCCACAGCTGTCAGAACATATTGAACAAAATCTAAAAATCCAAAACCAACATAACACATGCATATCTGAGTCTGAGTTAACTGCTCTTGGTTCAAGTTCAAGCTCAAGTTCAAGTCTGTATTTGCCAAAACGACGCAAGTCGCCTGGAATTCATTTTAGTGATTTGGCTCATTCAGGACAGTACAAGACAATATTGGACAAAAATAACAACACATCATCATACATAACAAATAGCATAAAAACAAAACAATACTAATGAGTAAATATAACAGATAATCAAAAATCAGACAAAGTGCTAATACATTTAGTGACACTGAGGAGAAGGACGTAGTTTATAGGCAGAGCAGATAAGGATTGTTGGTGTGAATTGAGGGACCTCACAGTGCTATTTGAAAAACGGGTGGTTCTAGATCTGATGCTTCTTACCCTTCTGCCTGATGGTAGAAGGGTAAAAAGAGAATTAGCAGGGTGCAAAGAATCTTTAAGTATTTTCAGTCCAGTTTTAAGTAAACGGGTGTTGTAGAAGTCACAGATCTTAGGGAGGTCCAGCCCAATTATTTTTGACGCTGTCCTAACTACCCTATTCAGTGCAGATTTATCATCTGCTGAGCAGTTACCACACCTTACAGTGATGGAGAAAATAATTATACTCTCTATCACTGCTCTGTAAAAGTGGAGCATACCTGCCTGGGACACTTTAAATTTCCTAAGTTGTCTTAAAAAGAAGAGTCGCTGGTGAGCTTTTTTAACAATCTGACTGACATTGGTGTCCCATTTAAGACTGGAGGATATGGTGGTCCCAACAAACCTAAAACTTTCCACCCTCTCCACAGTTTTGTCCTTGATGACCAGGGGCTGTTTAAACTTGACCTTATTCCTTCAACCTCTATACAGGCTTAATTACTCTCCCTTTCTGATCACATTTCAACATTACAAAATGGCACATGAGAGAACAACAGTGCCAGCCTGTCTTGATGAACTCAAACTACAAACAAAACACTCTGTTCTGATGGTGCTGATAACAACTACTTTTAGTGGGTGAACTTTTCCAAACTTCAACGCTACCCTTGGGCTAGGCTGTTGGCCTCACTGTCAGCTACAAAAGGGACGTCTCTTTCCCAAAATACTCACAGAGCTAATGGCAGCAGGATGGGAAACTTATTTTATTAGTAAACTGTCAGCATTTTCTGTAAACGTCATGGGGATATTGGATGTTTTTCTTGCTCAACTTGAATAACTGCATTAAAAAACTGAATTTGAATTGCTAAACTTGAATTTGAATTTATTAGTTTGAAACTGAATTCCAATACACTTAAAACTGAATGTGATATTATGAACTAAACTGAAACTATTTGAGCCTCACAAAAAATTAAAGCCTTTGTGTGCTTTCACTTTCAGTTGTCTCAATTCAAATTCAGTTCTCTAAATTCAATTTCAAACCACAAAATTCAGTTTTAAGGTCACAGGCAGGTCAAGGTCCTTGAGGAAGAGCAGTCGAGTGCAGATGCACAGAGCGCTATTTCCTGCCATTATTCAAAATTGAAAATAAAGTTCTGAAAGGTTGAAACTAAGGGTTTGAAAACTCAAAATCTTACTTAAATTAAGATGTGCAAGCTTGCAAAATGTAAAAAAAATAAATAAATCTCAAGTCTCTAAACATTATGTTGTTTTTGAGTTTTCCTTCTTCAGAACAATTTTTCAGAGTTTCAAATTTGTCAGTGTTCTCCCACTGTATTAGTTTGTTTTCCAGGTTTGAAACCTTGTAAATGGTGATCTCAAAACTGGTGTGTGAATGTGTGTCACCAGCATCCCGAGTGTAAATGACACCTAGGCTTGTAGGTACCCAGCCTTTTAAGTTTAATACTTGCATATTGCAAACCAAAAGGAGAGAACAGAATCAAATGGTTGTATTTGTTGAAATGTGAATAGTTTTATTCATTGCACATTTTCAGCCCCAGTGCCATGGTTCTTTAGTTTGGATTTGCTGCACCTAAAAACATTTGACAGCTGAATCAGATTATTGTGAGTCAGTTTAGTTTTCAATAAATGCTAAAGTAGTTGTCTTTACATCCAAAGGTGTCTTTGAGGGTGAACTGATGAATGGCTACCCATCTGTTAATGATCATTGTTCATTCATTGTAGACAATAACAATGAACTCCAGGATGAAGCTGTCCACAAATATATATGTCTTCTTCTTTTCGTCCTCCTGTGAGTGATGACCACAGCATGCTGCCTAATTGTCTTCAGTGCTTTAGGCCATAAAAGAAAAAACAAAAACTGGTTGTTACTGGTTAATTACAGTAAAGTCAACTTTAAATTACTCAACTACCACACATAAAACATGGTTTAATAGAATAATCACAGTTAACAAAAGCATACATTTTGGATTAATAACTGCCGAGATTTGTCTGGTAGAGTCTCCATTGATAGTTTACTGTAAGTTAGGCCTGCATTTAACACAGCATAAATTAGCCTAGTGGCTAGCGGACTTTTCCTCTCCTCATAGCTTAACAAATTACATGTTATTTATACTATTTCTTACTCACCGCTGGTTCAGTTACTGCATGTCCCGACACAACACCACGGGTGACATCGCGCTGATGAACAAACCGCCCTGAGCTACTACCCGTTGCAGATTTCCTCTCCACATCCATGCACCGCTTGGAAGCCGTGCTTCCTGAACACATATCCTGTGCAGTCTGTCAATCCCTCTATCCAGTAAATATAACTTGTGATTGGACTGTACTTCAGCAGACAGCCAAGCATTGATCAAGAGCAGAAGGCCCTGCCTGCAGACCTTTTTTTAAGTTGCGAGGTTGCAAAGCTTCATTTTCGCTCAGTCTGAGTTTCAGAGTTTCAGAGCAGAGCTGCGTGACAACGCTGCCACAAATAACGTGAGTCGCAAACTCGCAACTGTGTAGATGTATCTCCGCAAAGTGGGTGTTGTAAACTCAGCTCTCAAAAATTGTTTGCAATAGGAGTGCAAATGTAATGTAATGTAATAAAGTTTCGCACTTTTGCACCTCAATTTTCAGAGTTTCAAAACTTTTTTTCACTTCATTTGCACACTAGTTTTCAGATCACCATTTACAAGGTTTCAAACCTGGAAAACAAACTAATACAGTGGGAGAACACTGACAAATTTGAAACTCTGAAAAATTGTTCTGAAGAAGGAAAACTCAAAAACAACATAATGTTGCAGAGATATTATTATTTTTTTACATTTTGCAAGCTTGCACATCTTAGTTTTCAATCTTGCAAGACTTTTTTTTAAGATTTTTAGTTTTCAAACACTTAGTTTCAACCTTTCAAAACTTTATTTTCAGTTTTGAATCATGGCAGGATATTAATCCCATACACGGGCAGCCTGTTGCCCCGGCTGTGTGTAAGTTATCTCCTAAAGCCCACACTAGAGGTTGGGTAACTACTACTTTGGCTAATAACTAGGCTAAGTTTGAACACACAGCTGCTGTAACAGGCTGCTCAGCACCTCCTCTGTAAGTTACTGAAGTTACTAACCATTTCACAAAGAGGACAAGTGACATAAAGTTAACAAACCAGGATTCACTTCGGGACTGAAGGCCAGGGATGGGTTGAAGCCGACTTCAAACTTGGAACATGTAAGTTGTGGACTTTATATGCAGTTTTACTGTTATACAGTATGTTAGCTGGGTGAACTTGCCGCTATCATGCTGCGTGGCTAAAGTGGCTAGTGTCTGTCCCACACACTGAGCCGTGTTGGAGTAACATTATTTCATACTGAGAGACAGTCTGGAGAACAGTAGGTGTGGTAAGTTGCTTTAGTGGTATTCTACTGCAAAGCTAACGTTATCTCCGCGGCTCCGCGACTTACACACAGACGGGGCAACAGGCTGCCGGTGTGGAATACAGGAAGTGGTCAAAAACCAACGTGCTGATTGGCCGAAATAGTGCTCTGTGCATCTGCACTTGATTGTTCTTCTTCAAGGACCTTGACCTGCCTGTGACCTTAAAACTGAATTTTGTGGTTTGAAATTGAATTTAGAGAACTGAATTTGAATTGAGACAACTGAAAGTGAAAGCACAAAGACTTGAATTTTTTGTGAGGCTCAAATAATTTCAGTTTAGATTCATAATATCACATTCAGTTTCAAGTTTATTGGAATTCAGTTTGAAAATAATAAATTCAAATTCAAGGTGAGCAATCCAAATTCAGTTTTTTAATGCAGTTATTCAAGTTGAGCAATTCAAATTCAGTTCTAAATGATTCAAATTCAGTTTGTACTGACACAAAAATCAGCCCATAGATGTTGAGGACAGTGCAGCATCCTCAGGAGCCTATAGGCAAAGGGAGAACATGCAAAGCCCTAGAATCAAGAATCAGACTGAGACACTTCAAGCGTGAAAAGGCTAATCAATGAACAATAGCACTTTTTTTTATCTACGTAACTTGATTCATTCCGGTTTAACCTTTGTTCCACATGTGTAAAGAGTTGCCAGATCTGCTTTCCACAGAGTCATTCAATGGATCCAGAATGCTGCTTACCAGGTTATAGTTCACTGCTCCAGTTTTCAGTGTCTCTTTCCTCTAAGGTATATATTGGACATGACTGTTAGACCAGTTATGTTATCAACATTACATGCCATAGAAATATGATGAGTTTGATAAAATATTGTGAAAAAGTCAGCTGGAAACCTGCTGCAGTCAACTGAGAGAGATGTATTTTACCACAAGACAATGACCCCGAAAATATGAAGGTCCAACAGTTGACATTCAGAGAGTTCAATTGGATATCATGTTTGGAGGTTAGATTGAAAATAGCCGCATAGATTAAGGCAATACAACAGAGGGCCAATGGGTTGTAAAGCTGGTCAGTTTCAGTATCGTCTGGCTGAGCTCAGTTACATCAAGTTACAAAGGCAAACATGTGACTTATATGACTATAGTTAAAGCTACATTATGTAGTACTTCAAAATAATAGCTTCAAAATCAAAGGCAAACATGTGACTTTAAAAAACTTAAAGCTATATTATGTAGAAATTGTATCTCAATAGGATTTCTTTCTTTCTTTCTTTTGTAATAGGATGTATTCCAATGCTACATAGTGTTACAATGCAATTTCTTTGGAAGAAGCTAGGTTGGTATACTCAGTATGGATATCATGGCCTAGGCTGCAAAAACACGCAAGTAGATGTTGTTGGAGGAAGCGAGGAACAGAAAAAGATAGAGACCAGACAAGAGTAAATATCGGCCTGGCTTTTACTCGTTGGCATGAGCTAAAAGAGCTGAAAGGATGCAAGACAGATGCCGAGCTGGCCTTCTTGCTGTTGGACTTGTCTGAAATAACTTCCAAATAACATCCAAATTAATGTAGTGCTCTTGCATCGGTGCTGTTTAGCACTGTTGGCTAGCTTGTCACCCATGTTTCAAGCAACATAATGTAACAGGCAACATAACCGAGCTCAGCAGCCTCTATGGCAGAGGAGAAGAGGACGTTGCAGACAGAGAGTGACCAAGTAAGAGGCTTCTGGATGTTGGCGAAAGCTTTGTGAAATAAAAAGGTTGCAAGACAAACGGCAAGTTGGCCTTCTTTCTGTTGGACTAGTAGGCAATATTGCTATGTCTTGTGCTGTCGCACTTGCTTGATGTTTGGCTGTGTTAGCAAAGTTGTCGACTTGTTAGTTTCCGATCATAAGTAATGTAATCATATCAAATGTAGATGTACAAGTGTTCTTAATTACGACAGTGATAAATTACACTCCCCAATTCACAAAAAAAATTAAATCTTACATAATGTATCTTTATATTCTGGAGCAGCAAATACAGATTTCTTTATTTTATTTAAAATGTTTCATAATTCCCGCGACCCTGTTAGCAGGATAAGCAGTTGACAATGGATGGATGGATGGATGGATGTTTAATAATTAATTTAATTGTCCACAGCTGTCAGAACATATTGAACAAAATCTAAAAATCCAAAACCAACATAACACATGCATATCTGAGTCTGAGTTAACTGCTCTTGGTTCAAGTTCAAGCTCAAGTTCAAGTCTGTATTTGCCAAAACGACGCAAGTCGCCTGGAATTCATTTTAGTGATTTGGCTCATTCAGGACAGTACAAGACAATATTGGACAAAAATAACAACACATCATCATACATAACAAATAGCATAAAAACAAAACAATACTAATGAGTAAATATAACAGATAATCAAAAATCAGACAAAGTGCTAATACATTTAGTGACACTGAGGAGAAGGACGTAGTTGTATAGGCAGAGCAGATAAGGATTGTTGGTGTGAATTGAGGGACCTCACAGTGCTATTTGAAAAACGGGTGGTTCTAGATCTGATGCTTCTTACCCTTCTGCCTGATGGTAGAAGGGTAAAAAGAGAATTAGCAGGGTGCAAAGAATCTTTAAGTATTTTCAGTCCAGTTTTAAGTAAACGGGTGTTGTAGAAGTCACAGATCTTAGGGAGGTCCAGCCCAATTATTTTTGACGCTGTCCTAACTACCCTATTCAGTGCAGATTTATCATCTGCTGAGCAGTTACCACACCTTACAGTGATGGAGAAAGTAATTATACTCTCTATCACTGCTCTGTAAAAGTGGAGCATACCTGCCTGGGACACTTTAAATTTCCTAAGTTGTCTTAAAAAGAAGAGTCGCTGGTGAGCTTTTTTAACAATCTGACTGACATTGGTGTCCCATTTAAGACTGGAGGATATGGTGGTCCCAACAAACCTAAAACTTTCCACCCTCTCCACAGTTTTGTCCTTGATGACCAGGGGCTGTTTAAACTTGACCTCATTCCTTCAACCTCTATACAGGCTTAATTACTCTCCCTTTCTGATCACATTTCAACATTACGAAATGGCACATGAGAGAACAACAGTGCCAGCCTGTCTTGATGAACTCAAACTACAAACAAAACACTCTGTTCTGATGGTGCTGATAACAACTACTTTTAGTGGGTGAACTTTTCCAAACTTCAACGCTACCCTTGGGCTAGGCTGTTGGCCTCACTGTCAGCTACAAAAGGGACGTCTCTTTCCCAAAATACTCACAGAGCTAATGGCAGCAGGACGGGAAACTTATTTTATTAGTAAACTGTCAGCATTTTCTGTAAACGTCATGGGGATATTGGATGTTTTTCTTGCTCAACTTGAATAACTGCATTAAAAAACTGAATTTGAATTGCTAAACTTGAATTTGAATTTATTAGTTTGAAACTGAATTCCAATACACTTAAAACTGAATGTGATATTATGAATCTAAACTGAAACTATTTGAGCCTCACAAAAAATTAAAGTCTTTGTGTGCTTTCACTTTCAGTTGTCTCAATTCAAATTCAGTTCTCTAAATTCAATTTCAAACCACAAAATTCAGTTTTAAGGTCACAGGCAGGTCAAGGTCCTTGAGGAAGAGCAGTCGAGTGCAGATGCACAGAGCGCTATTTCCTGCCATTATTCAAAATTGAAAATAAAGTTCTGAAAGGTTGAAACTAAGGGTTTGAAAACTCAAAATCTTATTAAATTAAGATGTGCAAGCTTGCAAAATGTAAAAAAAATAAATAAATCTCAAGTCTCTAAACATTATGTTGTTTTTGAGTTTTCCTTCTTCAGAACAATTTTTCAGAGTTTCAAATTTGTCAGTGTTCTCCCACTGTATTAGTTTGTTTTCCAGGTTTGAAACCTTGTAAATGGTGATCTCAAAACTGGTGTGTGAATGTGTGTCACCAGCATCCCGAGTGTAAATGACACCTAGGCTTGTAGGTACCCAGCCTTTTAAGTTTAATACTTGCATATTGCAAACCAAAAGGAGAGAACAGAATCAAATGGTTGTATTTGTTGAAATGTGAATAGTTTTATTCATTGCACATTTTCAGCCCCAGTGCCATGGTTCTTTAGTTTGGATTTGCTGCACCTAAAAACATTTGACAGCTGAATCAGATTATTGTGAGTCAGTTTAGTTTTCAATAAATGCTAAAGTAGTTGTCTTTACATCCAAAGGTGTCTTTGAGGGTGAACTGATGAATGGCTACCCATCTGTTAATGATCATTGTTCATTCATTGTAGACAATAACAATGAACTCCGGATGAAGCTGTCCACAAATATATATGTCTTCTTCTTTTCGTCCTCCTGTGAGTGATGACCACAGCATGCTGCCTAATTGTCTTCAGTGCTTTAGGCCATAAAAGAAAAAACAAAAACTGGTTGTTACTGGTTAATTACAGTAAAGTCAACTTTAAATTACTCAACTACCACACATAAAACATGGTTTAATAGAATAATCACAGTTAACAAAAGCATACATTTTGGATTAATAACTGCCGAGATTTGTCTGGTAGAGTCTCCATTGATAGTTTACTGTAAGTTAGGCCTGCATTTAACACAGCATAAATTAGCCTAGTGGCTAGCGGACTTTTCCTCTCCTCATAGCTTAACAAATTACATGTTATTTATACTATTTCTTACTCACCGCTGGTTCAGTTACTGCATGTCCCGACACAACACCACGGGTGACATCGCGCTGATGAACAAACCGCCCTGAGCTACTACCCGTTGCAGATTTCCTCTCCACATCCATGCACCGCTTGGAAGCCGTGCTTCCTGAACACATATCCTGTGCACGTCTGTCATTGGCGGAGCAGTCTGTCAATCCCTCTATCCAGTAAATATAACTTGTGATTGGACTGTACTTCAGCAGACAGCCAAGCATTGATCAAGAGCAGAAGGCCCTGCCTGCAGACCTTTTTTTAAGTTGCGAGGTTGCAAAGCTTCATTTTCGCTCAGTCTGAGTTTCAGAGTTTCAGAGCAGAGCTGCGTGACAACGCTGCCACAAATAACGTGAGTCGCAAACTCGCAACTGTGTAGATGTATCTCCGCAAAGTGGGTGTTGTAAACTCAGCTCTCAAAAATTGTTTGCAATAGGAGTGCAAATGTAATGTAATGTAATAAAGTTTCGCACTTTTGCACCTCAATTTTCAGAGTTTCAAAACTTTTTTTCACTTCATTTGCACACTAGTTTTCAGATCACCATTTACAAGGTTTCAAACCTGGAAAACAAACTAATACAGTGGGAGAACACTGACAAATTTGAAACTCTGAAAAATTGTTCTGAAGAAGGAGAACTCAAAAACAACATAATGTTTGCAGAGATATTATTATTTTTTTTACATTTTGCAAGCTTGCACATCTTAGTTTTCAATCTTGCAAGACTTTTTTTTAAGATTTTTAGTTTTCAAACACTTAGTTTCAACCTTTCAAAACTTTATTTTCAGTTTTGAATCATGGCAGGATATTAATCCCATACACGGGCAGCCTGTTGCCCCGGCTGTGTGTAAGTTATCTCCTAAAGCCCACACTAGAGGTTGGGTAACTACTACTTTGGCTAATAACTAGGCTAAGTTTGAACACACAGCTGCTGTAACAGGCTGCTCAGCACCTCCTCTGTAAGTTACTGAAGTTACTAACCATTTCACAAAGAGGACAAGTGACATAAAGTTAACAAACCAGGATTCACTTCGGGACTGAAGGCCAGGGATGGGTTGAAGCCGACTTCAAACTTGGAACATGTAAGTTGTGGACTTTATATGCAGTTTTACTGTTATACAGTATGTTAGCTGGGTGAACTTGCCGCTATCATGCTGCGTGGCTAAAGTGGCTAGTGTCTGTCCCACACACTGAGCCGTGTTGGAGTAACATTATTTCATACTGAGAGACAGTCTGGAGAAGCAGTAGGTGTGGTAAGTTGCTTTAGTGGTATTCTACTGCAAAGCTAACGTTATCTCCGCGGCTCCGCGACTTACACACAGACGGGGCAACAGGCTGCCGGTGTGGAATACAGGAAGTGGTCAAAAACCAACGTGCTGATTGGCCGAAATAGTGCTCTGTGCATCTGCACTTGATTGTTCTTCTTCAAGGACCTTGACCTGCCTGTGACCTTAAAACTGAATTTTGTGGTTTGAAATTGAATTTAGAGAACTGAATTTGAATTGAGACAACTGAAAGTGAAAGCACAAAGACTTGAATTTTTTGTGAGGCTCAAATAATTTCAGTTTAGATTCATAATATCACATTCAGTTTCAAGTTTATTGGAATTCAGTTTGAAAATAATAAATTCAAATTCAAGGTGAGCAATCCAAATTCAGTTTTTTAATGCAGTTATTCAAGTTGAGCAATTCAAATTCAGTTCTAAATGATTCAAATTCAGTTTGTACTGACACAAAAATCAGCCCATAGATGTTGAGGACAGTGCAGCATCCTCAGGAGCCTATAGGCAAAGGGAGAACATGCAAAGCCCTAGAATCAAGAATCAGACTGAGACACTTCAAGGTGAAAAGGCTAATCAATGAACAATAGCACTTTTTTTTATCTACGTAACTTGATTCATTCCGGTTTAACCTTTGTTCCACATGTGTAAAGAGTTGCCAGATCTGCTTTCCACAGAGTCATTCAATGGATCCAGAATGCTGCTTACCAGGTTATAGTTCACTGCTCCAGTTTTCAGTGTCTCTTTCCTCTAAGGTATATATTGGACATGACTGTTAGACCAGTTATGTTATCAACATTACATGCCATAGAAATATGATGAGTTTGATAAAATATTGTGAAAAAGTCAGCTGGAAACCTGCTGCAGTCAACTGAGAGAGATGTATTTTACCACAAGACAATGACCCCGAAAATATGAAGGTCCAACAGTTGACATTCAGAGAGTTCAATTGGATATCATGTTTGGAGGTTAGATTGAAAATAGCCGCATAGATTAAGGCAATACAACAGAGGGCCAATGGGTTGTAAAGCTGGTCAGTTTCAGTATTGTCTGGCTGAGCTCAGTTACATCAAGTTACAAAGGCAAACATGTGACTTATATGACTATAGTTAAAGCTACATTATGTAGTACTTCAAAATAATAGCTTCAAAATCAAAGGCAAACATGTGACTTTAAAAAACTTAAAGCTATATTATGTAGAAATTGTATCTCAATAGGATTTCTTTCTTTCTTTTGTAATAGGATGTATTCCAATGCTACATAGTGTTACAATGCAATTTCTTTGGAAGAAGCTAGGTTGGTATACTCAGTATGGATATCATGGCCTAGGCTGCAAAAACTTGTAAGTAGATGTTGTTGGAGGAAGCGAGGAACAGAAAAAGATAGAGACCAGACAAGAGTAAATATCGGCCTGGCTTTTACTCGTTGGCATGAGCTAAAAGAGCTGAAAGGATGCAAGACAGATGCCGAGCTGGCCTTCTTGCTGTTGGACTTGTCTGAAATAACTTCCAAATAACATCCAAATTAATGTAGTGCTCTTGCATCGGTGCTGTTTAGCACTGTTGGCTAGCTTGTCACCCATGTTTCAAGCAACATAATGTAACAGGCAACATAACCGAGCTCAGCAGCCTCTATGGCAGAGGAGAAGAGGACGTTGCAGACAGAGAGTGACCAAGTAAGAGGCTTCTGGATGTTGGCGAAAGCTTTGTGAAATAAAAAGGTTGCAAGACAAACGGCAAGTTGGCCTTCTTTCTGTTGGACTAGTAGGCAATATTGCTATGTCTTGTGCTGTCGCACTTGCTTGATGTTTGGCTGTGTTAGCAAAGTTGTCGACTTGTTAGTTTCCGATCATAAGTAATGTAATCATATCAAATGTAGATGTACAAGTGTTCTTAATTACGACAGTGATAAATTACACTCCCCAATTCACAAAAAAAATTAAATCTTACATAATGTATCTTTATATTCTGGAGCAGCAAATACAGATTTCTTTATTTTATTTAAAATGTTTCATAATTCCCGCGACCCTGTTAGCAGGATAAGCAGTTGACAATGGATGGATGGATGGATGGATGTTTAATAATTAATTTAATTGTCCACAGCTGTCAGAACATATTGAACAAAATCTAAAAATCCAAAACCAACATAACACATGCATATCTGAGTCTGAGTTAACTGCTCTTGGTTCAAGTTCAAGCTCAAGTTCAAGTCTGTATTTGCCAAAACGACGCAAGTCGCCTGGAATTCATTTTAGTGATTTGGCTCATTCAGGACAGTACAAGACAATATTGGACAAAAATAACAACACATCATCATACATAACAAATAGCATAAAAACAAAACAATACTAATGAGTAAATATAACAGATAATCAAAAATCAGACAAAGTGCTAATACATTTAGTGACACTGAGGAGAAGGACGTAGTTGTATAGGCAGAGCAGATAAGGATTGTTGGTGTGAATTGAGGGACCTCACAGTGCTATTTGAAAAACGGGTGGTTCTAGATCTGATGCTTCTTACCCTTCTGCCTGATGGTAGAAGGGTAAAAAGAGAATTAGCAGGGTGCAAAGAATCTTTAAGTATTTTCAGTCCAGTTTTAAGTAAACGGGTGTTGTAGAAGTCACAGATCTTAGGGAGGTCCAGCCCAATTATTTTTGACGCTGTCCTAACTACCCTATTCAGTGCAGATTTATCATCTGCTGAGCAGTTACCACACCTTACAGTGATGGAGAAAGTAATTATACTCTCTATCACTGCTCTGTAAAAGTGGAGCATACCTGCCTGGGACACTTTAAATTTCCTAAGTTGTCTTAAAAAGAAGAGTCGCTGGTGAGCTTTTTAACAATCTGACTGACATTGGTGTCCCATTTAAGACTGGAGGATATGGTGGTCCCAACAAACCTAAAACTTTCCACCCTCTCCACAGTTTTGTCCTTGATGACCAGGGGCTGTTTAAACTTGACCTCATTCCTTCAACCTCTATACAGGCTTAATTACTCTCCCTTTCTGATCACATTTCAACATTACGAAATGGCACATGAGAGAACAACAGTGCCAGCCTGTCTTGATGAACTCAAACTACAAACAAAACACTCTGTTCTGATGGTGCTGATAACAACTACTTTTAGTGGGTGAACTTTTCCAAACTTCAACGCTACCCTTGGGCTAGGCTGTTGGCCTCACTGTCAGCTACAAAAGGGACGTCTCTTTCCCAAAATACTCACAGAGCTAATGGCAGCAGGACGGGAAACTTATTTTATTAGTAAACTGTCAGCATTTTCTGTAAACGTCATGGGGATATTGGATGTTTTTCTTGCTCAACTTGAATAACTGCATTAAAAAACTGAATTTGAATTGCTAAACTTGAATTTGAATTTATTAGTTTGAAACTGAATTCCAATACACTTAAAACTGAATGTGATATTATGAATCTAAACTGAAACTATTTGAGCCTCACAAAAAATTAAAGCCTTTGTGTGCTTTCACTTTCAGTTGTCTCAATTCAAATTCAGTTCTCTAAATTCAATTTCAAACCACAAAATTCAGTTTTAAGGTCACAGGCAGGTCAAGGTCCTTGAGGAAGAGCAGTCGAGTGCAGATGCACAGAGCGCTATTTCCTGCCATTATTCAAAATTGAAAATAAAGTTCTGAAAGGTTGAAACTAAGGGTTTGAAAACTCAAAATCTTACTTAAATTAAGATGTGCAAGCTTGCAAAATGTAAAAAAAATAAATAAATCTCAAGTCTCTAAACATTATGTTGTTTTTGAGTTTTCCTTCTTCAGAACAATTTTTCAGAGTTTCAAATTTGTCAGTGTTCTCCCACTGTATTAGTTTGTTTTCCAGGTTTGAAACCTTGTAAATGGTGATCTCAAAACTGGTGTGTGAATGTGTGTCACCAGCATCCCGAGTGTAAATGACACCTAGGCTTGTAGGTACCCAGCCTTTTAAGTTTAATACTTGCATATTGCAAACCAAAAGGAGAGAACAGAATCAAATGGTTGTATTTGTTGAAATGTGAATAGTTTTATTCATTGCACATTTTCAGCCCCAGTGCCATGGTTCTTTAGTTTGGATTTGCTGCACCTAAAAACATTTGACAGCTGAATCAGATTATTGTGAGTCAGTTTAGTTTTCAATAAATGCTAAAGTAGTTGTCTTTACATCCAAAGGTGTCTTTGAGGGTGAACTGATGAATGGCTACCCATCTGTTAATGATCATTGTTCATTCATTGTAGACAATAACAATGAACTCCAGGATGAAGCTGTCCACAAATATATATGTCTTCTTCTTTTCGTCCTCCTGTGAGTGATGACCACAGCATGCTGCCTAATTGTCTTCAGTGCTTTAGGCCATAAAAGAAAAAACAAAAACTGGTTGTTACTGGTTAATTACAGTAAAGTCAACTTTAAATTACTCAACTACCACACATAAAACATGGTTTAATAGAATAATCACAGTTAACAAAAGCATACATTTTGGATTAATAACTGCCGAGATTTGTCTGGTAGAGTCTCCATTGATAGTTTACTGTAAGTTAGGCCTGCATTTAACACAGCATAAATTAGCCTAGTGGCTAGCGGACTTTTCCTCTCCTCATAGCTTAACAAATTACATGTTATTTATACTATTTCTTACTCACCGCTGGTTCAGTTACTGCATGTCCCGACACAACACCACGGGTGACATCGCGCTGATGAACAAACCGCCCTGAGCTACTACCCGTTGCAGATTTCCTCTCCACATCCATGCACCGCTTGGAAGCCGTGCTTCCTGAACACATATCCTGTGCACGTCTGTCATTGGCGGAGCAGTCTGTCAATCCCTCTATCCAGTAAATATAACTTGTGATTGGACTGTACTTCAGCAGACAGCCAAGCATTGATCAAGAGCAGAAGGCCCTGCCTGCAGACCTTTTTTTAAGTTGCGAGGTTGCAAAGCTTCATTTTCGCTCAGTCTGAGTTTCAGAGTTTCAGAGCAGAGCTGCGTGACAACGCTGCCACAAATAACGTGAGTCGCAAACTCGCAACTGTGTAGATGTATCTCCGCAAAGTGGGTGTTGTAAACTCAGCTCTCAAAAATTGTTTGCAATAGGAGTGCAAATGTAATGTAATGTAATAAAGTTTCGCACTTTTGCACCTCAGTTTTCAGAGTTTCAAAACTTTTTTCACTTCATTTGCACACTAGTTTTCAGATCACCATTTACAAGGTTTCAAACCTGGAAAACAAACTAATACAGTGGGAGAACACTGACAAATTTGAAACTCTGAAAAATTGTTCTGAAGAAGGAGAACTCAAAAACAACATAATGTTTGCAGAGATATTATTATTTTTTTTACATTTTGCAAGCTTGCACATCTTAGTTTTCAATCTTGCAAGACTTTTTTTTAAGATTTTTAGTTTTCAAACACTTAGTTTCAACCTTTCAAAACTTTATTTTCAGTTTTGAATCATGGCAGGATATTAATCCCATACACGGGCAGCCTGTTGCCCCGGCTGTGTGTAAGTTATCTCCTAAAGCCCACACTAGAGGTTGGGTAACTACTACTTTGGCTAATAACTAGGCTAAGTTTGAACACACAGCTGCTGTAACAGGCTGCTCAGCACCTCCTCTGTAAGTTACTGAAGTTATTAACCATTTCACAAAGAGGACAAGTGACATAAAGTTAACAAACCAGGATTCACTTCGGGACTGAAGGCCAGGGATGGGTTGAAGCCGACTTCAAACTTGGAACATGTAAGTTGTGGACTTTATATGCAGTTTTACTGTTATACAGTATGTTAGCTGGGTGAACTTGCCGCTATCATGCTGCGTGGCTAAAGTGGCTAGTGTCTGTCCCACACACTGAGCCGTGTTGGAGTAACATTATTTCATACTGAGAGACAGTCTGGAGAAGCAGTAGGTGTGGTAAGTTGCTTTAGTGGTATTCTACTGCAAAGCTAACGTTATCTCCGCGGCTCCGCGACTTACACACAGACGGGGCAACAGGCTGCCGGTGTGGAATACAGGAAGTGGTCAAAAACCAACGTGCTGATTGGCCGAAATAGTGCTCTGTGCATCTGCACTTGATTGTTCTTCTTCAAGGACCTTGACCTGCCTGTGACCTTAAAACTGAATTTTGTGGTTTGAAATTGAATTTAGAGAACTGAATTTGAATTGAGACAACTGAAAGTGAAAGCACAAAGACTTGAATTTTTTGTGAGGCTCAAATAATTTCAGTTTAGATTCATAATATCACATTCAGTTTCAAGTTTATTGGAATTCAGTTTGAAAATAATAAATTCAAATTCAAGGTGAGCAATCCAAATTCAGTTTTTTAATGCAGTTATTCAAGTTGAGCAATTCAAATTCAGTTCTAAATGATTCAAATTCAGTTTGTACTGACACAAAAATCAGCCCATAGATGTTGAGGACAGTGCAGCATCCTCAGGAGCCTATAGGCAAAGGGAGAACATGCAAAGCCCTAGAATCAAGAATCAGACTGAGACACTTCAAGCGTGAAAAGGCTAATCAATGAACAATGGCACTTTTTTTTATCTACGTAACTTGATTCATTCCGGTTTAACCTTTGTTCCACATGTGTAAAGAGTTGCCAGATCTGCTTTCCACAGAGTCATTCAATGGATCCAGAATGCTGCTTACCAGGTTATAGTTCACTGCTCCAGTTTTCAGTGTCTCTTTCCTCTAAGGTATATTGGACATGACTGTTAGACCAGTTATGTTATCAACATTACATGCCATAGAAATATGATGAGTTTGATAAAATATTGTGAAAAAGTCAGCTGGAAACCTGCTGCAGTCAACTGAGAGAGATGTATTTTACCACAAGACAATGACCCCGAAAATATGAAGGTCCAACAGTCGACATTCAGAGAGTTCAATTGGATATCATGTTTGGAGGTTAGATTGAAAATAGCCGCATAGATTAAGGCAATACAACAGAGGGCCAATGGGTTGTAAAGCTGGTCAGTTTCAGTAGGATGTATTCCAATGCTACATAGTGTTACAATGCAATTTCTTTGGAAGAAGCTAGGTTGGTATTCTCAGTATGGATATCATGGCCTAGGCTGCAAAAACACGCAAGTAGATGTTGTTGGAGGAAGCGAGGAACAGAAGATAGAGACCAGACAAGAGTAAATATCGGCCTGGCTTTTACTCGTTGGCATGAGCTAAAAGAGCTGAAAGGATGCAAGACAGATGCCGAGCTGGCCTTCTTGCTGTTGGACTTGTCTGAAATAACTTCCAAATAACATCCAAATTAATGTAGTGCTCTTGCATCGGTGCTGTTTAGCACTGTTGGCTAGCTTGTCACCCATGTTTCAAGCAACATAATGTAACAGGCAACATAACCGAGCTCAGCAGCCTCTATGGCAGAGGAGAAGAGGACGTTGCAGACAGAGAGTGACCAAGTAAGAGGCTTCTGGATGTTGGATGTTGGCGAAAGCTTTGTGAAATAAAAAGGTTGCAAGACAAACGGCAAGTTGGCCTTCTTTCTGTTGGACTAGTAGGCAATATTGCTATGTCTTGTGCTGTCGCACTTGCTTGATGTTTGGCTGTGTTAGCAAAGTTGTCGACTTGTTAGTTTCTGACCATAAGTAATGTAATCATATCAAATGTAGATGTACACCTGTTCTTAATTACGACAGCAATGAATTACACTCTGAAACTGTAAGGGCCCCAATTCACAAAAAAAATTAAATCTCACATAATGTATCTTTATATTCTGGAGCAGCAAATACAGATTTCTTTATTTTATTTAAAATGTTTCATAATTCCCGCGACCCTGTTAGCAGGATAAGCGGTTGACAATGGATGGTTGGATGTTTAATAATTAATTTAATTGTCCACAGCTGTCAGAACATATTGAACAAAATCTAAAAATCCAAAACCAACATAACACATGCATGACTGGGTCTGAGTTAACTGCTCTTGGTTAAACTTGACCTCATTCCTTCAACCTCTATACAGACTTAATTACTCTCCCTTTCTGATCACATTTCAACATTACAAAATGGCACATGAGAGAACAACAGTGCCAGCCTGTCTTGATGAACTCAAACTACAAACAAAACACTCTGTTCTGATGGTGCTGATAACAACTACTTTTAGTGGGTGAACTTTTCCAAACTTCAGCCCTACCCTTGGGCTAGGCTGTTGGCCTCACTGTCAGCTACAAAAGGGACGTCTCTTTCCAAAAATACTCACAAAGCTAACAGCAGCAGGACAGGAAACTTATTTTATCTGTAAACTGTCAGCATTTTCTGTAAACGTCATGGGGATATTGGATGTTTTTCTCCAGTCCTCCAGTTCTCTCTCCCTGTTGGGGGCTCTGTTGGTCCTGCTGCTCGTCTACCTCATCTCATCCTCTAGCTTCACCTCCCAGGAGGATGGGAAAGATCCTCCAGGACCAAAACCACTTCCGCTGCTTGGGAATCTGCTGCAGCTGGACCTCAAGAGACCCTACCAGTCATTACTGGAGGTGATGATAAGAGTAGTTTTCTTTCGGTAGTTTGTTGTTTTTACCTTGTTTTCTTTCTCCTTGTGTTTCTTATAAAAGAAAATACCATGTTGTTATGCTCCTGTTCTTAGCTTTCCAAGAAATATGGGTCAGTGTTCACCGTCTATCTGGGACCCAAGAAAGTCGTGGTCCTGGCTGGATACAAGACAGTGAAGGAGGCACTTGTCAATCATGCTGAAGAGTTTGGAGACAGAGATCCAATACAACTTATGCATGATGCTAGTAAAGGAAATGGTAAGAAAAGACAAAAACTGAGCTCTTTCCAAATGATCACCCTTTTCATGTTTACAGCCTTTACCCATTTTCAGCTGCTTAGTTACCATATTTTGTTGAACTACTTCGTCTCAGGGGTTTTATGGTCCAATGGTGATTCGTGGAAAGAGATGAGGCGCTTTGCCTTGACCAACCTGAGAGACTTTGGGATGGGCAAGAAGGCTTGTAAGGACAAAATCATTGAGGAATGTGACTATCTCATTGAAGTGTTTAAGAAATTTAAAGGTAAATGTCTTTTTATAACCAGCTGTGTGAAAAACAACATTTCTGGCTTTAAATATTTATATTTAATATCAATCCTCATAATTTATATACTTTTCTCTGTTTCCCTTGTTGCAGGAGAAGCTTTTGATACAACTCAACCAATAAACTATGCAGTCTCTAACATTATCTGCTCAATTGTTTATGGCAGCAGATTTGAATATGATGACCCAGAATTTACGTCCCTGGTGGATCGAACAAACAGAAACATTCAGCTTGCGGGCTCCCCATCAGTACAGGTGTCATTTCATATATTTATTAAACTTTCAGCATTGGGGTTTTAATATACATAATACATAAACTGTGGCAAATGAAAAGAACAAATTAGTAAATTTATTTATTATTTTACAAACTGATTTATATTTTTAACAGGTGTACAACATGTTCCCATGGATCTGTAACTGGGTTTCTAACAGGAAGGAAATCCATAAGTTGACTAGCACCAGTATTAAACAGAACTTACAGCTGTTCAGTCGTTTGAAAGAGACCCTCAATCTACAGATGTGCAGAGGATTTGTGGATGCCTTTCTGGTCCGAAAGCAAAATCTGGAGGTTTGAAAGTGTATTATCACCTATCAAAATTGCTATTATGCTCATTGCTATTAAGATTCTAACATCTGTATGAACTAACATTTGAGTCCCATATTTGATTCCCACGTTTGAGTGTGATGCACAGCGTCCAATTAAGAAACCCAACATTATAGCTTTTTGACTTTTTAATCATTGTCTATGGGTGAAAGAAAGGCCTTTTTGGGCCTATATATTGACCTTTAACTCCTAAAATGATAAAAAGTCCAGCTCTGTTGCTGGGGGCCTGGTGAGAAGCCAGTACCTCCAGTGAGTGCTGGTGGCTCAAGTTGTCATGTCCATTTACACTCCTCCCAGGCCAGTGACAATGAATGAAAAAGCAACCCACTGAACCGTCACCAAACCAAAAAATCCTGAGATTCTCCAAGTAGTCCTTCCAAGTAGTGTAAAGCGTGAAACATTTGGATCCGATTCATTTGAATAACTGCACTGATTCATATACCTGCAGGAATCTGGTATTACCAACAGTGACTTCCACAATAATAATCTTACGATGAATCTGTTTGCTGCCGGCACTGATACAACAGCAACTACGCTGAGATGGGGACTTCTGCTGATGGCCAAGTATCCAAAAATACAGGGTAAGGAGCCCAAGTGACCCACAACAACAGTCGAAGCAACAGTAAGTGCTTTACCAACAAGATAATAATCTTCATGAAAACAAAAACCTTTCATCTTCCAGACCAGGTCCAGGAGGAGCTGAACAGGGTAATAGGAAGTCGTCAGGTGCAGGTTAAGGACAGGAAGAACCTGCCCTTCACTGACGCTGTCATCCATGAGACACAAAGACTGGCCAACATCGTCCCCATGGCACTTCCTCATAAAACAAACCAAGACATCACTTTCCAGGGTCACTTCATTAAGAAGGTTAGACTGAATGAAACGTCTGGTATGGAGGACCCAACCTGACTTGGAAGAATGTATTAAATAGAAAAAAAATCAATTACTAAAATGACAAATATATGACAAATATAAATATATTAACCTTTGGGGACAGTAAAAGCTATAGTAAATAATATTAAATACATTTCTTGAAAATTATGTGCCATTATTTTCTGTATAGATGTATGGATTTGATTATATTTTTATAAGTGAACTTAATGGCACATATTAAAATGTTGATTTCTTTTCACAGTTGAACTTAATAACTTTTATTCCGTGTCAGCATTGAAAATTGGTATAAATTTGGCACGTTTATTTTTAATCTTTCATAATGACACTTAATTATACAGTTTTTTCATTCATAGATTTGTTAGCATTCTAATTTCTATTTCTAGTCCTGTTTGGTCCTCCATATACATCTGCAAGTTCAGAAAGTAGCAACTAATTTCTGGGTTGTTTTGTCATTTGAAAAGTATACTGTTGCTTAGCACATTGACAGCTTTTCAATTTGTGTATTTTCTACAGGGGACCACAATGTTTCCTCTCTTGACCTCTGTCCTGTATAGATTTGATAGATTTAATAGATTACATTTTTAAATCAATGACAAGGAGTGAACTTACAGGCAAATATTAAAATGTTGATTTCTTTTCACACTTGAACTTGACTACCTTCATTCGGTGTCAATATAAATCTAGATTATCCATACAATTTTGGCACGTTTATATACGTTTAATCTTTTTAATAATGACCTAATTATGCAGTTTTTTCAGTCACTGATTTGTTAGCGTTCTAATTTCTATTTCTAGTCTTGTTCGTTTCCTCCATACCCGTCTGCAAACTCAGGACAATAACTCAGAATCTAGCAACTAATTTCTGGGCTTCATGAAATATTGTGTAGCTTTGTATTTAGTAGAAAAGTATACTATTGCTTAGAACATTAACAGCTTTTCAATTTGTATATTTTCTACAGGGGACCACAGTGTATCCTCTCTTGACTTCTGTCCTGTATGATGAGAGTGAGTGGGAGAGCCCACACACCTTTTATCCTGCCCACTTCCTGGACAAAGATGGAAAGTTTGTCAAGCGAGATGCCTTCATGCCTTTTTCTGCAGGTTGGTCAATTTAGCCATCACTTCTTGACGTTAATGTACATGCAGAGGACATGAACATCTTCCTTTGTTGTCTCTTTCAGGACGCAGGATTTGTCTTGGAGAAAGTCTGGCCAGGATTGAGCTCTTCATCTTCTTCACCACCCTCCTGCAACACTTTCGCTTCTCTCCTGCACCTGGAGTTTCAGAGGATGAACTGGATCTGACTCCACGTGTGGGCTTCACCCTCAACCCTTCACCTCATAAACTGTGCGCTGTTTCCTGTATGTGATCTGTAGTAGCTTGAAAATGCTGCTTTGACTATGACTTTAATTCAGATATATTCAAGAAAGTACAGTAGATTACGTAATTTGTACAGTGCAATATTCCATGCAGTGCAACAGCAGTGAACATGTTCCATATTTGTCCGTTTGGGTTGCTGTAGAAACATGGCAATGTCCATGTAAGAGGACCCGCGGTGTATGTAGATAGACATGGCTCATTCTAAGGTAATAAAAACACAACAAAAAACGTTTCATTATGTAAGTTCGTCATACATTGACATTGCATGTCTGTCAATAGATCCTCCTAAATATTACACACTAAACCTTTAACTTACGTAACTAACATACTTGTTTTAACCCAAATCATGATCTTTTCCTGAACTTTACAAAGTAGTTTTGGTGCCTAAACCTAACCAAATTGCGACATTAACCCTTCACAATGTTAAGTGCTGGTTTTGTTTTCAAAGTCAAACTGGACGTTGCATATTTATTATTTCTAAGTTGGCTGCAGTGTTGTATTTTTTTTTCCAGATGATAATACTGTTACATAACCTGCTAAAACACAATTACCTTGTGTTTATGGTACATGGAGAAAATAATACTTAGCTGTCAGGGCAGGCCTCCTTTTAAATGGAATCAATTGCAAACTGCCCTCAAACTAGATTATTCTATTCCCTTTGGCTATTTTAAAGCTTTACAATTTTACTGCTACTTTACTAGCTTTACTGTCCAGGTAAAACATAAATTACTTCTTTAACTCTCTGTTTCTGATGCAAATAAAATAAACATGAGTAGGATAAAATAAGTGTTAAGTGATCTTTTAATTATGAACTAACTGATGTAACAGCAGAGACTTTTTTAAAAACAGTTTTACTACTATTGATTTACTTTGTCAAACAATTGTTTATTAATGTCCCTTGTCTGTCTTCAAATAAGCCTTTGCCCTGTCTGGCACCCAAATAAGGCCTGGAAATGAATTTCACATAGAGGACCCGGTCAGTCTTTAAGTAATGGAGAAATTAAATGTTTTTCTCCAAGCAACCAGCTCTGTCTCCCAGTTGGGGGCTCCCTTGTCCACAGGAAAACATAGTTTGCCAATGCCATAGCAGCATTAAAATACTATTTGTTTTAAAATCATGGGCAGGGGTGGACTTTATCTGGCATACATACCAAATGCCCAGTTGGCCAGCACACATTTGAGGCCGTTGTAGCGTAAATCATTTATTTATATAACTGTTTAACAAATGGGCCAACGATAGGCCCATAAAGCACAGACAGTGCTTGACATTGTTTCTGTAGCAAGCATAGTTTTTTAATGAAGTCTTAACTTTGGCTAACTGTCCTAATGGCAGAGGTGAGGTTATTTTGACAGTATAGCGTTGGCTAAACCCACGCTGCTGTGAAAATGACTCAAAGGCTACTTGAGTATGAGTTGTGTACTCCATGGCCACCTCTGATCACCATGGAGTCAGTAAATGAGTGTGAATGAATAAACTGATTAACTTACACTGGTCCTTGGTACATAGGCCTACCACTCAGATGGTTGGGGGGAATATTACAGTAGGTAGCCTACACATATTATATGTGCAAGGATTTGTGAGGAGAGTCCGACCGATTGTGGTGGGTCACTTGGGCCAAAAATGCCAGGGCCGATTTTTTGTCCCATGCCAGCCCTGATCATGGGGATATTAGATCTTTTTCCTCCAGTCCTCTAGTTCTCTCTGCATGTTGGCGGCTCTGCTGCTGGTCTACCTTGTCTCATCCTCCCGTTTCAGCTCCCAGGAAGACGGGAAGGAAACTCTTAATTATTATTTTAGAACAATTTTTCTGAAAATGATTTACTGTCTCGTGTAATGATTTACTTGTGTTAGAGGGTAAAGATGTTACACTGATTTCCCCTACCATCTGTACCTGTGCCTTTACCCTGCTCTGGCAGCCAAAAAATGCATCTATCTTTTAAACTGCACCTAACTCATTTTTTCTGGTAAGATATCACATAGAGAACACTGTTTCTTTCACAGTAATTGAGATATAAAAATTTTTTTGTGAGAACTGTTGGGAACTTCAGGTATTGCAAACTGTTTAAACATTAAACTTCAAAGAACACTGACCTGCTGCTTTTTCAGCCATGAACATGTGTTCAGACCATTGGGCTGTCACAGGGTAAAAGAACCCAGGCAGGGAACTTATTTAGTCACTGCAGTTGCAACAATTGGAAACAGATTAGTAATGGAGATATTAGATGTTTTTCTCCAGTCCTCCAGTTCTGTCTCCCTGTTGGGGGCTCTGTTGGTCCTGCTGCTCGTCTACCTCGTCTCCTCCTCCAGCTTTAACTCCCAGGAAGACAGAAAAGAACCTCCAGGACCAAAGCCTCTTCCCGTGCTCGGTAACTTGCTCCAACTGGACCTCAAGAGACCCTACAACACATTACTGAAAGTGAGGGAGTGACTGGAAAAATTGTATTTTCTTTGAGGATGACTTGTTGTGTCATCTCTCCAGAGAGCAACACTGAAAAATAATACTTTACATACCACATTGTCTGTGTCATCATGATATTATTCTTCTGTTTTTAGCTTTCCAAGAAATATGGATCAGTGTTCACTGTGTATTTTGGACCCAAGAAAGTCGTGGTTCTAGCCGGATACAAGACGGTGAAGGAGGCACTTGTCAACTATGCTGATGAGTTTGGAGACAGAGATTCACTGTTAATAGCACACGAAATGAATCAAGGCCACGGTAAGGAAAGAGCTTGTCATTTCCCTGTTCTATTTAACCTTAAACAAGGGTTTATGGTCCATAACCATGATTTATTTAAAACATATTTCATCTCAGGTATTGTATGGTCAAATGGTGATTCGTGGAAAGAGATGAGGCGCTTTGCCTTGACGAACTTGAGAGACTTTGGGATGGGGAAGAAGGCTTGTGAGGACAAAATCACTGAGGAATGTCACTATCTCATAGAAGTGTTTAAGAAATTCAAAGGTAAATGTCTTATTTCCTATAAAATGTGTGATCTCCCTTGTGGATATTCAAAAAAAAAACAATCGGCTGTGATTTTGATTTGTTGATGTGTTTCTAACCCTTTGGTAAAGGAGAAGCCTTTGATATAACCCAATCAATGAACTATGCAGTCTCTAATATCATCTGCTCCATCGTCTATGGCAGCAGATTTGATTACAGTGACCTAAAGTTTACATCCATGGTAGATCAAATAAACAAAAGAATTCAACTTGTGGGCTCCCCATCAATACAGGTATATAATTTACTATTTCTGTGAAGCTTTCAGCATAAATACACGTTACATTAACTGTAGTGATTGTATATGTCAAATTGTAAACTTTTGGTTAACTTTTGGTTAACTTTTGGTTAAACTGTATATCTGCTATCTATTTTATTTTACAGATGTACAACCTGTTTCCATGGATCTGCCAATGGGTTAGTGAAAGAAGAGAAATCCAAAACATCACAGCCTCCTTTAAAAAAGAGAATTTAGACCTGTTCAGTCATTTGAAGGAGACCCTTAATCCACAGATGTGCAGAGGCTTTGTGGAAGCCTTTCTGATCCGAAAGCAAAATCTAGAGGTTTGAAAACTTATTTTTTTCAAATAAACACAGTCCTGTTAGAACTTGGATGCATTTGGAGAACTGTAGTAGTTTAAATACATCCATGCATATCTCATAGAAAACATTTAGATTCAGTGGACAGTACATTTATTCAAGTACTGTCCTTAAGTAAAACGATTGGTTGAATAAGTCAAGTCAATTGACAGAAAATTGAAAGGTTCACTGTGCAAGTTTTACTGACATCTAGTGGCGAGGGTTGTGAATTGCTTACAACTGCTCAGCCACTGCTCACCCCTCCCTTTCCAAGCGTGCAGGAGAAGCCACGGTGGCCAACACACTCTGTCAGCTCTTGTGCTAATTAATACGTGCTGGCCTCCATTTGTCCAAATTTCATGTCTCTTCTTACTTCTAACAAACCAGATTACTACTACTACTTCTTCTTCTTTCTATGTATTCAACATAGTGATAAAGAGCAGTTTATCTGTTTGGGCTACTGTAGAAATATGGCGGCACAACATGGCAATTTCCATAAAAGAGGAACCACGGTGTATGTAGATAGAAATGGCTCATACTTAGCTAATAAAAAAATAACAGTTCATTATGTAATGTCATTATACACCACTGAAAACATAGTTATGGATATTATATAGCATTTCTGTCTATAGAGCCTCCTAAATATTACACCCTGAACCTTTGAGTCATTTTCATGTTGCTCCAGAGGCGTGCGACCTCTGACATGAACAGCAATTGCAAGTCGCTTTGGATAAAAGCGTCAGCTAAATGAATCAATGTAAATGGACAAAACAAGCACTGTAATGGTTTCTCACTATTTTCAGAATTTTAAAAAACAAAGAAAAAATCGATAAATGTAGAAAATAATCAGCACCACCTCAACAGCTATAGCAGTAAAATCCAGCTTTTAATTACGAGTAATCCATGAGTAATAATGATCTAATGTTATAATATCTCACACTCACACATATTAAGTCACAGGGGCCATATTTCTGCATTCTGCTTTTACTGAAGTAACATTTTCAATGCAGTACTTTTTACTTGTATTTATTTTTTCAGTGTGGTTTTAGTGCATTTTCTTAAGTAAAAGATCTCAATACTTTTCCCACCACTGTTTAGACTTCTCGTTTTTGTGCCCATTAAGCATGAGCATTAGTCATTTACTCATTGCCTTTGTAATGCGCAGAGAAATGATTTAAGTTTTTTTGCAATGAGTTTTCATTGGGAAAAAAATACTTTATGGCCAAGCTTGTCATGTGACCAAAAAACTCAAACATTAAAATCACAGCACAGTGCAGCAGTGTCAAGAAGCTTTGTTGGAGGTTAGTCAAGATCATGTTCTTGTCCACTCTGGTATCGTCAAAAGTATAAGACGCCAATTTCTAGAGTCATTTGGCTTGGCATTACAACTCATTTTTACTTTTCGCATTGACTTCTATTGTGCCGAAACGGCATGCTGTTTTACGTCTTCTGTCACAGGTAAAATCAGCAAGGTGGTGGCGGGGTGGATAGTAAGCTGGTCCCTGACCCGTATGGTTCCTGAGTGAAACCATAATTACACAACATTAGTTTTTGGTTTTTATTTCCGTTACGCTATGCAAGTTACCACGCGTCATCGTTGCTAGCCTTAGTTACGTTACGTAAGCTAGGTAGGTAAGTACATTTATCGTTGTTACGATGGTGTGGTGTGGGGACAGAGGACCCAAATGCAGAGCTCAGAGGGAAGGAGGTTTATTGAAGGAAAAAGGGTGGTGAGGGACTGGAGGGGAGGGAGAGGTGGACGCCGGGGAAACACTGGCACAGGGAAACCGACGGGACTGGGACCAGGGGGCCGGGGAACGCTGGGGCCAAGGAAGAGAAGAGGCAAGGAAGGACTGGGAGGACGCTGCGAGGGAAGTCCGAGGAGGAGAGGACCGGAGGGTGAGCCCAGCTGACAAAACGGAGGACGAGGGTGAGTGAACCTGGGACGAAAACAGACAGAGAGACAGGGTTGGAGACAGCAGCGATAAAGTTCAGGGAAACTGAGAAAAATCAAAAACATGAGAGCCTGAACGCTGAGGTGACACCGGGTATGGAGCAACAACGATCAAGCAAGAATGGTGTGGAGAACCGGGGTTGAAATACAGGCAGGGATGAGGTTGACTTGTGGCAGGTGTGGCAGGCGAGAGAGCACACACAGGGGAGAAAACACAGGGAGGCAGGCAGGGAACAGAAAACCAAGGAAAAAGCAGAATAACTGATAAAAAGGAGGAAAAAAACAGGACACTCACCGTCAGCCGGGCTGCCACCACAACAATTGTCACAATATAACAAGTTATAGAGTAAAATTGAGTTTTGTAACCCCCTTCTGCTACATAACAGACAATATACATTAATACAGAAGCAATTATAAAAGTGGTAAACATAAATAAACTATAATTAATGGAGCAGTGCTGAGGTTGAATTAGAGTTTAAGAGCCTGATAGTTGTGGGGGAAAAGCTGCTCTGCAATCTGGTGGTGTGGCAGCAAAAACTTCTATATCTCTTCCCACAAGACATCAGGGTGATCAGGCTATAGCTGGGTGGGTACTGTCCTTTAGTATCCTTTGGCCTCTGCGTAGGCACCTCACTGATATCACTGAAGCTCGGGAGATGGGTATCAATGATCCTCTGAGCAGTTTTAATCACCCGCTGCAGAGCCCTCCGGTCCTGGACCCTGCACATCCCAATCCAGTTTGATGTTTCCAGTAAGGATGCTTTCTATTGCTCCTCTGTAAAAGCCGACAAAAATTTGGGGTGGGAATTTGGCCATCTTAAGCTTCCTCAAGAAATATAGTCGTTTCTGAGCTTTCTTCACCAGCGTTGAGATGTGAGCTGACCATGTCAGATGCTGATTCCTAGGAACTTGAAACTCTTCACCTGCTCCACCTCAGCACCACTTGTAGACAGGAGTGTGTGTCTTTATCTCCTTCCTAAAATCAACGATTAGCTCCTCAGTTTTGCTGACGTTGAACTGTAGGTTGTTCTCTGTGCATCACTCTAAAAGATTATGAATTTCCTCCCGATATGAAGTCTCATTGTTGTTTGAAATCCGGCCGATGATGGCGTTGTCATCTGCAGACTAAGTTGCAAGCTAGCTAACGATGCTGACATTGACTCCCCCCCCGATGTACTTTACTGCTAACCTTAACCATCATTAACCTTAACCATCACAGCTGCGCAGATAGGGTTAACCTCCTTTATGTTGCTTAGGTCTATAGGGACTGAACAGCGTGAAATGACGTGTCATTTCTTCATAATAAAAGTCAATGCAACGGTGTGAAATGAAATGCAAAAAGCTTAAAATGCATGAAACGCTGAAATGTCCTGTGGCGTGTTATTTATGCGCCATTATACGATATCATGTTGCCCTGTCCTTACACCATAAAATCCAACTTGGTTAACTGGTGAGTGGAAATACCTTGTAAATAACGTAAATTGTCATTGTTTTGGATTTATCTGAATAATTGTGCTGATACATCTACACCTGCAGGAATCCGGGATTACTAATAGTCACTTCCACAATGAAAATCTTATGGAGACAGTTCTGAATCTGTTTGTTGCTGGCACTGAGACAACATCAACTACACTGAGATGGGCACTTCTGCTTATGGCCAAGTATCCAAAAATACAGAGTAAGAAGCTGTAGAAACATACTCACATACTTAAATACTCGAACAACAAGATACCAACACAAAAGTCATCATCATGTAATGAACTAAGAGTCTACAACCATGTGGTTAACTGTGGTACATCATTGTTTTGAGCTAAATGCTAATATTGGCTTGCTAGCATGCAAACAATGACAATGGTAACATGCTGATGTTCAGCAGACCAAAGTTAACAATGTTCAGAATCTTAGTTTAGCGTGTTAGCATGTTAACATTTGCCAATTAGCACTACAAGTACAGCTAAGGATGATAGGAATGTCATTAGTTATTCAGGTATTTCGTCATAAACCAGAGTATACAAACTGAAGATTTGACTCGATGATGGCAGCATTAAAAAGTCAAGAGACCAACAAAGTTATTACAATTCATGCCGAGGGGAACATGAATAACTTTATAAAATTTCATAGCAATTCATCCAGTGGTTGTAGAGATATTTGATATAGCTGCAGGAAAAATCAAAGTCATTATGATATATTCTCTGCGAACTATTTATTCTCTGTACCAATCCATCCAGTAGATGTTAAGATATTTCACTGAATAAGTAAACATTTTAACCAGCTTGTGTCAATAGAAAAGTCACCATATCCATCAGGCTTCATTGGGGCATTACACTTGTAACATGGACAAAAAATAGATAAATACTTCTCATAAAGTCAAAAACATAAAGGAGCGACAAACTCTGGATTATAATGAAATGATTAAAAAAAAAAATGTTTCCAGTCATTTCCAGTGCTTCCCTTTCATCTTCCAGACCAGGTCAAGGAGGAGCTGAGCAGGGTAATAGGAAGTCGTCAGGTGCAGGTCGAGGACAGGAAGAACCTGCCCTTCACTGACGCTGTCATCCATGAGACACAGAGACTGGCCAACATCGTCCCCATGTCAGTGCCTCACAGAACCAGCCAAGATGTCACCTTTCAGGGTCACTTCATTAAGAAGGTTAGACTGAATTAAAACCAATATAGAGGATCAAACACAACAAATAGATCTTATAAATTAAAAAGTTTCAATTAAATGAAAATAAGCTTATACTGAGGTACAAATACATCAATCAGAGGTGAGGAAAAATAATAATAATAATGTGCAATAACTTAAAAAAATCAAGTACCAAAGTAAAGCCTTTTAACTTAGAGCTAACCACACCATGAATTTTATTTAACTGTGGCGAATAGACTGAATGTAGCAGTTAATTTCTGGGCTCCTTAAAACACGTTTGTGTAGTTTGAAAAGAATGCTATATCTTAGCATGTAGAAAAGTCTTTTAATATCTCCATTTTCTACAGGGGACCACAGTGTATCCTCTCTTGACTTCTGTCCTGTATGATGAGAGTGAGTGGGAGAGCCCACACACCTTTTATCCTGCCCACTTCCTGGACAAAGATGGAAAGTTTGTCAAGCGAGATGCCTTCATGCCTTTTTCTGCAGGTTGGTGAATTTTGCCATCCCTTCTTGATACATTTTTTAATTTTTTAACCTTTATTTAACCAGGGGAAAAGACCCATTGAGAAATAAATCTCCTTTTCAAGGGCTCCCTGGCCAAGAAAGGGAGCAGGACAGCAAGTCTGGCAGTACAAACATAAAACAACAATACAAAATACTCCTTTGTAAGGAGTTCCAAATTAATGGTGCACAGCATGAGAAGCCAGTCTTTCCCAACAGTCACCCTGGGAACTTTTAAAAGCAGCAGCCTGCTGGACTGGGTATGATGTCTACTGATCACACAGCTGAGAAGGCTAATAATGTAATGTGGTCATTTGCAACCGAGTTCCTTATAAATAAAAATACACAAATATAGCTGTCTCCGCATAGCTAATGATGGCCAATCCACCATAAGATTCTCATCTCAGGTGTCATATATACACACTTGATAAGTGTATTTATTTCATGCAAAACATCAATTCTGCGTGTATAGGAGACACCCCCAGGTGCGTGTGAATGAGACACATTCAGGTGCGTCTGTAGATGCTAGTAGCACTTCCAGTTGCTAACTAACTAAATATCTTGCGAAGTTTGTGTTTAAGGCGTTGATAGTCCCCTGAGGCAACTTACCCTAACCTTAACCATCACAGAAGTTAGTGCCTAAACCTAAGTCAGTAAATATCGACGGCAGGTAAGCTCCTTAGTGTTGCAACCCAATAGCAAACTGTAGCGTATCATACACAGGCAAAATCAACGTTTTGCGTACTGTCATGGGTTGGCTGAGTGAAGGCACAGAGCTGAGGTGTGGAGAGACCAAGGCAAAGAGGTTGCAGTTCAAAAACATTTATTAAACACAAAACTGAACAAAACAGGCTTATGTGAAGCACAAGGCAAAGACCCAAAACTAAAGCAATCCAACAAGCAAAAGAATCCAGAGCACGGGCAGAGTAATCCAAAGAACAAGGGGCAGAACAGACAAGAACACCCAACATACGACACAAGAACGTGACAAAGACTGAAGACACAAGCAGGCATATATACACACAGGGACTAACGGGCAGGGCGGGAGCAACACAGGTGAGGGGGATCAGGACTAATGAGAGACAGTCAGGCAGAGAGACAGCAGGGGAAACAGACAGACACCAATAAGGCCATGGGGAAACTAATAATAACCAGGAAGAAATAGAATATAAATAACTGGACCAGAACATAAGCAGACAGATCACTAATATACCAAAAAACTACAACACACAGGGAAAACAGACTGAACTAAGATTAAGCACAACGCAGAGGAAACATGGACAAAATAATACCGAAGTACATGGACCAGGAGTAGACACTAAGACACGGATAAGAATGCAGGACATAACTAGAATACGAGACAAGACAGATACTAAGAAAACTTAAACATGCGAATGAACAAAGGACTAGACATAGCTACAAAACCCTAAACATGACAAGATCAAATAAAGCTATTGAAACACAGAATCCCAAAACAGACTAAAACAGGAAAGACATGAACACAAAACCACACTCCTAACAGCGTACAATAGCAACGGTTTTGTCAAAGTGTGTGTATATGACGCCTGAGATGAGAATTGAATCTGCAGTGATGTATGCACGATTTAACAAGTGTAAACAAATGCAATACTGCATGGTATGCAAAATCAAGTTTCTTTAACAATAATGAGGTTACGTGCATATACAGCAGGTCCCTGTAGTCAAGTACCGACAAAAAGGTAGACTGGACGACTTTCTTCCTCGCTTCATAGGGCAAACAACACTTTTTTCGAAAATAAAAACCAAGTTTGAGCTAATCTATGTGTATATTAAAAGTTAATTTATCGTCCAGCCAAATACCAAGATATTTGTAGCAAGTTACCCGTTGAATGACAGCGCCATTTAATATGCAAAGGGTAAGGTTCTCCTGAAAGCGAGCTCTAGTGAATGTCATGAACTTGTTTTTTTGAGTATTTAAGAGTAATTTGAGGTTGTGCAATGAGAACTGCAATGCAGAGAACGCTCTGTGACACGCTGAGCCAGGGTGGGAGCACATGTATCCAGAACTGTGTCATCTGCATAGGGATGCAACTTGGCACAATGCAAATGTTTTCCAATATCATTTACGAAAATAGTGAATAAAGTGGGAGCCAAGATCAAGCCCGGGGGACAACTCTGGAGATCTCAAGGGGTTCAGACATGATTTTCTATATAGACACTCTGAGATCTATCAATGAGATAGTTTCTAAACCAACTGCCATCCTCTTTACTAAAACCCACATTAATTAGTCTGGATAACAGTAAGTCACGATAAACTGAGTGAAATGTCTTAAATAAATCAACAAATAATGTAGCACAGTGCTGTTTTTCATCAAGAGAAATAATAGCAGGGTACTCGCAAGTAAAAAAGTCTTAAATTTCATATTCCAAAAATAAAGCCTTAAAAGTATGAAATTTCATTTACAAAGGTCTTAATTATTTTCTTTCTCCTTTCGTAGGATTAAATAAATGCCGTAACGTCATAAATAATGACTTTTTGTCTGTGTGACTTTACAATTTTCCTCCGTCTGGTGATAACTGATGTTATACTGCAGTACAGGTAACGTTACTGTTGTACATCAGTGTTCAGCTTTACGCTCTGGAGTGTGGAGCTCTGGCATCCAAGCTCTGGCGCGAATCAGTCAGGAAAGAAAACAAAACGTCTCTAACGTGCTACTAACAAGCTAATGTTAGGTGGTTGCCTCAGAATGGGCAAGTGTCTGAAAGTCAGAAAGCCAGAGACACGGACAAGCTGGTGGATGAGGCTGAGGGCAGTGGCGCTGAGGTTAGCACAACAAACGGATCGGCCTGCCTGCAGGTTACTGTTCAGTAAACGTTACAACAGCAACGGAGAGATAGTTGTGTATGAGACGAGGACAATGTCTGTGTGTCAGCAATGCACTGCTGTTGTAGGCTAATGTAATGTGAATGGAAACATACAACATGGTGATTGATGCACATTAAACTACATCACCCAGATGCACTGATAACCGGGACGAGGAAAAAACAAACCGGAGTAACTCCTTATCCCTGCTGCTTTCAAGCCAATACAGAATAGAATTAATAATCACTTAAGCAATTGACATATTAGATTACATTACATTACCTTATCTAGCCAAGGTGTAACTAATTGCAACAACTCATACCGCACAATTGTTTTGTATTTTTGATTTCACCCCTTAAGGGTTCTAGTTAGTGCACAAATATTGTATTCATTTCATAGGTGTCATTTACACTGGGGTTACTGGGGACATGTCTCCATCACTTTTTTTTAAAGCAATTGTTAAATATGTTCTTAAAATGGCTTTCAACAAGAAATGTTTAAAAAAACAAAACAAATGAAAATGCTTTGAGAATGGTTTATTTGCACAATAAAACATGCAATGCAATTTAAAGATGTGCATTGTCCAAAAAAAGTTTCTTAAGGTAAAACAACAAGCTAGTGAGTACTGCATTATATTCTGTTGTAATTGTCACCTGAATCACTTTATATAAATAAGACAATTCTACCATAAATTGGTGTAGAAAATGTCTCCAAAATGCAGGAAATTATGTGTTTAATTATCTAGGGGAGGACCCTCAGACCCACTTTTACATATTTCAGCCTTTAATATTTCATCAAAATGGTGTTAAAATATCTTCTTGTCTTGTTCTCATGAACCCAATACTGTGCATGTAAGCTAAGAGTATCGTCACACCCCTAATCTGAACCCTTGTGTCCCCACCACTTTTCAACACAAATTGACATCTTTGATTCATTTTATCTTATCAAAGTACAAACACACCCCAAGCTATAGTGTGTTAAATATGAATGTATTATAACAAAATGTTTTATTAAATTCATGTAACTTCTTAAAATTTGACCTCCTTAAAATTAAAATTCATACAGATTTTCCATTACATGGCGGTGAAGTTGGTATTAAATTTCATCCTAGGTGGTATTAAAAAGGTCTTAACTTTGAGAACCCTGGGGGTACCCTGAATAATATCATTGGCCACCAACATAACTGCTGTTATGGTACTGTGTCCTCTCCTAAAGACTGAAACTCACTTAAAATGTTATATTCAGTTAAGAACTGTTTCAATTGGACATTTACCAGAGATTCAAGGATTTTAGCTAAAATAGATTTTAGATTTAGATTTGGAGTTGGGGCGGTAGTTATACTCATTAGTAGAGTCCCCACCTTTTAATAATGGTGTAACATAAGTAGCCTTTCATAATTTAAGAATACAACTGGTCGCCAAGGACAGGTTTAAAATATAGGTAACGGGCTCTGCAAAAAGCTCGGCAGCCAGCTTTAAAAGGTGTGGATCTAGATTGTCAGGTGCTGCTGACTTTTTTGGATCCATATCTTTCAGCGCCTTACAAACATCACCAGTAGATATGTGTGTGAAGTTGAAGGTGTTAATTTGCGTGTCTGACTCAGAGCTTGGAATGAGAGATTTTGCATTGTAACCAGGGTTCATATAGTTTATATGCGCACCCACTGTGTTGTCAAAGAATGCTCTAGGTGACATAAAGTTCTTGTTAAACATTTCAACCATATCAACTTTGAATTTTACTTCCTCAGAGTCGATGATTAAATTGTCGGGAAACTTGAGGGGGCATATTAGCTTGATGTAGATTTTATGAATTTCCAGAATTTAGAAGGATTATTAAGGTTCTCTGTGATGTTCTTCAAATAGTCTTCTGATTTAGATTTCCTGATAATTTAGGTACATTTATTTCTCAAAGTTCTAAACGAAATCCAATCCCCACGTATGTCTGACTGTCTTGCTCTGGCCCAGGAAACATTTCTCAGTCTGATTAACTAATTAAGCTGTAACTTTCAACAGTTTTGCATTTCTAACACAGGCAATTACATAGTGATCACTGACCTCCTTACAGATTACCCTAACAGAATTATATTTACTGGGAGTATTCACTAAAATCAGGTCTAGTAAAGTCTACATACCAGGAATACTTAGATTTAGTCTTGTTGGTACATTTCTCAGCTGTGTAAGATTCAGAGAGTCACATAAGTCATTATGCAGATGGCATGAACATTTTCCTTTGTTGTCTCTTTCAGGTCGCAGGATTTGTCTTGGAGAAAGTCTGGCCAGGATGGAGCTCCTCATCTTCTTCACCACCCTCCTGCAACACTTTCGCTTCACTCCTCCACCTGGAGTTTCAGAGGATGAACTGGATCTGACTCCACGTGTGGGCTTCACCCTCAACCCTTCACCTCATAAACTGTGTGCTGTCTCCTGCATGTGAGGAAGAGGAGGGCTGGTGTCATGCAGTTTATCTTAGTTTAGGAATATAAAATTAGTTCATTGTAAATTGTTACTGTACACGTAACTGAGTAGATTCTACTTTATGCAATGTCACAGATGTAGTAGGATGAATATTAATGGTCTGCATCATCAGCTGCTTTCAATTTCTTATGCAAATTCCCAGCAGAATCATCTTTAATAAGTTAATTTTATAATTTCCAGAATAAAAGGCAGATTTTAAAGAAATTGTTAATACTGGAAATACTCTTATTTGCTTTCTTTCCGAGACAAAGATGAGATGAAAGATACCACTCTCATGTTTGCGCGTGCAGAGCTGAAGTCGGCAGATTGCTTTGATGGCTTAGCTTAGACGCTGAAAGCACAGAGAAACAGCTTGCCTAGGTCTTTCAAAAACATATCTATACTATATCAACTTAACATTGTTTTTGTTTTTTTACATCTGTTCATTTAATGGTGATAAGTTGTGGTTTTACAGAAAAATAATTACATTTTGCTACTAGAGATTACACTCTTCTCAAACTTAATCTCACTATGGCTCTGTTCACTCACTTTGAGCATCACAGTTGATTTAAATGACAAATTAAATTAACAAAGACGTGTTTATTTAAATCACAATATTGAATATTTTCAAATGTGTTATTTAGCCCACTTGCCTGTCAGTGTGTTCATGGTTGGGTTATTTTAATCTGTAGCTACAGTTTGGATGTTTGCATTGCTTGACAATGATATTATATTACTTTAACCAGAAATATCAGTCTAGTAATTCAATCTTGAAGTGAAAAAAAAAAATAAATTAAAAGTTGTAGCATTTATTCAGAATGTATTTTTCTCAATTCATCCTCACACTTTGGATTTATTGAAATGAAGTATTAATGGTTGGTTAACTTTGGAGAAGTAAGAGAAGGGACAACCAATTAACCTACAATTTCATGTGGCTTTCCTTACATTAAACGCATTTAATGTCCCTAAATACTGACATTTCAGTTTCTATTGTTTTAATGATCCGCGACCGCGCTGGCGGACCGGTCAGCTGTTTGTGTGTCTGTCAGTCTGGGGCTGGGCCAAACTAATACTTTCAATATTGAGTGAGGATACGAGTGGCCTCTCCCAACTTGAGAAAGCAATCAGAAAGCTGTTTTACCAGAACAAAGAATGCAGACAAAACTATCTCACAGATGTTAATTATAGCTAAAACTGATAAGCAATCTTACTTTGAAACAAAAACTGTGTTTTATTCCAGACAAATTCTGTGATTTTTGCCCGAAAGCACCTTGCATTTATTGCATCTAGGCTTATTACACCACTACAACACAGCACTGCCAGAAAGTTTACTTATGGTTCCAAAAGTGTCCAAAATGGGAGCCAGAGCCTTCAAGCTCTATCCCATGAAACCAGGTCCCAGTTTTGGTCAGGGAGGCAGACACCATATTCACATTTAAGAGTAGGCTGAGATGGTTAATCACTCCATTCTCTTATCCTTACTAAAACAGTGTGTCGGCACACCAAGAATGGGGACAGACATTTAAAGTAGACCTTGAAGCCACCCCGTACATCAGAAAAAGTTTCGAGAGTGTGTGGTGCAAAGTCTTCCTCAGCAAGTGAGGAACAAATTAAGTGAGCTTGTCACTTTAAACATCATGCCGTTTCCTGAGTTTTGTGAGCATGTTGGCCACACTGTCAGACAATACAGAGAAAAGAAAAAGGAGCAGGAGGAAAAGGACAGAGAGGCAGTACGCAGACTGACTCAGCAGCAGCTCACTACAGGAAAAGAAAAGCTCCATGGAGTGGGGACTGCCCCCACCTCCTGTAAAAAGGAGAATGAAGAAAGCATGATGTTTCAGCAAATGTTGCAGCTCTTCTTGGACAATGTAAAACAACAAACAAGGATAACATAATTAAAACTGGGGGGGGGGCAATCAAGCCCTGATTCCCTGGCCTCACCTGCCAGGAATGGAGAGCAACTTTGGACAGCATGCCCTCCCCCATCCTCAGCTTATGGGGAGAGGTAGAGGAGCAGCAACAGGGGTGCAAAGAGGACAGTCAGAAAGGGGAGGTAGGGCACTGCCTATCAAACCCCCCCAATCACTGACATACCGCCCCAGACGCTGCTGGAAATGTGGTCAGGAAAATCATTTGAAAAGCCACTGTACCATGTCACAAGGGGAGAATAACAAACCACGGAGAGGCCGGAGGCCATTTCCGTGAGGACCAGTGGACATCTAGAGAGGCCCAGGATAACATACTAACAGGGCCCAGACTCATCAAAGTGAAAGTTTGCTTCAACATCAAAAGACTCATTTTCTTGTAGATATCAGGCCGAGCGCCTCTGAATTTAACTGGAAAAGACATTGACATTGATTTTGTGAACTGAATACACTATACATTGCAAAGCAAAGCATCTTGATTTATCAAAGTCCAAACTCCAGATTGCCTGCACTGCTAGATCAGTGCACATTGACATTTTGCCAAAAGGGAGAAGACATGCTAACTCAAGTACCTGAGCATCTATGGTAAGGAAAAGAAAACATGTGACTGATACTCGACTGATAAGGTTAACAACCAGTGTACTTTAACCTGAAGCATCTAACTAGGAAGAATACATTAGAGACAACTAATTGACTTCTAAAAACAGGAGTTTTGGTTCCTGCCACAACAAGTGGGAGTACACCGATTCAACCTATGCTAAAAATAGACTAGTAAAAGTATCAATTAGTGCATGACATAGGAACAAGAAAGTAAGTGATTGAGGATGTAGATGCAGAGGTGCCTAAACCTCACACATTTCTTTTGACTGTTCCATCTACTGCCACGTCTTTTAGTAGTTGCTGAATTATGATCATTTTTGAGTGTTCCAATTAATAAAGAGCAAAAAGGTTATTTGGTTCCACCTGAAAGGGTCAAAATTATACCCAAACCAGGACGATACAAGATCTGAAATTATTATCAAATAATTTAATAAATTTTTAAAGACATCTTTTGGCTAGGCTGGACGAAAAGTGTCCAGCACATTTTTGTAGTATGTTAAATTACATTCCCTCTGTTCTGAGGTGTGAGAGATGTGCCACAAAGGCTCTATTACATTATTGAAAATGCTGGCAGAAAATAGCCACAAGGCATAAAGGCAAGAAATTGTTAAAAGTAAATCGCCCAAGATGGTCACATGATGACTTTTTAGGGGCGACAGTTTTTGCATTCACAAATGATGATGAACAATTTTCTATGTTTCTGACAGGACAAAAATTATCAGGAGTATAACACAATTGTTGAAATACAGTGATGTAACCTTTAAATCATGCCATGTGGGTTTGGTTCTACTGTCAGATGAAGGAGAGTCACATAATTGTGAAGCCAAGGTAATCAAATATGCAAATACATGAGAACTGATTAAGAGGAAAAAACTTCTGCAACATACTGAAATCACATTTTTGTAGATGGCTCTTGTTGTTGAGAGCCCAGAGGGTTAAGAGCAGGACATGCAGTAGTGCTGGCTGACGACACTGGAGGAATGGTGGTAAGAGAGGCCAAACAGTGTCCACAGCCCTGCTCAGCACAAAGGCAGAGCTGATAGCTCTGACACCAATATGACTACTAGCAGAAGTATGTATAGTAAATATTTACACTGACTTGAAAATACACACGGAGTTTATAACATTTTGTGGTTCCATACGGAAGGCCAGAGACTTCCAAAAACAGAAGGTTCACCTATGCAACATTGTGAACAGGTGAAAGTACTAATTTCAGCTATGATGCTGTCAAGAGATTTCCAAAATTAAATGCCAAGCACACAGATGGGACGCATCACAGGTTGCAAAAGGTAATGATTTTGTGGGTAAAGCAACCACTGACCTAAAAGAAAGTTGTGGAGAAAGCCACAAGGACTTGCTTATTAGCCAAGTCTGAATTCATTTTTAATGACTAATGATAATCAACTGCACATAGAATTGATCATTGTGTAATAATAAGAGGTACATACGGAGAAAATGGTTGAATGAAGTTTTTTGGGGACATAAAATGGAAGAGTAAATTAATGAAACTTAGACACATAATGTCTTAAAACAATACCAGAAAAGAGTAATTACATTAATGTAAAAAAGGTAAAAGACAAACGTAACATTTAATCACTTGAAACAAATTAAGCTAATGGATTGAAGTTGTCAATCAGAATAAAAAGGTAGACAGTAAGAGTTGTGTAAAGGAGTGAAAGATCTTAAGGAATGATTGAAAGAGTGAATGAAGAGCTATGCTAACAATGGATTGAATGCATTACCAGTAACATATAAGAGATTGTGAATGGAAGAAACTAACTTAACATCGCACAAATTTGCTACTAAATATCTAATGCTTCCGCTTGTATTAAAAGCATCTGCATAAAGACTGCCTTCAAATATGCCAGAAATTAGATTAGATTAGAACAGACATAAGATTCATGCAACAAGTGTCTAATGCGTGTGGATAGTTGTATTTCATTTTGTGACTACGCAGGAAAGAGAGAGAATGCAGAACGAGATTGAGAGAGTGGAAGCAGCTCAACTTAATGGTTAGTGCATATGAGAAGAAGCGAGCTGCAGAAATGGTCATCCAGGTTAAGAAAACACCACGAGGGTCGCCTACAAGGGTCTATCTGAGACCTCTGCATCAAGGCTCCAGAGATCACCTGTCGCTTCAACTGAGAGAGAACTTCCCAGCCAAGGGGAGGAGAGGCAGAAGGGAGCTGCAGAGGAAAGAGTTTAACAGACCCACTTCCTGGAAGTGCGCCAGGAAACAGGGCACAACCACAACGATCTCAAAGACAACGGAAGCAACGACATCTACGTCAACGATGCAGTATGACCTTTGACATCGCTGAGTTCCAGTACATCGATTTCTTGGTTTGGAGAAAGCATTTGACAAGAGAAATTGCATAGAGAGCCTATCAGGAGCTGTGCCAGAGAAGGAGTGGCATGCTCTGGTTAGGTCCAATTCTTTCGAAGAGGAAATGAAGACATTAGTGTGAACTGCCGCTTCAGAGAGACATGAAGATGGTAAGAGATTCTACCTGTGTTTTCCAAATATACACAGTTTCCTGTGATGAGACAGAAGCAGAGAGCAGAAGAGGACACTGATCCTGAAGAATAATCAGAGAATGTAAAATATAAACATTGTGAAAAAGAAAAAATAAACAAAATAGAGAAAAAATGTATGAATGAAAAATATTAACAATGTTGATGAAATGTTTGATACTGATCAATTTTGTGTTTTTGTAGTGTTTAAATCCCTAGAACAGCTGTGACTGCGAGAGTGATGTCACAGATCCCATCATATGAGGAAACGTCTTGGGTTACGTATGTAACCCTGGTTCCCCGAGAAGGGGAACGAGACGCTGCGTCGGTTACGACACTATGGGAACGCCTCTAGGCGTAGCAGGTCTGAACGTGAATGAAATCACTCCAATCCTATTGGCTTGTTGCTAGAACGGTAAGGTGTGACGGAATAACCGGAGGAGTATAAAGCACACCTGTACACACTCATCATTAGCTTAAACTATGAAGCAGGCGCTTCACCCGGGGAGAGAGGTGCGGCGGGCCGACGCAGTGTCTCGTTCCCCTTCATGGGGAACCAGGGTTACATACGTAACCCGAGACGTTCCCCTTCAAGGGAACTCGAACTGCGTCGGTTACGACACTATGGGATCGAGATACCCACTAAACCGTGCCGAAACCAATAGTGTGCAATAAAGTGGCACGACTAAGAGGAGAGTGCACGAGTGCCAGGTGCCGAAGGAAGGTCAAGACTGTAAAACCGAATGAATGTGTGCGGAGTGGCCCAGCCAGCCACTAAACAAACATTCTGCAAAGAGGCCCCGGAAAGGAGGGCTCGAGAGGCCGCCATGCCTCTGGTAGAATGAGCCCTCACAACCACAGGTGAAGGCAAACCGCGCACCTGATAGGCCAGGGAAATAGTCTGAACAATCCAGTTGCTAATAGTATGTTTGGATGCAGGGAGCCTAGCCCTGGGGGACCCAAAACACACTAGCAGCTGGTCAGCCTTCCTCCAACGGGAGGACCTCAGAGTGTAAATACTCAGTGCTCTGAGAGAGCAGATGAAGTCTCCCGTCCTCCGCCGTCACATGAGGTGGAGGATGAATGCCTGCAGCACTGTGGACCCTGCCGCACAAGAAGGCACTTTAGGGATGTATCCTGGACGAGGGTGCAGGATAGCCCTAATATTCCCCGGGGCAAACTCCAGGCTTTCGGGGAAACCGAAAGCGCTTGGAGATCCCCCACACTCCTCAGAGAGGTGATAGCAAGGAGAAAGGCCATCTTGAGGGTCAGTGCTTAGCCTCAGCTGACTCCAGGGGTTCGAAGGGGGCCTCAGCCAACGCCCCAAGAACCACCGCCAGATCCCAAGCGCAGACCGCCCTGGTGATTCAGATAGGCCACCACCGCTGTGTTGTCGGAACGAATTGTGGTGGCCTTGGAGATCGGGCAGGAAACTCCTTAGAGCCAACATCTCGAGACAGTTGATATGCCACTCGGATTGATGCACCTGCCAGGATCCCCTTGCAAAGCGGCCGTCCATGACCGCGCCCCAGCCCGTGAGGGAGGCGTCTGTCGAAATGACCAGCCGGCGACAAGACCCTCCCAGCACGGGCCCCTGGGACAGGAACCAAGTTTCCTTCCAAACTGATAGGGAACGAAGACACTTGCGCGTAACCCAAATCAGACGGAGAGGACTTCCCCTTGGGGAAAAACCCTTGGTCCTTAGCCACCACTGCAGGGGTCTCATGTGCAGCAGTCCAGATGGTATTACGCTGGACGCAGCCACCAGGAGACCCAACACTCATTGAAAGTGTTTTATAGTGATGGCGTGGCCTAACTTCACCCCTTTCACGGCAGCCAATATGGTGTCAACACGTGCTGGAGACAATTGTGCCCGCATCATTGTCGAATCCCATACTACCCCTAAGAACGTAGTCCGTTGGGTGGGCGCCAGCACACTCTTCTTTGCGTTGAGCCTCAGCCCTAAACGCTGCAGATGAGCCAGAACGACATCTCGATGCCGAACCGCTAACTCTCGAGACTGGGCTAGGATGAGCCAGACGTCGATGTAGTTGAAATCCGGACGCCCTGGAGCCTCAGCGGGGCCAGTGCTGCATCCATACACTTGGTGAATGTGCGAGGGGCAAGTGCCAGGCCGAATGGAAGAACCCGATACTGGTAAGCCACACCCCCGAAGGCGAACCCCAGGAACTTACTGTGAGAAGGACGGATGGAGATGTGGAAATAGGCGTCCTTTAGATCTATCGTGACGAACCAATCCTCGGATTGGATGTGCGTCACGATGGCGGGGATGATGAGCATCTTGAACCTGAATCTCCTCAGAGACCGGTTAGAACCCGCAGATCCAAAATAGGGTGCAGCCCTCCGTCCTTCTTGGGGACTATGAAGTACCGGCTGTAGAACCGGCATCTCTGTCTGGGGAGGAGACACGTTCCACGGCCCCTTTCCTCAGCAGAGTACGAACTTCCTGTCTCAACACCGGACCGTGCTCCGGACGGACCACAGTCCAAACCACCCCATTGAATTTTGGTGGGCGGGTTTTGAACTGTAGTCGAAACCCATGTATGGCAGTGCGCAGGACCCACGGGGTGCGGGAGTGGAGAAAGACTCCCCTACCCTGGTCTTCCCTGAGCTCCGTCGGGACTGGATGATGGTCCTCAGATCGCGTCTCTCAGAAGGCTGAGGGTGAGAGCGCCGTCTCGCTGCCCAAGCTCCTCGGGGGGGCCCCCAAGAAGCGACACTCTGCTTCCTCTCCTCTCCGTAGGAGCTCGTAGAGGGAAGGGACCTATGCCTGGCAGCCTCAGCTGCCTTGGGTCCAGACCAGCGAGGGAGGTACTGGCGGAACGCTTCGCCCTGCGTCTAGCGCTCCATGGTTCTGCGAAGCTCCGCCAGATCTTCCTCAGAGGGACCCCCCCTCTGAACCATCTCCGGTAGCAGGTCGGCTTGGTAGGCTTGAAGCACCGCCATGGTGTGCAAGCTCGCACCTGCCTGGCCCGCTGCCATGTACGCCTTCCCCACGAGCGTAGATGTGGTGCGACATGGCTTGGAGGGTAACGCCGGCTTCTCCAGGGAGGACGTAAGTCGAGGGGAGAGATAGCTCGCAAGCGCATCCTCCACCCGAGGCATCCTCCCATAACCACGGTCCCTAACCCCCATCACATTACTGTAATTCAGTGATAGGGGTGTGGAAAGCCGTGTAGAGAAGGGTCTGCCCCATGATTACTCAGTTCATCATGTAAATCAGGAAAGAATGGCAGAGACCGGCGTGGAGGTGGCGTGTGGTGCTTAAGAAACCTTTCATCAAGCTTACCACTAGCCTGTGGTGTCTGCTCCTCCTGTGACCAGTTGATGTTGAGCTTAGCCACAGCTGTAGTCACCACCTCTAGAAAAAAAAAGAAAAATATCCTGTCATTTAGGGAAAGAGATACTACTTTATTTAGATAACACTGTAGTAAGCCTATAGAGTTCAGAAAAAAAATAAATTATAAATTTCTTTAAATTAAATCATTTGAGTAAAAATAGGAAAAATAGAGACTGATTAAAATATCCTTATTACCCTAAAGTCTAAAATCAATAATATTCTGTAGGGATTTAAGAATGTTTGAAAAAGTTCATTAAGAGTGTTCCATTTAATCTTGTCAAGTTAATATTCTTTTAAATGTTCAGAGTGTTACAAAACTTAGTGTAATCATTATTTAGTGTTTGGTCATTATTATAATCATTTACTGGGGTGGTGATGGTGCAATGGATAAGACACAAGCCTTTGGTGTGAGAAACCTGGGATCAATCCCCTACTGTGACCCATCCACCATTATGTCCCTGATCAAGACACTTAACCCCTCGTTGCTGCATTTGTAAGTCTCTTTGGATAAAAGCGTCAGCTGTCAGCTGAATGAGCTAATGTAATTTACTTTGTGCTTATTGAGGAGTTGTAGAATGTAAGTTTTCCCTTTGAAGGGATCCAGAAGGGTTCTGGTAAGGGAATTGATTCGATAGAAGGTTTCCTTTTTATAGGAAAAGTGATTAATGTGTACATCATTTTTTGCATTCCATATTACTGTAGGTTTATATCTAGAGGATAGAATGAAGGTAAACAGTATTTAACGCAGCGTCGAAGGGGAGGATTGTAGTGATAAATTATGGCCTATGTGCAAAAAAACAATTGTAAACAGTCACAAGTTTAAAGGAATGATTAGTTTGATAAAATGTTGTCGACAAAGCTCACATACTTAATAGTTACTGCCAATACTGAGTGCAACATTTCGGGGAATTGGAGTCAAATTATTACTTCCACAGCTGTTTAAAACAAGGTTCAACTTTTCAGTAAATAAAGATGTGGGATGACTTGTCATTTAGACTGAGTAAAGATAAGAGACTCTCAAGGAAAGAACAAATTGCTTTCGCTTTGCCAAAGAACTATGGTAACACTCTGCACATAGGAGAGAGACAGACTAGAAATGTTGGGGAAGCATATATAATCTAAATTAATGTCTAATATCTAATGAAATGTTTGCAATTGTAACAAGAATATAGAAGTGGACCTGTGAACCCACATGTTCACAAGGAGGAGACCTCAGTTAAAGCCTTCCAACAGTATATGATCAGGAACTGGGAATTTAAGGTTCAGATGTACTCACTATTATAACTACGTAGCAATATGTTCATCCTTTAATGTGTGTATCTGATTTGAATGTAAAGTGATCTTCATTTGTGTTTCTATTGAATTTATAAGGTCACTGTAGGCAAACAGCTTAGAGGCTGCAGGAAACTGGGGAGGGTCTCCTTAAAAGGAGAATTTGATCCAAAAGGATATTGCACAACGAAAATGAGGTGAAACTTGTTTTTGTGAACTTAAAAAACACAGGAAATGTATTTAGGGGATGACGCAGTTAGAAATCCACCATGTAGTTGACGTGGCTGTAATTTATGTAAGAGTTAACAAGGAGTGGCCATTAGACTTGATTCCAGAAACCAAAGGAGAAGAAGAGTCTCGGCAAATTTGGGGTCAGTAAAATCTCTCATTAAGAATTAGGATTTAATCTTTGAATCCTTTAATATCAGAATAATGTAAAGGTTAATGTCCACTGATTTCAGAAGGCTAATCTGAGTGAATTAGAGGAGTTTTTTGATATCTGTATTTTTATATTTTCCTTATTATAACTTTATGTAATCTGTATTAATTGTCATTTTTATATTTTGTACCTTTTTCTTATGTAAATAAATTGTTGAAAAATCTAAAGATGCAGACTTAATGATTTCTGTGTCTCTGGTCTATCCCCGAGGGGAAACCCGAGCCAAGGAACAACAAAAACACCCAAACACCACTATCAGGAAAATTGTTCCCACTCTTTGATCTTCATCATTTTGGATAAGACCAGATTGTTCTGCACGTTTGGCTTGTTTTATGGTGCAAATGGAGGCACAGAATGTCTGTTATCATACTAGGGACCAAAAGTCCAGAGGTCAATTTTCACAACATACTTTGAAAAATCACTCTTCCTTGAGTTTATGGAAGTGTAACACTAAGTTTATGGAGTTGCTGCATTATGTGAAATGTGCAGTGTAAACAAAAACCTTACTCAAACACAATACAAATTGGGGCACAAAGACGCAACATGGCTGTAAACCTATAAATCCAAATGTGAGTCTTTAGTCATTGTTAACCTGTCCAGTAAAAACTTTACCAGGAAGTTTACCAAACTGTTAAAGTGCTTCATTATTTAACTTCAGAGAACACTGACCTAGAATGATTGAAGAGAGTGTTTGTATTTGTTCTGATCTTTGATCAGTATGTATTCTCAATTTAGAGTGACAGCAGGGCAGGGAGGGAACTTGCATTGGCAACAAACTGACGCAGATTATTTTTTAATAATGGAGATGTTAGATGTGTTTGTCCAGACATCCAGCTCTTTCTCCCTGTTAGGGGCTCTGGTGGTCCTGCTGCTTCTCTACCTCATCTCCTCCTCCAGCTTCAACTCGCAGGAAAACAGGAAAGAACCTCCAGGACCAAAACCACTTCTCCTGCTTGGGAATCTGCTGCAACTGGACCTTAAGAGACCCTACAACACATTATTGAAGGTGAAGAAGGGGCTGGAGTAGTATTTAGTTTCTTTAGTCTTCTGTCCAGGCAGGTAGACTGTTATAATGTATCACTGTATCTGCTTACTCTGAGTGTATATGTGTGCGTGAGTGTGTGTTAAGGAAGAAAATAATAATAATAATCTTTATTTTTATTTGTAGAGCACTTTTCAAAAACAAGTTACAAAGTGCTTTAACAAGTGTAAAGACAATAATACCCAAAAGACAATAATACAAAAACAATACATGATAAAAGCAAGAAAACACTGACTAAAATACACGTTTAAGATACATATAAAATAAGTAAAATAGAATAAAATAAAAGGGATAAAATGAAGTCAAATAACATCGGGAAAGGCTCTCCTATAAAAGTATGTTTTAAGAAGGGACTTAAGAAGGGAGTTCACTGACTCAGCCGACCTGATTTCCTCGGGCAGGCTGTTCCAGAGCAAAATGTTGTGACTTTGTTCCCCTTTTTTTAGCTTTCCAAGAAATATGGGTCAGTGTTCACCGTCTATTTGGGACCCAAGAAAGTGGTGGTTCTGGCTGGATACAAGACAGTGAAGGAGGCACTTGTCAACTACGCTGATGAGTTTGGAGACAGAGATCCAATGCTAATTGTGCATGAAGTTATGAAAGGAAATGGTAATGAAATAAAAAAAACTAAGCTTTTGACCAAACATTGTAATTGATGTTTAGCAAATATTTATAGCCTTTATCCACGTTTAGAAAGTTGTTGAACTACTTCCACTCAGGTATTGTATGGTCCAGTGGCGATTTATGGAAGGAGATGAGGCGCTTTACCATAACCAACCTGAGAGACTTTGGGATGGGCAAGAAGACTTGTGAGGACAAAATCATTGAGGAATGTGACTATCTTGTTAAAGTGTTTAAGAAATATAAAGGTAAATGTCTTTTAATAACCAGCTGCATGATAAGCAACATTTCTAGCTTTCGAAAAAAATCCTCAGTCCTCATTTATAGATTGTTTTCGCTGTTTCCCTTGTTGCAGGAGAAGCTGTTGATACGACTGGGCCAATAAACTATGCAGTCTCTAACATTATCTGCTCCATTGTTTATGGCAGCAGATTTGAATATGACGATCCAGAGTTTACATCCATGGTAGATCGAACAAGCAGAAACAATCAACTATTGGGGACCCCATCAGTACAGGTTTCTGAAGTTTCTGAAGTTTATACTTTCAACATAGTTCTTTTAATACTATATGTATGATACATTAGAAATTGTTAGATTTTTCACCTTCTTTCTAAAAAGATAATACTATCTTAAATATTAATAGATACGTATTTTTTTTCAGGTGTATAACCTGTTTCCTTGGATTGGAAAATGGTTTGCCGGCAAAAAAGAATTCCATAAATCGTTTGCTGCCAATATTAAACAGAACTTACAGCTGTTCAGTCATTTGAAAGAGACCCTCAATCCACAGATGTGCAGAGGATTTGTGGATGCGTTTCTGGTCCACAAGCAAAATCTGGAGGTTTGGAAATGTTTAACTTATCAAAATGGATATGATGGTTTACACAGGGGAATAATGTGAACTTTTGTACATGTTGTGCCCTCCTGGTTGTGCTCCTCCGTAGCTGGTGAAAAAAAAGCAGATTCAAGGACAACAGTAGAGCAATGAAAGGGCCACAGTTAATTCCTAAATAAATAAAACAATCTCATTGCATATTGGTGATTCATTAAGTTTTGTGAACAGGTGAATAATTTGTGATCTTTCAATGCAGGAATCTGGGATTACTAACAGTCACTTCCACAATGAAAACCTTTTGATCACAGTTATTAATTTGTTTGCTGCTGGCACTGATACAACAGCAACTACACTCAGATGGGGACTGCTGTTTATGACCAAATATCCAAAAATACAGGGTAAAGAGCACTAAATGTGCACAGCTTTCATACATTAGCAAGCATTAAAATAAACACAAAATCCTCACCATAACAAGAAGACAAATCTTGTCATCTGCCCCCTTTTATTTCCCAGACCAGGTCCAGGAGGAGCTGAGCAGGGTGATAGGAAGTCGTCAGGTGCAGGTTGAGGACAGGAAGAACCTGCCCTTCACTGACGCTGTCATCCACGAGACACAGAGACTGGCCAACATCGCCCCCATGGCACTTCCTCATAAAACTACCCAAGATGTCACTTTCCAGGGTCACTTCATTAAGAAGGTTCGACTGAAAAATACATGCCCTGACAATAATGAAATAAAATGTTTCAATAAATTGAAACATTTCAAGCCAAGCAAGTAAGCATGATGTTGACTTTGTTGACCTCATAATATTCTTATTAAAATTTGTAGCAAGATTAAAAAAAATTTATAGACATATTTTGAGGTAATAAAAAACTAAAGAAAATGTGACCACCAATGCAGTTTAGAAGGTTTGTTTAAAAAATAAATTATTATCAGTAGTATCAGTACTATATTATTCATGTTAACTTTCCTTTTATTTTGTGTACCTCAGGATTTATTTGTCTTCATCAGGATTAATTTTTCCATCAGAAGAAATACGATTTTCCTAATAGACTTGATTTTTTTTTTCTCACAATTAGCATTTTTATGCACATTTATTTACTAGGAAGCCATGTTTTCACATGCGTAAAAAGTTCAATTTGAGTATTTTCTACAGGGGACCACAGTGTATCCTCTCTTGACTTCTGTCCTGTATGATGAGAGTGAGTGGGAGAGCCCACACACCTTTTATCCTGCCCACTTCCTGGACAAAGATGGAAAGTTTGTCAAGCGAGATGCCTTCATGCCTTTTTCTGCAGGTTGGTGAATTTAGCCATCACTTCTTGATGATCACTTACTTGCAGTTGACATGAACATTTTCCTTTGTTGTCTCTTACAGGCCGCAGGATTTGTCTTGGAGAAAGTCTGGGGAGGATGGAGCTCTTCATCTTCTTCACCACCCTCCTGCAAAACTTTCGCTTCACTCCTCCACCTGGAGTTTCAGAGGATGAACTGGATCTGATTCCACGTGTGGGCTTTGGCTGCAGCCCTTCACCTCATAAACTGTGTGCTGTCTCCTGTATGTGAGGAGGAGGAGGGCTGGTTTCATGCAGCAAACTTAACTTAGTTTAGGCATATAAAATGAGTTAATTGTAATGTGTTACTGTACACGTAACTGATTTGATTCTACTTTATGCAATGTCACAGGTGTAGTAGGATTACGGACTACATCTGCAGCTACTTTCTGTTTCTGTTGCAAATTCCCAGGAGACTCGTCTTTAAAATGTTTAATGTGAAATTCCCAGAATAAAATGCAGCTTTTAAAGAAACTGTTATACATTTTTGGAAATACTCTTTTTATTTGCTTCCTTTTTACTGCATAAAGATTGGAAAAGATACCTGATGTGTTTCACCTGTTTGTACACCCTCCCAGCTCATGAGTGTGTGTCTTTATTGTCCGTGTTTTTTCATTGGTCTTTGTTGGCTGTCTTTCATTCATGCTGTGTGTCACTCGTTCCGTTTTTCTGCTTGTACCCTGTCTGTTAGTTCCTGTTCTGTGTATGGTTGGATTTACGTTTCACGCTCTTCTATTGTTTTGTCAGTGGAATTTGGGACATTTACTTTACCTTTTGGATTTATTTTGCCTGTGTTTTGTTCAGACTTTTTTAGATTTGTTTGAACTTTGACACTCAGTGTAAGTGTATAAAATCATGAAACTCAGAAAGGAGTATGCATAAGACAAAAGGGTCTCACATATGTTCATTAAATCAAAAACCTGTACATTTACTGCAAATTAAAATACTACATATGATGAGCATAAGTACATAAGGTAAGTTACATATTTATCATGGTGAAAAGTACATGTAGGTAAATTAAAGTTTTCACATTATACACATTACTCCCATAATACAATTTTTCTTTTATAACCTCAAAAGCTGCCATCCATCTGGCCTCCCAATGTCCGTCTGCTGACTGAGGAGTTTCCTGGGCTGGCCAAGACCAAAAGGTCTTTAGCTTAACGACTTCCTTCCATGCTAGTGCCCATCAGGGGTGTCTTGACTTAATACAAAAACAGACACAGCAATCTTCTGACCACAACTCAAAACAGCCAACCATGCAATAGAGGTTTTTAACATGGCCCATGTTTTACAAATCAGAAGATGAACTTCATAGAAGTGACTATCACCATTTGTTCTGACCTTTGGGCTGCGCATACTCTCAATTCACTCCACGTGTGGGTGTGCACCTGGTGATCCTCAAACGATGTAATTAAACTGCTGAGTCTTGACCTGAGGAGTTGGCCCTTCTGTGTTGAGTCATGCGTTTATGTAGTGGTTGTTTAGTTTCCCCAATGGACAGTGGAGAGAGAGAGGGGAGGGAGGCAGCCTACACAATATACACGCAAAGGTACAGACAGTAAAGGTGATGTTGCTATAGACTAAATGAAAAATGGTGCAGATATATACAGTAGTGTTAATGATAATAATTGTAATGTTAATGATTATAATAACAATAATAATAATAGGACTAGTAACAATAGTTGTTGTAGTAGAGGGTGTCGAGCAGGAGCACGGGAGCAGCAGGTGACTCGCAACAACAGATCCAGACTCCACAGCTCCAGAGCCAGAAACACCTGCAGGAAGTGATAGGAGGAGAGAGGAGAGGGACGAGAAAGCACAAGACTACCGAAAAGGGGAGAAGTCAAGTTAGTAACATGCATTAATGGGATGAGGTTGCATACAGAGGGAGAGAAAGAAGAGGAGAGAGGAGCTCAGTGCATCATGGGAAGTCCCCCGGCAGTCTAGGCCTATAGCAGCATAACTATGGGATGGTTCAGGACTCACCTGAGCCATCCCTAACTATAAGCTTTATCAAAGAGGAAAGTCTTAAGCCTAGTCTTAAATGTGAAGATGGTGTCTGCATCCTGAACCCAAACTGGAACCTGGTTCCACAGGAGAGGAGCTTGATAGCTGAACGCTCTGGCTCCTAGTCTACTTTTGGAGACTCTAGGAACCACAAGTAACCCTGCATTCTGGGAGCACAGTGCTCTGGTTGGGTAGTAAGGTACTATGAGCTCTTTAAGATAAGATGGTGCCTGATCATTAAGAGCTTTGTAGGTAAGAAGAATGATTTTAAATTCTATTCTGGATTTTACTGGAAGCCAATGCAAAGAAGCTAAAACAGGAGAAATATGATCTCTTTTCCTGGTTCCTGTCAGAACACGTGCTGCAGCATTCTGGATCAGCTGAAGAGTCTTAATGGACTTTTTCGAGCAGCCTGATAATAAGGAATTGCAGTAATCCAGCCTAGAAGTAACAAATGCATGGACTAGTTTTTCTGCATCATTTTTAGACAGAATGTTCCTAATTTTTGCAATATTACGTAGGTGAAAATAGGCGGTCCTTGAGATTTGCTTAATGTGAGACTTAAACGACATGTACTGATCAAAGATAACTCCAAGATTACTCACAGTGGTGCTGGAGGCCAGGGCGATGCCATCAAGGGAATCTTTATCTTTAGATAATGCGTCACAGAGGTGCTTAGGCCCCAGAACAATAACTTCAGTTTTATCTGAGTTTAACATTAGAAAATTACAGGTCTTTCAGGTTTTAACATCCTGAAGGCACATTTGAAATTTAGCTAACTGACTAGTTTCATCTGGCTTGATCGATAGATATAACTGAGTATCATCTGCATAACAATGAAAGTTTATGGATATTAAGAATATTTCCTAATAATATTGCCTAAAGGAAGCATATATAAAGTGAAGAGGATTGGTCCAAGGACAGATCCTTGTGGAACTCCATGACTAACTTCGGCATGCATGGAGGACTCATCAGTACAGAGACAAGTCCTTTGTCTGATGCAATTAGGAGGTCATTAGTAATTTTCACCAGTGCTGTGCTATGATGAGCCCTAAATCCTGACTGAAAATCCTCAAATAAACTATTGGTATGTAGAAAGTCACACAGCTGTTTAGCAACTGCTTTCTCCAGGACCTTAGAGAGAAATGGAAGGTTAGATATAGGTCTATAGTTGACTAAAACGTCTGGATCAAGGTTGGGCTTTTTCAGAAGAGGTTTAATTACAGCTACTTTAAAGTAATGTGGTACATAGCCTGTTGATAAAGATAGATTGATCATATCTAGTATAGAAGTGCTGACTAGGGGTAAAACTTCTTTAAGCAGCCTAGTCGGGATGGGGTCTAAGAGGTGATTGATGGTTTAGATGAAGAAATTATTGAAGTTAGTTGGTAAAGATTGAGGGAAGCAAAGAAGTCTAAACATATCTCTGGCTCTACAGCTGTTTCTAAGGTTCCTGAGTTTACAGATAAGTCGGTGCCAGTTGAGGGCAGGTCTTGGTGAATTTTGTTTCTAATAGTTAGAATTTTATCATTAAAGAAGCTCATGAAGTCGTAACTACTGAGAGCTATGGGAATACTTGGCTCAATAGAGCTGTGACTCTCTGTCAGCCTGGCTACATTGCTGAAAAGAAACCTGGGGTTGTTCCTATTTTCCTCTATCAATGATGAGTAGTATGCTGCTCTGGCATTACGGCGGAGCTTCCTATAAGTTTTAAGGCTATCTTGCCAAATTAAACAAGAATTTTTCTGTTCGGTGGAATGGCAATTCCTCTCAAATTTCTGCAATATTTGCTTTAATTTGCAAGTTTCAGTATTATACCATGGAGCTAATTAGTATTTGTTTTAGTATTTTCTTTTTTAGAGGGGGCTACCGAATCGAGTGTCGTTCGCAGCGAGCCTGCAGCACTATCGACAAGATGATCGATTTGGGAAGGACTGAAATTAGCATAGGAGTCCTCCGTCACTTTGTGATCCGAAAATGAATTTAGAGCTGATGGAGTCGAATCCTCAAATTTAGCTACAGCTAAGCTACTCTTAGTGTTCTTGGGTTTTAAAACACAGGGATGTAGTGTTTGGATGTAGTGATCCTGCTGACACTCCAGACACATTTGGAATCACAATATTGTTGCGTTTCTCCTCATTCACTGTAATGTTGATCTTCTTCCTGGATTTTGTGGCTGTTTTCACAAATGTCCATTTAGGGTATCCACAGGCTGTAAGTGCTCCCTTCAGGTGGTTCTGTTCCTTCTTTTGCACTTGTTGGTAAGTTGTCCGCTCTGTGGTGCAGGGTTCTGATGACTCCTAGCTTGTGTTCCAGTGGGTGGTCACTGGAATCAAATGAATCAAAAAGTAGGTATTGGTCTGTGTGCGTGGGTTTCCTGTAAACTCCAATTTGCAGGCTCCTGTCCCCTTCAATGTGTACAGCAGAGTCCAGGAAAGCTGAACTGTTGTTGTGGACATCTTCTCGTGTGAACTTGATGTTATTGTCCATGGAGTTGATGTGTTCTGTGAAGGCTTGCACTTCTTGGGTTTTAATTTTGACCCAAGTGTCATCCACATACCTGTACCAGTGGCTTGGTGCTGTTCCTCTGAAGGAGTAGAGGGCTATTCCCTCCACTTAGGTGGAAATAGGTGGTGTTTAGACAGAGGTCGTAATTTACAGATCTGGTCAGTGCTGAGGCTGGTTCTGCTGTCCAGGGTGTGGTCTTGTAGTGGCCATTTCCTTACGGATTCTATTACCTCCATGGTGGGGATGCAGGTGAACAAAGAGGTCACATCATTGGACACCATGATTTCATCCAAGGCCAATTTCAGTTCTCGAGCTTTGTTTACAGAGTCAATGGAGTTTTGGATGTGGTGGGGCGTGTTACCAACCACAGGGGCTAAGATGGTAGATATGTGTTTGGCAAATTTGTAGGTGACCGAGTTAATGCTGCTGATAATTGGCCCGTGTGGGGCTCCTCCTTTGTGTATTGGTTAGTCTATATATGCAAGGAATGGCTTCTCCAGGATACAAGCAGTAATGCTGTTGATGGAGTTGTCTTTCTGAAGTTGTTGTGGACATTCTATGGCCTTCTTCTTGCACCCGCTGGTTGGGTCCCGCTTCAGTGTCTCATATGTGTTTGTGTCCATTAGTAGTGACTTGACTTGACTTGTCCTGGTAGTCCACTGTGTTCAGGACTACCATGCTTTTTCCTTTGTCCGCAGGTAAGATGGTGATGTTTTGATCCTTGCTTAGTGATGTCACAGAACTAGTTTCTTGGATGGTGAGGTTGGAAGGTAGTGCCTTTGCATTAGAAAGGGTTGCCGATACCTTTTGCCTGAGCTGTCCTGCTTCTGTTTCAGTTAATTTGTTTTTCCTAATGGCTGATTCTGTAGCTGTGGTCCACTATAGGTAGCTGCTGTGGTGTGATGGCAAGATTTAATCCTTTGGCCAAAACGTCTTGCTCCGGTTGGGTGAGTTCCCTATCTGATAGATTTTTTACCCATCTGTTATCTGTTTCCCATGTTGTTGGTTTGTTGTCCTTACTCCTCCAAGACAATTCTCCTGTTTTGTTTGCGTTGCTGGTTCTTGCCTGTAGGTTTTGGAATTTTTGGGTCTGTCTTTCCTTGCTCTTGTTGTGTTGAGATAGCTGTGCTTTCTTGATAAAATCCATGACCTTTTCCAGTACTGTAGTGGGCAGATGTTTTTCCAGTTTTTGGTGTCAATTGTCTGATTCTTTATTCAGGGCTTCAATGGTGAAATGGATCTGTCTCACTCTCTCATTCAGTAGCTGGTGTTGTGCTTTCTCCAAGATGAGAGCATATGTGTAGGCTGTTGGGTATGATTTTGAGTTGTCGGCATCTCAGGTTAAATCTTAGGTGGTTTCTGTAGTCTGCAATTTTCCTGGCTATCCTTTCATACCGTACCAATCTGAGGGTGTTCATGGATGGAAGATGGATGGTTTGTAAGAGGAGTCAGGGAAGCCATTTACACCCAGGTTGAGAAGCCATCGTTGAACAGAGGAGGTGGTCTATGCCACTACTTAACCACCACTTACAATGCTGTCCTTTCATCACTTCCCAGGAAACTCAACAAACGTAACCTATTGACCTCAGGTGAAGATACCAACGATGGTCGTTCAGTCTTGGCCACAGGTAGTCTTAACGACTGTAACGACTGTCGTCACAGCAACAAGGAACACTAACGAACCAGCGGTATCGATGACCCGGGATAACGACCCCACTGACGTTAAATAGCTGAGTTTCCCTGCCAGTCAGTCAGAACTGAAGAAGTCCTTTGGATAAGGGACGAAACGTCTTCCAGTAGCTTCAACCAAGTCCAGTTGCCCTTCATTTTAACCTTCGTTGGATAGCCAGTATGAGCTTTGAGTGAATTTGCTTATGACCTGTGTGAGCTTTGAGTGAACTTTCTGAAGGAATTCATGCTTTGCAAAAACACGACAGAGGATGACCAAAAAACCGACAGATGCTTGGCAAAAACACGACAGACAGATGATAAGCAGAAAGCAGAAAGTAGCCAGCATAAATCAAGAATAATAAAACATCAAGAATGCTGTAAGAAACCAAGCATTAATGGAAAATACTTATGTTATTCTTATATTAATTGGTTAAAAAATACAATTCTGTGTCAAATTAAGCATGCGTAACCTTTAAAAAACACAGTGAGACTGAAGTTGAAATGTAAATGATGAACTTCTTATCCAGTAGAATAAAGATGTAGAAAGTCTACAATACAGTAATAAATGACAGCTGGGGAACAGTGTTAATTGGTAAAAACAACACAATAACAGAGGTAAAGAAGTTCATCATGAGGAAAGGAGGGGGCAAACCAGCCCAGAAGAGATATATATAAGGCTGTCTGCAGACCATAGGAGGGACTTCATCCTCTGGCCTGCTGGGATGTTGTACGGGTTTATGTGTCCTGTTTTGGAATAAACTCTTTTGCACCGACTCTTGACCGTCTCCAGAGAAGTTTTTGATTGCAAATTTATTGACTATAATAGAAAGCTAATGGAGTATTTTTTGACAAAGTTTATTCAGTTGGTGAAGGTGGGGACCAGGCTTAACTGGCCCAGCCTGGTCGTACATCTGACCCAACACTGTGAGGCGACAGTGCTAACCACCGCACCGCCCAATATATATATATATATATATATATACCACCATCCTTTTTTTCCCCTGACAACCTGTTTATCAGACCCATCTGAAAACTGGAATGTAATTTAACTATCAAGATATACAGTATGTGGACAGGACAGATGTTTAGTGTAAGCTTGTTTCTAGTTTCCTCAACCTGGAGGAGTAGGTAGTAATGACATGCTGCTAATTAACGTTACTTCTTATAAATCTAGCAAGTGTTACATAGCAGCTAAAAACCTTAAGCTTTTGTGAAAATCATTAGTAGGGCATTGATATTGATATCCAAAAAAATTATATTTTTCTTGGGAAAAACACATTTAAAAGCGGAACTGAAGTTAAAAGTAAAGCTAACCATGTAATTCAATCAACATTTAAACCTGTGAAAATTGTTTTATAATTGTCTAAAGACTTTTTGTGGCCTAAATCATTGAGGAAAGTGGCTATCTCATTGAAATGTTTAAGAAATTTAAAGGTAAGATATCTGAATATAACCAACTGCATTTCGGGCTTTAAAAGATATTAATCCTCGTAACTGATGTCTTTTTCCTTGTTGCAGGAGAAGCTTTTGATATGACCGGACCTACCTTACTATTATTTCACATCTCTATGTGGTGGGCTACTGTTTCTGTCTGTCTGATCAAGCTCATTATTCTCATCTCATCTGGCTGCACTTTTGCTGACTGACTTGTTGAAAATATCAATTGCTGGCTGTAAACAACAATACAACCAGGCTCCAGTCTAGTAATGTTGTCATGAAGCAAATGAATGGGTTCCACCAAAAATCAGATGACTGCTATAGCACCACTATCAGGAAAATTGTTCCCACTCTTTGATCTTCATCATTTTGGATAAGACCAGATTGTTCTGCACGTTTGGCTTGTTTTATGGTGCAAATGGAGGCACAGAATGTCTGTTATCATACTAGGGACCAAAAAATCACTCCTCAGTGAGTTTATGGAAGTGCAACACTAAGTTTATGGAGTTGCTGCATTATGTGAAATGTGCAGTGTAAACAAAAACCTTACTCAAACATAATACAAATTGGGGCACAAAGACACAACATGGCTGTAAACCTGCAAATCCAAATGTGAGTCTTTAGTCATTGTTAACCTGTCCAGTAAAAACTTTACCAGGAAGTTTACCAAACTGTTAAAGTGCTTAATTATTTAACTTCACAGAACACTGACCTAGAATGATTGAAGAGAGTGTTTGTATTTGTTCTGACCTTTGGTCAGTACATATTCTCAATTTAGAGTGACAGAAGCAGGGCAGGAAGGGAACTTGCAGTGGCAACAAACCGACGCAGATTATTTTTGAATAATGGAGATATTAGATGTGTTTGTCCAGACATCCAGCTCTTTCTCCCTGTTAGGGGCTCTGGTGGTCCTGCTGCTTCTCTACCTCATCTCCTCCTCCAGCTTCAACTCGCAGGAGATCAGGAAAGAACCTCCAGGACCAAAACCACTTCTCCTGCTTGGGAATCTGCTGCAAATGAACCTTAAGAGACCCTACAACACATTATTGAAGGTGAAGAAGTGGCTGAAGAAGGTTTTTTATTTAAACTGTTATTACCTTGTCAGCTTCACCTGGTGTTTGTGCGTTAAGCAAGAAAATGCTGTGACTTTGTTCCCCTTTTTTTAGCTTTCCAAGAAATATGGGTCAGTGTTCACCGTCTATTTGGGACCCAAGAAAGTGGTGGTCCTGGCTGGATACAAGACAGTGAAGGAGGCACTTGTCAACTACGCTGATGAGTTTGGAGACAGAGATCCAATGCTAATTGTGCATGAAGTTAATAAAGGAAATGGTAATGAAATAAAAAACTGAGCTTTTGACCAAACATTATAATTGATGTTTAGCAAATATTTAGAGCCTTTATCCACGTTTAGAAAGTTGTTGAACTACTTCCACTCAGGTATTGTATGGTCCAATGGCGATTTATGGAAGGAGATGAGGCGCTTTACCATAACCAACCTGAGAGACTTTGGGATGGGCAAGAAGACTTGTGAGGACAAAATCATTGAGGAATGTGACTATCTTCTTAAAGTGTTTAAGAAATATAAAGGTAAATGTCTTTTTATAACCAGCTGCATGGTAAGCAGCATTTCTAGCTTTTTAAAAAAATCCTCAGTCCTCATTAATAGATTGTTTCCCTTGTTGCAGGAGAAGCTGTTGATACGACTGGACCAATAAACTATGCAGTCTCTAACATTATCTGCTCCATTGTTTATGGCAGCAGATTTGAATATGACGATCCAGAGTTTACATCCATGGTAGATCGAACAAGCAGAAACAATCAACTATTGGGGACCCCATCAGTACAGGTTTCTGAAGTTTCTGAAGTTTATACTTTCAACATAGTTCTTTTAATACTATATGTATGATACATTAGAAATTGTTAGATTTTTCACCTTCTTTCTAAAAAGATAATACTATCTTAAATATTAATAGATACGTTTTTTTTTTCAGGTGTACAACCTGTTTCCTTGGATTGGAAAATGGTTTGCCGGCAAAAAAGAATTCCATAAATTGTTTGCTGCCAATATTAAACAGAACTTACAGCTGTTCAGTCGTTTGAAAGAGACCCTCAATCCACAGATGTGCAGAGGCATTGTGGATGCGTTTCTGGTCCACAAGCAAAATCTGGAGGTTTGGAAATGTTTAACTTATCAAAATGGATATGATGGTTTACACAGGGGAATAATGTGAACTTTTGTACATGTTGTGCCCTCCTGGTTGTGCTCCTCCGTAGCTGGTGAAAAAAAAGTACATTCAAGGACAACGGTAGAGCAATGAAAGGGCCACAGTTAATTCCTAAATAAATAAAACAATCTCATTGCATATTGGTGATTCATTAAGTTTTGTGAACAGTGAATAATTTGTGATCTTTCTATGCAGGAATCTGGGATTACTAACAGTCACTTCCACAATGAAAACCTTTTGATCACAGTTATTAATTTGTTTGCTGCTGGCACTAATACAACAGCAACTACACTCAGATGGGGACTGCTGTTTATGACCAAATATCCAAAAATACAGGGTAAAGAGCACTAAATGTGCACAGCTTTCATACATTAGCAAGCATTAAAATAAACACAAAATCCTCACCATAACAAGAAGACAAATCTTGTCATCTGCCCCCTTTCATTTCCCAGACCAGGTCCAGGAGGAGCTGAGCAGGGTGATAGGAAGTCGTCAGGTGCAGGTTGAGGACAGGAAGAACCTGCCCTTCACTGACGCTGTCATCCACGAGACACAGAGACTGGCCAACATCGCCCCCATGGCACTTCCTCATAAAACTACCCAAGATGTCACTTTCCAGGGTCACTTCATTAAGAAGGTTAGACTGAATAATACATGCCCTGACAATAATGAAATAAAATGTTTCAATAAATTAAAACATTTAAAGCCTAAGCAAGTAAGCATGATGTTGACTTTGTTGACCTCATAATATTCTTATCAAAATTTGTAGCAAGATTAAAAACATTTTTTAGACATATTTTGAGGTAATAAAAAACTAAAGAAAATGTCACCACCAATGCAGTTTAGCAGGTTTGTTTAAAAAATAAATCATTATCAGAAGTATCAGTACTATATTATTCATGTTAACTTTCCTTTTATTTTGTGTACCTCAGGATTTATTTGTCTTCATCAGGATTAATTTTTCCATCAGAAGAAATATGATTTTCCTAATAGACTTGATTTTCTTTTTCTCACAATTAGCATTTTTATGCACATTTATTTACTAGGAAACCATGTTTTCACATGCGTAAAAAGTTCAATTTGAGTATTTTCTACAGGGGACCACAGTGTATCCTCTCTTGACTTCTGTCCTGTATGATGAGAGTGAGTGGGAGAGCCCACACACCTTTTATCCTGCCCACTTCCTGGACAAAGATGGAAAGTTTGTCAAGCGAGATGCCTTCATGCCTTTTTCTGCAGGTTGGTAAATTTAGCCATCACTTCTTGATATCACTTACTTGCAGCTCAGAATCAGAATCAGAAGGAGTTTTATTGCCAAGTAGTGTTTTACGCATACGAGGAATTTGCTGTAGTGTTAAGGTGCTACACGTAGACAAACATACAGTCAACATAAATAAATGTGGAAATTGGAATTGAATAACGTTGCAGATATATACATGTGCATTATTCTGGGTCTGTGCCGTGCAGAAGTAACGTAACGGAAGAGAATATAGTTTACATATAAATATATAAACTGACAACATAAAAATATACAACAACAAAGATCAACAATCAACAACAAATATGTGTGACGTGCAGAGACATTTGTATCATTTGTAAGGGGGGAGTGTCAGTGGGGGACCCGGGCCTTGTTAATGAGGCTAGTTGCAGACAGGAAGAAACTGTTTTTGTGGCGAGAGGTTTTGGTCCTGATGGATCCCCGCAGCCTCCTGCCAGAGGGGAGAGTCTGGAACAGTTTGTGTCCGGGGTGGGAGGAGTCAGCTGCAATCTGTCCTGCTCGCCTCAGAGTCCTCAAGGAGTACAGGTCCAGAAGAGAAGGAAGATTGCAGCCAAACACCTTTTCTGCAGAGCGAATGATGTGCTGCAGCCTGCCCTTGTCCCTGGCAGTGGCAGCAGCGTGCCAGATGGTGATGGGGGAGGTGAGGATGGACTCAATGATGGCGGTGTAGAAGTGGACCATCATTGTCTTTGGCAGGCTGAACTTCTTCAGCTGCCGCAGGAAGTACATCCTCTGCTGGGCCTTCTTGGTGAGGGAGGTGATGTTCAGTTCCCACTTGAGGTCCTGGGAGATGATGGTGCCCAGGAAGCGGAAGGAGTCCACAGTGGTGACTGAGGACACACACACAGGATGATGGGGAAGGGTGGGGCTGTGCTCTTCCTGAAGTCTGCGACCATCTCCACTGTCTTCTGAGTGTTGAGCTCCAGACTGTTCTGGCTGCACCAGGTCACCAGATGGTCAATCTCCCACCTGTAGGCGGACTCGTCCCCACCTTTTGTTTTGCCGGAGAGCTCTGTGTCACGGTCTACTCTGTACAGTTGGAAGCCTGCCAGCTGCAGCGCGTAGTCCGGTATCAGCACACACAGCCACGTCTCCGTGAAGCACAGAACAGAAGATGAATAAAAGTCTCTGTTTTTCCCCACCAGAAGCTGAAGTTCATCACATCCACTTTGTTGCACAGTGAGCGCACATTGGAGAGAAATATTGCCAGTATCACAGCCGAAAACTGAATTAACACACAAAAACAAAATAAAACAAAGCGCACCGAACACCGAGGCAGCTATACTCAGCGCCATCTTGGAAAGCATGCAGTTGACATGAACATTTTACTTTGTTGTCTCTTACAGGCCGCAGGATTTGTCTTGGAGAAAGTCTGGCCAGGATGGAGCTTTTCATCTTCTTCACCACCCTCCTGCAACACTTTCGCTTCACTCCTCCACCTGGAGTTTCAGAGGATGAACTAGATCTGAGTCCACGTGTGGGCTTTGGCTGCCGCCCTTCACCTCATAAACTGTGTGCTGTCTCCTGTATGTGAGGAGGAGGAGGGCTGGTTTCATGCAGCAAGCTTAACTTAGTCTAGGCATATAAAATGAGTTAATTATAATGTGTTACTGTACACGTAACTGATTAGATTCTACTTTATGCAATGTCACAGGTGTAGCAGGATTCATATCAAATTCCCAGCAGACTTGTCTTTAAAAAGTTGAATGTGAAATTCCCAGAATAAAATGCAGCTTTTAAAGAAACATTTTTGGAAATACTCTTTTTATTTGCTTCCTTTTTACAAGATAAAGATTGGAAAAGATACCCTTCTTATGTTTGGATATTGCTAGCACAGAGCTGGAGTAAGAAGATGGTTAGCAGCTGTGCTGAAAACAGAGAGAAACCATCTTGCCTAGCTTTGTCAATATATCTATATCTATACTAAATCAACTTAACATTGTTTTTGTACATCTGTGCATGTCAAGGCACAGGAGTCAGAGTCCTCTGGTCCCAACGTCACACAGACCGCTGCAGCAGCAACGGCAGAGGAAAACACAGCTTTAAGGTTTTAATACCGCTTATCTGTCGTTACATTCTGAGTAATGTTAAAACGTTTTAACTTAAATCAGGAGACAGCTGTATGTGGGTCGCTGGTGTGTTTCGCATTGAACATTACGTCGCTGCAGTTGTGTGTGGCGTTGCTATGACAACCAGCTACATTGAGAAGTACTATCTCTGGGTACTATCTGCCATCCATCCCTTGAGGGGGGTTCTGTCCGTTTTGTTTTGTATTTTCTGTATGATTTTGAAGTTGTCAGTCCTGTTCTGTGTATGGTTGGATTTACGTTTCACGCTCTTCTATCGTTTTGTCAGTGGAATTTGGGACATTTACTTTACATTTCAGATTTATTTTGCCTCATTTCGATTTCTGTGTTTTGTTTGTACTTTTTTGGATTTGTTTGGACTTTGCCACTCACTGTAAGTGTTACAACTTTATTTTACAACGTTATTAAATTATGAAACTCAGAAAGGAGTATGCATAAGACAAAAGGATCTCACATATGTTCATTAAATCAAAACACTGTGCATTTACTGGAGATTGAAATACTACATATGATGAGCATAAGTACATAAGGTAGGTTACATAGTTATGGTGAAAAGTACATATAGGTAAGTAATATTTTTCACATTACACACATTACTCCCATAATACAATTCTTCTTCTATAACCTCAAAAGCTGCCATCCATCTGGCCTCCCTATGTCCGTCTGACTGAGGAGTTTCCTGGGCTGGCCAAGACCAAAAGGTCTTTAGCTTGATGACCAACACAGTCTCACTCCCTACTCGTCAAATGTCTGACGCATGGTCAAGGCCCTTTCTCGTCGCTTTTTAAAGACTTGGGTAGCCCTTTTGCATCAATTATTGACGTTTAGGGATCCACAGTCAAGTTAGCAATGCTAACTTACACTTTCAAGATAAAACATAACATTTCGATACATTGCCATGTTGAAACGCGCATAATTAAAGTTGTGAAATGTTGCAGTTTCGTTAGGTTTAGGCACAGAAAGTACTTGGTTGGGTTTAGGCAACAAAACTACTTGGTTAAGGTTAGGAAAAGATCATGGTTTGGGTTAAAATAGCTATGTATGTCAATTAAGACTTAAGTTAACTAATGTTAATGTCAATTTACCTCACTCGCCTAAATAAAAACATTTAATGTTTTGTTTCGCACGGGACACAAACCCTGTTCTCCTGCTTCAAGGTCCGGGTTCTGGCCCTCTATCCACCCCAATCACCTCCTTACTTCGTCTTTTCTCTTAAATATCATACTTGCCTTTACCATCAAAAACTGACACAACAGGGCTTCCCTCAGTACGTCGAACTATGACGTCAAAGGGATCCCTAGTGCGTCACAAACTGACGATTATGGCTCTTGACCAAGCGTCCATATGTGACGACTTGGGAGTGAGACCGGGTTGTGATGACTTCCTTCCATGCTAGTATCCATCAGGGGTGTATTTGACTTACTACAAAAACAAACACAGCAGTCTTCTGACCACAACTCAAAACAGCCAACCATGCAATAGAGGCTTTAAACATGGCCCAAACTCAAAATATAAACTTCAAAGAAGTGGCTATCACCATTTGTTCTGACCTTTGGGCTGTGCGTACTCTCAATTCACTCCACGTGCACATGGTGATCCTCAAACGAGTGTCCTTTATCCTTCAGATGTAAATAAACTGCTGAGTCTTGACCTGAGGAGTTGGCCCTTGTGTAGTTGTTGTTTAGTTCCCCCAATGTACAGTTCTGTGCATTCCTCACTGCATTGGATCGCATACACTAGATTGCTTTTCTTGTGTTTGGGTGTGCGGTCTTTGGGGTGTACCAGTATCTGTCTTAGCGTGTTCTTGGGTTTAAAAACACAGGGATGTGGTGTTTGTTGAAAATCCTCCTGAGTTTCTCTGACACTCCAGACACATATGGAATCACAATGTTGTTGCGTTTCACCTTTTTCTCCTTATCCCCTGTAGTTTTGGTCTTCTTCATGGACTTTGTGGCTGTTTTCACAAATGTCCATTTAGGTTATCCACAGGCTGTAAGTGCTCCCTTCAGGTGAATCTGTTCCTTCTCTCTGGCTTTTGCACTTGTTGGTATGTTGTCCGATCTGTGGTGCAGGGTTCTGATGACTCCTAGCTTGTGTTCCAGTGGGTGGTGGGAATCGAAGAGTAGGTATTGGTCTGTGTGTGTGGGTTTCCTGTAAACTCCAATTTACAGTCCCCTTCAATGTGTACAGCACAGTCCAGGAAATCTATACTGTTGTTGTGGACATCTTCTCGTGTGAACTTGATGTTACTGTCCATGGAGTTGATGTGTTCTGTGAAGGCTTGCACTTCTTGGGTTTTAATTTTGACCCAAGTGTCATCCACATACCTGTACCAGTGGCTTGGTACAATAGGTGACACTGGTGAGCCGTGGCACAGCCATGCTTTTGTCTGTAGAATCCTCCGTTGTATTGGAAATAGGTTAGATTCCATCGGCTTCTCTCAGAGTGTTCATGAACCGACTCACTGTTTTAACCACACCCTTGACCTTGTTTTGGTGTATGGTATTGAAATTGAACATTTAGTGGTGTTCCCACAGAATCCCTCTTTATCCGACCACTGTTTGATAACTTTTGAGTTTGTATTGCTGAACTACTCGCCATTGGGCAAAAATTTCTATACAAGATGTCTGTCTGATAGTGCTATAGCTAAATTTAAGGATGCGATTCCATCAGCTCTAAATACATTATCTAGTCACAAAGTAACGGAGGACTCCTATGCTAATTTCAGTCCCTCCCAAATCGATCATCTTGTTGATAGTGCTGCTGGCTCGCTGCGAATGACACTCGACTCTGTAGCCCCTCTAAAAAGAAAATACTAAAACAAAGACGGTTAGCTCCATGGTATAATACTGAAACTCGCAAATTAAAGCAAATATCACGGAAACTTGAGAGGAATTAGCGTTCCACCAAAGTGGAAAATTCTCGTTTAATTTGGCAAGATAGTCTTAAAACTTATAGGAAGGCCCTCCGTAATGCCAGAGCAGCGTACTACTCGTCATTAATAGAGGAAAATAGGAACAACCCCAGGTTTCTTTTCAGCACTGTAGCCAGGCTGACAGAGAGTCACAGCTCTATTGAGCCAAGTATTCCCATAGCTCTCAGTAGTTACGACTTCATGAGCTTCTTTAATGATAAAATTCTAGCTATTAGAGACAAAATTCACCAAGACCTGCCCTCAACTGGCACCGACTTATCTCTAAACTCAGGAACCTTAGAAACAGCTGTAGAACCAGATACATGTTTAGACTGTTTTGCTTCCCTCAATCTTTACCAACTAACTTCAATAATTTCTTCATCTAAACCATCAACCTGCCTCTTAGACCCCATCCCGACTAGGCTGCTTAAAGATGTTTTACCCTTAGTCAGCACCTCTATACTAGATATGATCAATCTATCTTTATCAACAGGCTATGTACCACAGTACTTTAAAGTAGCTGTAATTAAACCTCTTCTGAAAAAGCCCAAACTTGATCCGGATGTTTTATCAAACTATAGACCTATATCTAACCTTCCATTTCTCTCTAAGGTTCTGGAGAAAGCAGTTGCTAAACAGCTGTGTGACTTTCTACAGAGCAATAGTTTATTTGAGGATTTTCAGTCAGGATTTAGAGCTCATCATAGCACAGAGACAGCACTGGTGAAAATTACTAATGACCTCCTTATTGCATCAGACAAAGGACTTGTCTCTGTACTGGTTTTATTAGATCTTAGTGCTGCATTTGATACCATTGACCATCAGATCCTATTGCAGAGACTGGAATATTTCATTGGCATTAAAGGAACCGCTCTAAGCTGGTTTAAGTCCTATTTATCAGATCGATTTCAGTTTGTACATGTTAACGATGAGTCCTCCATGCACGCCAAAGTTACTCATGGAGTTCCTCAAGGATCTGTCCTTGGACCAATCCTCTTCACTTTATATATGCTTCCTTTAGGCAATATTATCAGGAAACATTCCATAAGCTTTCATTGTTATGCAGATGATACTCAGTTATATCTATCGATCAAGCCAGATGAAACTCATCAGTTAGCTAAACTTCAAATGTGCCTTCAGGATGTTAAAACCTGGATGAGCTGTAATTTTCTTATGTTAAACTCAGATAAAACTGAAGTTATTGTTCTGGGGCCTAAGCACCTCCGTGACGCATTATCTAAAGATATAGTTTCCCTGGATGGCATCGCCTTGGCCTCCAGCACCACTGTGAGGAATCTTGGAGTTATCTTTGATCAGGACATGTCGTTTAAGTCCCACATTAAGCAAATTTCAAGGACCGCCTTTTTTCACCTACGTAATATTGCGAAAATCAGGAACATCCTGTCTAAAAATGATGCAGAAAAACTAGTCCATGCATTTGTTACTTCTAGGCTGGATTACTGCAATTCCTTATTATCAGGCTGCTCGAAAAAGTCCATTAAGACTCTTCAGCTGATCCAGAATGCTGCAGCACGTGTTCTGACAGGAACCAGGAAAAGAGATCACATTTCTCCTGTTTTAGCTTCTTTGCATTGGCTTCCAGTAAAATCCAGAATAGAATTTAAAATCATTCTTCTTACCTACAAAGCTCTTAATGGTCAGGCACCATCTTATCTTAAAGAGCTCATAGTACCTTACTACCCCACCAGAGCACTGCGCTCCCAGAATGCAGGGTTACTTGTGGTTCCTAGAGTCTCCAAAAGTAGACTAGGAGCCAGAGCGTTCAGCTATCAAGCTCCTCTCCTGTGGAACCAGGTTCCAGTTTGGGTTCAGGAGGCAGACACCATCTCCACATTTAAGAGTAGGCTTAAGACTTTCCTCTTTGATAAAGCTTATAGTTAGGGCTGGCTCAGGTAGTCCTGAACCATCCCTTAGTTATGCTGCTATAGGCCTAGACTGCCGGGGGATTTCCCATGATGCACTGAGCTCCTCTCTCCTCTACTTTCTCTCCCTCTGTATGCAACCTTATCCCATTATTGCATGTTACTAACACAACTTCTCCCCTTTCTGGTAGTCTTGTGCTTTCTCATCCCTCTCCTCTCTCCTCCTATCACTTCCTGCAGGTTTTCTGGCTCTGGAGCTGTGGAGTCTGGATCTGTGGCTGCGGGTCGCCTGCTGCCCCCGTGTTCCTGCTCGACACCCTCTACTGCAGCGACTGTTGTCGCTGGTCTTATTGTTATTATAATCATTAACATTACGATGGTTACCATTAACACTATTATAAATATCTGTACCATTTTTCATTTAGTTTATAGCAACATTACCTTCGCTGTCTGTACCTCTGTGTGTATATTGTGTAGGCTGCCTCCCTCCCCTCTCTCTCTCCTTACATCCCTCTCTCTCTCTCTCTCTCTCTTTCTCTCTCTCTCTCTCTTTCACTCTCTTCTCTCTCTCTTTCTCTCTCTCTCTCTCTCTCACCCCAACCGGTCGAGGCAGATGGCCGCCCACCCTGAGCCATGGTTCTGCTCGAGGTTTCTGCCTCTTAAAAGGAAGTTTTTCCTTGCCTCTGTCGCCTAGTGCTTGCTCTTGGTGGGAACTGTTGGGCTTCTGTAAATATCATCACAGAGTACGGTCTAGACCTGCTCTTTTATGAAAAGCGCTGTGAGATAACTGTTGTTGTGATTTGGCGCTATATAAATAAAATTGAATTGAAATTGAATTGAATTGTTTAGACAGAGGTCGAGTAATTTACAGATCTGGTCAGTGCTGAGGCTGGTTCTGCTGTCCAGGGTGTGGTCTTGTAGTGGCTGTTTCCTTACGGATTCTATTACCTCCATGGTGGGGACGCAGGTGAACAAAGATCATCATTGGACACCATGGTTTCATCCGAGGCCAATTTTAGTTCTCAAACTTTGTTTACAGAGTCAATGGAGCTTTGGATGTGGTTGGGCGTGTTACCAACCACAGGGGCTAAGATGGTAGATATTTAGATATTTGTTTGGCAATGTTGTAGGTGACCGAGTTAATGCTGCTGATAATTGGCCTGATTGGGGCTCCTCCTTGGTGTATTTTGGGTAGTCCACAAATGCAAGGAATGGGTTCTCCGCGATACAAATGGTAATACTGTTCCTGGGTGATGGAGTTTTCTTTCTGAAGTTGTTGCGGACATTCTATGGCCTTCTTCTTGCACCCGCTGGTTGGGTCCCGCTTCAGTGTGTTTGTGTCCATTAGTAGTGTCTTGACTTGACTTGTCCTGGTAGTCCACTGTGTTAAGAATCCCATGCGTTTTCCTTTGTCCGCAGGTAAGATGGTGATGTTTCGATCCTTGCTTAGTGATGTCACAGCACTCTTTTCTTGGATGGTGAGGTTGGAAGGTGGTGCGATCGCATTAGAAAGGGTTGCCGATACCTTTAGCCTGAGCTGTCCTGCTTCTGTTTCAGTTAATTTGTTTTTCCTAATGGCTGATTCTGTAGCTGTGATGAGGTCCACTATAGATAGCTGCTGTGGTGTGATGGCAAGATTTAATCCTTTGGCCAAAACATCTTGCTCTAGTTAGGTGAGTTCCCTATCTGACAGATTTTTCACCCATCTGTTATCTGTTTACCGTGTTGTTGGGTTGTTGTCCTTACTCCTCCAAGACAATTCTCTTGTTTTGTTTGCATTGCTGGCTCTTGCCTGTAGGTTTTGTCTGTCTGTCTTTCCTTGTTCTTGTTGTGTTGAGATAGCTGTGCTTTCTTGATAAAATCCGTGACCATTTCCAGTACTGTACTGGACAGATGTGTTTCCAGCTTTTGGTGTAAATTGTCTGATTCTTTATTCGGGGCTTCAATGGTGAGGGTGTTCATGGATGGAAGATGGATGGTTTGTAAGAGATGTCAGGGAAGCCATTTATACCTCGGTTGAGAAGCCGTCGTTGAACAGAGGAGGTGGTCTATGCCACTACTTAACCACCACTTACAATGCTGTCCTTTCATCACTTCCCAGGAAACTGAACAAGCATTTCCTCTTGGCCTCAGGTGAAGATGCCAACGATGGTCGTTCAGACTTGGTCACGGGTGGCTCTAACAACCATGACGACTTTCGTTACCACAGCCAGGAACCAGCGGTATCGACGATCCTAGCTAACAATCCCACAGAGGTTAAATAGCTGGCAGTCAGTCAGAACTGAAGAAGTCTCTTGGATGAGGGACGAAACATCTTCTAGTATTTTAACCAAGTCCATTTGCCCTTGACCTCAACCTTCGTTGGATATATATGATTTGTGAAAACCATAACCCCCTCCCTCCCCCCGTTAATACTCCCATAAACTTTTGAGATGAGGTTTCTTGATGAAATCTGCCAATCCAAGTGTTTGAAACACCTCACCTAGTACTTCATTGCATTGATATGAGTCCAGAGCACCCCCGCTTTTAATGTTGCCGTAGATTCAAATGCTTTTCATGCGACTGTAGTTTTTTTTTTCAGACCTGCAAACTCTGAAGGGAACTGGTGATGTGTCAGCTAGTGTTAAGTGGTGTTTTGTTTCTTGTCTTGTGTCCTCTGTTTAGCTCACTTTGTATAGGTCAGTCTTGTATCTTATTTTTAGCTCTGCATTTGAGTCCTGTGCCTTAGTTTTGTCATTGTATTTATTCCTAGTTATGTTTGTCTGCTCTTGGTTCTGTTTAATCGTAGCTTTAGTCTGTGTTCCTCATTGGTGTTAGTCTATCTGTGATCTGTGATTTATTTTTTTATCTGTGATTTGTCTGGATCAGGTTGTTGTTTTTATTATGCTGATCTGTTAATTCTTATTTTGATATGGTCTGTGTTTTTGTGTTCAGTAACCTGTGTTATGTCTGTTACCCCAGTAATCCCTCTGCATGCCAGTCTCTCTGTTTTCCCCTGCTTTCTCTCTGTCTGCCTGTGACCCTCACCTGTATAACTCCTCCCAGCTCATTAACCCTGTGTATATATCCTTGCTTCTCGTTTCCCTCAGTCTTTGTAGTGTGTAGACGTGTCTGTTGTAGTGGTTATAGCTTGCTCTGTCTTGTCCTGTTATCCGCTTGTTTACTGTGAGTTCTTTGGATTGCTCTGCTGGATCACCTGGTTTGCTTGTACTGTTATTATTTTTGATTACCTGCACTCAGCCACTCATTTTAGATGTGCTCACTTTTAGTTTATTTAATAAACCTTTTTGGAATTGAACCTGGGGCCTGTACCACGAAGCGAGTTCAACATACCCAGGATATGTTTTTGTTATCTGGCTTACCATACCCTAACAATCGCGATCGGGATAAGCGGTACCACAAAGCTGGTTATCAACTTGGTAAGTCAACCCAGGTTTCCCAATCCAGCCGTGAGCGCGTTCACATAAAAGAGGCGAAGTTAGCAGCAGATGACCAATCACTGACATGAATAAGTCTAACACTACAGAAATACGACCGTAGCACGGCTGCATCTGACACATGCAGGGAGACAAATCGTCGAGTATGTGAATGCCAAAATGAACAGGTGTAGTATACAATGTGTTGATTTGATGTGTTCTTATGAGCTGTATGAAAATATCAGCTCGGCTGTGTATTGGTGTTTCCACATGTGCTGAAATAGTGGTTGAAAGACTGAATCTCAACATTTAAGCTACTGAAAACTCTCATTACCTATGCCCACATTGCAAAAGGTGGCGCAGAAAATGACCAGTCTCTGTAGTAGGCTATACTAACCTAAAATAGGATAGATAAGCCTACGTTCATATTAAAATTTTGTATTTCAATATCCCAACAAAACCGCTAATAATTCTACCTCACATAAGAAAAATGAAACCCATTTATTTTAACAGCTGCGACAGGCTGTATGAAACGGACAACGAAACGGACCAAGAGAGCTGATTGGTCTGTAGGCAGCATTTTCATAGAGTTGATATCTTATCTGGAACATAACCTGCTCCGGAGCAGGTTAGCTGTTCAGCTTGAGTTACCATGGCAATCTACCCTGGTAAGAAGTGAACCACCTTCGTGGTACTGAAAACCCAGGGTTAATGCCAAAGTTACTTGGATAAGCTCAAATCCTGCTTCGTGGTACAGGCCTCTGCTCTGTGTCCTGTATTTGGGTCCACCACCCTTCCACACCACAAATCATGACAGTTAATATTACCTTGTTCATGTTTGCCCTTTGACATTTATTTGTAGAAACTAACAACAGGCAACATGAGAACTACAAAAAAGAACATGAGAATTACTAAGCAATTTATTTGCATTAGCTTAAAAGGGACTATTTGCATCCCTAATTCTCTTTACTAACCTCCGCTCCTCCATGTCACCACCATCCTTCCCCCCCCGACAACCTGTTTATCAGACTCATCTGAAAACTGAAATATAATTTAACTATCAAGATATACAGTATGTGGACAGGACTGAGATGTTTAGTGTAAGCTTGTTTCTAGTTTCCTCAAACCTGGAGGAGTAGGTAGTAATGACATGCTGCTAATTAACATTATTTCCTATAAATCTAGCAAATGTTACATAGGAGCTAAAAACCTTAAGCTTTTGTGAAAATCATTAATCGACATTCATATCCAAAACAATTTTTCTGGGGGGGGACACATTTAAAAGCGGGACTGAAGTTAAATGTAAAGCTAACCTTGTTATCCAATCAACATTTAAACCTGTCAAAATTGTTTTATAATTGTCTAAAGACTTTTTGAGGCCAAATTCAGATTATTTGATCTTAGACATGACTATTTAAGAACCAGCTGAAACCCTGTTTTGACCAAACACAATATTTTATGTTTACCAGATATTTATAGCCTGTATCCAGTTTTTGTTGTGGTACTGCAGAATCTCCCCACTACCTTGTGTTCTTTTGTTCCCCCCTTCCCTGTGTATTCTGTGTTTGTCTGGGCGTGGGTACACTCTCTGGCTCTAGCGGCGCACCTGGTCCTCATTCCACTAATCAAGCTTCTGCAGTATTTCAACCCTAGTCCTCACATTCTTCGCCAGATCGTCAGTTAACCACATGTGGTACATGTGTCAAGGCCAACTATCTACTCCAGTAAGATTCCTTGTAATTTCTGTGTCCCCCTGGATTAACCTGTTTTTCTCTGTGCCCAGGATCACACTACCTCCGGGAACTCTGCTGAATGCCACACCCTGCTCTGCTCACATCTTGCCTGGACAAACTCCCCTCCTCCGTGTTCTCCATTCTGCCCTGTTGGAACCTACCACCCAGTCTTGCACTTTTCAATAAAACCCTTTGTTACTCCTTCGAACTGTTCCGAGTCTGCCTTTGAATCCTTAAGTTCTTGTATTATGACGGTTTTAGAAATTACTTCATTACAGGTATTACATGGTCCAATGGTGATTCATGGAAAGATGAGGTGCTTTGCCACGACCAACCTAAGATTTTGGGATGGGCAGGAAGGCTGGTGAGGACAAAATCATTGAGGAATGTGGTTATCTCATTGAAATGTTTAAGAAATTTAAAGGTGGGCTATTGTCTGAATATAACCAACTGCATTTCGGGCTTTAAAAGATAGTAATCCTTGTAATGGGGTTTTATTTTATTTTTTTCCCCTTGTTGCAGGAGAAGCTTTTGATATGTCTGGACCAATACCCCATGCGGTCTCTAACATTATCTGCCCCATTGTTTATGGCAGCAGATTTCAATAATACAGATATCAGATATTAAAGCACATATTGGAATGCAATTACATCTTTAGAAACAATCGAAATCACGTTATAGGCTATAAATTTTTTTTATCCAAACATGATCTTGAACATGACGCTTTTATGATCAATCTGTCATCGATGTATGGACAGACAGTTATCTTTGGACATCGTAAATTTATCCTCAGCACAGAATATAATCTATAAGTTACACTGTCCTTTATAACACAGTGACTCTGTGCGTAAGGCAACATACTTACCGTGCGCTATGGTGTTGCAGTAGGCCTAATCACTGTTTAAACTGATCTGTATAAAACTGATCAATGAACAGTAATATTTCATATTGTAGTCGCACAGATTGAACATTCCTATCGTAGTTATCAACTGGATATGATGTGAATATTTCTGAGTGAGGATGACTGTGGTGCAGCTGAAACAAATAAATGTAGTTCAAAAGTGAGTTTTTCATTATCTGCTGATAGTCTGAATGTGTTTTCACAGCATTTCTTAAAATACGAAATGAGCAAGATTTTATTAATGGAACATAGACGTCTAAAACTTCACTGTCAGTTTGAACAGGGACACATTTTACATTGCAAAAAAATCATTAATAGGCCTACTGAGTCGGACTGTCACTTACAATCACAGGTCCATGAGGAGCCTAAACTGTGTCTAATCTGTTCGATTAATATTTTCATCTTCAGTTATTGCCAGCGGCATTTAGTCCCAAGTTACAGCTGAATAAACAGGCCTGTATTTAAAATGAATAACAGGCTGTAGGAGAATTCAAGCACTTTAGCATTCATTAAGGAAATTCCAGTCTGGTAAATGATGAATGAGCAACGCTGTATAATTTACACGTTGCCATGGTGAATCGTATCAGAGCTCCATTGATGATGGCTTTTGTTCATCCCCACGCACGCGCTTCCAGCAGGCTCAACATACTCAGAGTTGACTGAACTTATTCTGATCGGCCTTTCTGAAACGGAAAATTTGGAGTTTGACAGCTCAGAGTTCATCAACCCAGAGTTCAGGTTTACACTCAGAGTTTGTTGAACCTGTTTTCTGAAACAGGGCCCAGGTTTAAGTAATTCAAATAAATGCACGTCAACAACTTTCATATAAAAAAAAGAAAGAAAGAAACACGGCCACAGTATTAAAACAGTGAGAAAAAGCGTGGCAGACAATAGAGGGCCGACTTAATAAGAAAGTAGCTAAAAGTATCACTTTTTTCTCATAGCATTGTGTATATATGTATATATATATAAACTAACTTTATATTGAAAAGTACTGGTGACATAAGGGCTTAGATTAGGTGTGTGACAATACACCTTTTAACCATTTAACCCTATTTTGAAGTAATATTCAATTCTGAGATGTATGAGTGGGGAGTCTGGCAATCCTTCCCCAGACATTTTTGAGCATTAAACACTTAATTTTCTGACTTCTGGAGAATTATTCTGCACCAATTTATGGTGGAAATATCTTTATTTATATAAAAAGGAAACACAAAATTCCGCTGGCAGGTGACCGTTCAAAATATACAAATAAAATGCTGTAATCAGCAGCATGTTCTTTTAGCTTAAGTTACATTTTTGGATAATGCACATTTGTTCTTCTATGTTTACATTGCATTGCCTGTTTTCTTATTGTGCAAATAAACCTTTCTTTCTCTTTCTCAGTTATTTAACATTTTTTATTGCAAGGAACATTTTTAACTCTTAACACTTTAAATACAATAAATTATATAATTTATAACAATATAGTAGGTCTAGGCTGGAGGCTGAGGCTGGAGGCATGTCGGTTTTGTGTGAAAATGATGTACTTGTTCAGTCAATATGGATAATAGATAAGAAGTCAGTGATGTGGTGTTGATAGAAACTACTGTATCATATTTGTAACTTGACCCTGAGGCTGTAGTCCTACAGTCTGACAGCCAGTCTGCCAATGTAGTAAGTATTACCTGAAGAACATCCACAGGTGAACAGTTCCTGCAGTGCAAATTGATATATGTTTTACAACCCGTCAAATGCCTGAACTGCACACACTTGGAAAATTTAACTAAATAAAATATCAATAAAAACCCTGGCATACCACCCCGCAAGGGGTGAGAGGGGGATTCTCACCCCTTGCAGGGTGGTATGTCTCATCCTCAAGCTCAGGTCCTCTACCAGAGGCCTGGGAGTTTGAGGTTTCTGCTCAGTATCTTAGCTGTTTCTAGGACTGCACTCTTCTGGACAGAGACCTCTGATGTCTTACCTGGAATCTGCTGTAGCCACTCTCCCAGTTTGGGGGTCACAGCCCCCAGTGCTGTTTGTCGATCAGCACGATGTCTGGTTGATTAGCCATCACCAGCTTGTCCATTTTGACCTTGGGATTTCCAGACCATACTCATGGCAGTTATGGCGTTCCATGTACGCACTTCCTGCCTGCATCTTACACCCTGCTGTTTTGTGCTGTACTGTCTCAGGGGCATCCTTGCACAGTCGACACCTGGGGTCCTGCCTGGTGTGGTAGACCCCAGCCTCTATTGATCTTGTGCCTGTTCTTGTGCCGCCATGATTAGTGCTTCTGTGCTGTCCTTTAGTCCAGCCTTTTCCAGCCACTGGTAGGATTTCTTGATATCAGCCACTTCTTCTATTTGTCTGTGGTACATGCCGTACAGCGGCTTGTCCCTCCATGAAGGTTCTTCATCTTGCTTGTCCTCACCCTCGGGTTTCTGCTGCCTGAGGTACTCACTAAGCCCTTCATCTTTGGGGGCCATCTTCCTGATGTACTCCTGGATCTTCGTCGTTTCATCCTGGACAGTGGTCTTGGCACTCACTGGCCCTCGGCCTCCCTCGCTACGCTTGGTGTACAGTCTCAGGGTGCTGGATTTGGGGTGAAACCCTCCATGCATTGTGAGGAGCTTTCTCATCTTGATGTCAGTGGCCTCAGGCTCCAGTCTAGTAATGTTGTCATGAAGCAAATGAATGGGTTCCCAAAAAAAAATCAGATGTTGAATCAGAAAATTGTTCCCACTCTTTGATCTTCATCATTTTGGATAAGACCAGATTGTTCTGCACGTTTGGCTTGTTTTATGGTGCAAATGGAGGCACACAATGTCTGTTATCATACTAGGGACCAAAAGTCCAGAGGTCAATTTTCACAACATACTTTGAAAATTCACTGTTCTGTGTTTATGTAAGTGCAACACTAAGTTTATGGAGTTGCTGTAATTATGTGAAATGTGCAGTGTAAACAAAAACCTTACTCAAACATAATACAAATTGGGGCACAAAGACGCAACATTGCTGTAAACCTTCAAATCCAAATGTGAGTCTTTAGTCATTGTTAACCTGTCCAGTAAAAACTTTACCAGGAAGTTTACTAAACTGTTAAAGTGCTTAATTATTTAACTTCAGAGAACACTGACCTAGAATGATTGAAGAGAGTGTTTGTATTTGTTCTGATCTTTGGTCAGTACGTATTCTCAATTTAGAGTGACAGCAGGGCAGGGAGGGAACTTGCAGTGGCAACAAACTGACGCAGATTATTTTTTAATAATGGAGATGTTAGATGTGTTTGTCCAGACATCCAGCTCTTTCTCCCTGTTAGGGGCTCTGGTGGTCCTGCTGCTTCTCTACCTCATCTCCTCCTCCAGCTTCAACTCGCAGGAGATCAGGAAAGAACCTCCAGGACCAAAACCACTTCCCCTGCTTGGGAATCTGCTGCAACTCGACCTTAAGAGACCCTACAACACATTATTGAAGGTGAAGAAGTGGCTGAAGAAGGTTTTTTATTTAAACTGTTATTACCTTGTCTGCTTTACCTGGTGTTTGTGCGTTAAGCAAGAAAATGTTGTGACTTTGTTCCCCTTTTTTTAGCTTTCCAAGAAATATGGGTCAGTGTTCACCGTCTATTTGGGACCCAAGAAAGTGGTGGTTCTGGCTGGATACAAGACAGTGAAGGAGGCACTTGTCAACTACGCTGATGAGTTTGGAGACAGAGATCCAATGCTAATTGTGCATGAAGTTATTAAAGGAAATGGTAAGGAAATAAAAAAACTGAGCTTTTGACCAAACATTGTAATTGATGTTTAGCAAATATTTAGAGCCTTTATCCACGTTTAGAAAGTTGTTGAACTACTTCCACTCAGGTATTGTATGGTCCAATGGCGATTTATGGAAGGAGATGAGGCGCTTTACCATAACCAACCTGAGAGACTTTGGGATGGGCAAGAAGACTTGTGAGGAAAAAATCATTGAGGAATGTGACTATCTTCTTAAAGTGTTTAAGAAATATAAAGGTAAATGTCTTTTAATAACCAGCTGCATGATAAGCAACATTTCTAGCTTTCGAAAAAATCCTCAGTCCTCATTTATAGATTGTTTTCGCTGTTTCCCTTGTTGCAGGAGAAGCTGTTGATACGACTGGGCCAATAAACTATGCAGTCTCTAACATTATCTGCTCCATTGTTTATGGCAGCAGATTTGAATATGACGATCCAGAGTTTACATCCATGGTAGATCGAACAAGCAGAAACAATCAACTATTGGGGACCCCATCAGTACAGGTTTCTGAAGTTTCTGAAGTTTATACTTTCAACATAGTTCTTTTAATACTATAAGTATGATACATTAGAAATTGTTAGATTTTTCACCTTCTTTCTAAAAAGATAATACTATCTTAAATATTAATAGATAAGTTTTTTTTTCAGGTGTATAACCTGTTTCCTTGGATTGGAAAATGGTTTGCCGGCAAAAAAGAATTCCATAAATTGTTTGCTGCCAATATTAAACAGAACTTACAGCTGTTCAGTCGTTTGAAAGAGACCCTCAATCCACAGATGTGCAGAGGCATTGTGGATGCGTTTCTGGTCCACAAGCAAAATCTGGAGGTTTGGAAATGTTTAACTTATCAAAATGGATATGATGGTTTACACAGGGGAATAATGTGAACTTTTGTACATGTTGTGCCCTCCTGGTTGTGCTCCTCCGTAGCTGGTGAAAAAACAAGAGAAAAGAATCAGCTCAAAACTTAATTATGTCAAAGCCTTTAAAGGACAAAAGTAGAGCAATGAGGGGGGCTTAATAATTTGTGTGCTTTCTATGCAGGAATCTGGGATTACTAACAGTCACTTCCACAATGAAAACCTTTTGATCACAGTTATTAATTTGTTTGCTGCTGGCACTGATACAACAGCAACTACACTCAGATGGGGACTGCTGTTTATGACCAAATATCCCAAAATACAGGGTAAAGAGCACTAAATGTGCACAGCTTTCATTAGCAAGCATTAAAATAAACACAAAATCCTCACCATAACAAGAAGACAAATCTTGTCATCTGCCCCCTTTCATTTCCCAGACCAGGTCCAGGAGGAGCTGAGCAGGGTGATAGGAAGTCGTCAGGTGCAGGTTGAGGACAGGAAGAACCTGCCCTTCACTGACGCTGTCATCCACGAGACACAGAGACTGGCCAACATCGCCCCCATGGCACTTCCTCATAAAACTACCCAAGATGTCACTTTCCAGGGTCACTTCATTAAGAAGGTTAGACTGAATAATACATGCCCTGACAATAATGAAATAAAATGTTTCAATAAATTAAAACATTTAAAGCATAAGCAAGTAAGCATGATGTTGACTTTGTTGACCTCATAATATTCTTATCAAAATTTGTAGCAAGATTAAAAACATTTTTTAGACATATTTTGAGGTAATAAAAAACTAAAGAAAATGTCACCACCAATGCAGTTTAGCAGGTTTGTTTAAAAAATAAATCATTATCAGAAGTATCAGTACTATATTATTCATGTTAACTTTCCTTTTATTTTGTCTACCTCAGGATTTATTTGTCTTCATCAGGATTAATTTTTCCATCAGAAGAAATATGATTTTCCTAATAGACTTGATTTTCTTTTTCTCACAATTTGAATTTTTATTCACATTTACTAGGAAGTCATGTTTTGTCAAGTTCAATTTGAGTATTTTCTACAGGGGACCACAGTGTATCCTCTCTTGACTTCTGTCCTGTATGATGAGAGTGAGTGGGAGAGCCCACACACCTTTTATCCTGCCCACTTCCTGGACAAAGATGGAAAGTTTGTCAAGCGAGATGCCTTCATGCCTTTTTCTGCAGGTTGGTGAATTTTGCCATCACTTCCTGATGATCACGTACTTGCAGTTGACATGAACATTTTCCTTTGTTGTCTCTTACAGGCCGCAGGATTTGTCTTGGAGAAAGTCTGGCCAGGATGGAGCTTTTCATCTTCTTCACCACCCTCCTGCAAAACTTTCGCTTCACTCCTCCACCTGGAGTTTCAGAGGATGAACTGGATCTGAGTCCACGTGTGGGCTTAAGCCGCAACCCTTTACCTCATAAACTGTGTCCTGTTTCCTGTATGTGAGGAGGAGGAGGGCTGGTGTCATGCAGCAAGCTTATCTTTGTATCTTATGTACTTTGTATCTTGTTACTTTACATTTTACTGAGTATATTCTTCTTAATATATAAAGTTAAATGTGAAATTCCCAGAATACAACGCAGAAACTGTTCAACATTTTGGAAATACTCTTATTTGCTTTCTTTCTGAGACAAAGATTGGAAAAAGATACCACTGTATCATGACAGTGCAGAGCTCGAGTCAGAAGATGGTTAGCATAGCTTGGATTAAACACTAAAAGCACAAAGAAACAGCTTGTCTAGCTCTGTCAAAACTATATATACTATGTTGACTTAAAAATTGAGAATAGTTGAGAGCTGGAAGCTTGTTGTGGAGTTGTTCTTCCCTCCAAATGACAAAAAAGTAATGCATCTTAGCCTACACAATTTAAATCAAGGCTTGACAGTGCAATAGCATCAATTGTCAACTGGCAGACAAATCTGTTCCCTGCTATGTGTCCTGCATAGATACTCTGATCAGGACACGTAATGTTGTTGTTTAATGTTCAATATGTTTACACAACAAAAACATTACATGTCAGTCAGTACATGACTTAATTTCATCATAATGTTTTTGTTTAAATATATTAAGCATTGAATGACAACATTATTTACATCAAATGATGCCTAAATGAGCTGAATGTAATTTCTTCATTTACCACATTTCAAAAGAGGCAGAGTGGCAGCCCAAACAAATGCTGGTAAAAAAGTTAAATTCAAAACCGGCTTACAATGATAGAATACTAGTCTATGAATAAATTTAACTTGGTTTGTAAAACATGGCAGAACCAAAAAGATGGAAGATAGTGAGTGAATGCAGAAACATACAGAATTTGGCTGTGACTTCTTATATTGATAATATGTAAAGTATGTGAAGCTTACTGTAAAGTCACTTAATACCAGATATGCCATTGTAGAAAGGTCAACACAGGGATAATATTATATTATTATAGTCGACAGGGCTTGAAATATGACCTAAAATAAACTGGTGGACTTTGGAGTGTTTTTCTTTTCTTTTTGTAATGATTCTCTACTTGCTGGTAGCATTTCTCATTTGCATACTGCCAACATTTTTCACACAGTCCTGCTGAATAATACAACCTATCTGTTGGCACTTTCATGACACAGAAATATAGAAGATCAATCACATAATAGACAACACTTGCTAACTTCCTCTCAAAATATAAAAATAATCATGTAGACTCATAATGATGTAAAAGTATATGTTAATAATGCATAAAAAATAACAATCATCAAATCAACCCCTTTTCAAAAAGCTTTAAAATAGTATTTATATGATCATGCCTCCCATTGGTCCTAATATGACAGTTGAAGAAAAGGTATATGACAGATAGAATGACCCTTTGTGTGTCGGTGGTTGTGTCGTCAGAGTTGGATTCTGACAAGCTTCACATTCACTGATTAATATAGACAAAACAAAAAAAAAGCAAAGGTACATTGCATAATTTTAACTTCACATTATATGTTTATTAGTAGAGGTCAAAATAAACTGGTAAAAACTACAAATGTTGTTTTTGATCCAGAAAGCTTTGTTGGAATAACTTCCGGTAGCGAAAACACATGGCAAACAGCCAACTGGTGGCAAAGTGAAGAGAACATAACGTTGATCACATATAGATCAAAGATCATTTAGATGCAGCTGAAAACATTACAAGGACACTGATAACACTTCAAAAAATGTTAATTATTACTTTTTGTTTAACACAATAAAATGTACGATACACAATTTGCACAATAATCTTAGGAAGAGTACATTTGTTTAATGTCTTGTGTTTTATAATGAGTTTGTGTTTTTTTTTATTTACTGGTTATAAAAAGTATCTGAAAGTTTCAGAGCTACTTGCACTGATGAAAGCAACAGGAAAAATGATGTAAGAGCTCTGGCACAACAGGAAGGAACATGAAACTGCCTCTTCTTCATTTTTTAAAACTGCAACACAAGACACATCTCAGCTGCTCACATGCAATGATTGGCATGTTTATTTATAATATCACACGTTGGAGAGTCCCAGTGTGCAAAAGGACAAAAAAAGTCATGTGCAGCTAAATTATAATTTTACAAAATATAAATAGCACAGTACAAGTACTCACCACCCTAACTAACCACACAATGGATGACCAGAATAACATAACTGCTAACTTTGGGCAGTCATTCTCAAAGTGTAAAGTAAATAACAATTCCAGGTTTATTACATCAAATGGTTGTGTAAAGTACAGTGGCTAACTCTGCCAGGTTTTATGATATAACTTTCATTTTGCAGTGATTACATTATTAACATGTATGGAGAAACACAGCAATGTCTCTGCCTGGCTTCCAGTATTTACATCCTGTAGTGGCATACTGTAGAAACTTTTGATGGAGGTTGTGTCTGCACACATGTGCACTGTTCTAATAGCCTACTAAAAATGTCTCAGTTATCAGTGCAGAGCAGCATGATTCTCTTTTAGCAGTTACCTGTTCAACAAACACCTGCACATGAATAATTATAGGTTACTGTATGTCCTGCTCAGAGGAACAGGATCATTTCTACTGGCACAATGCTGCTATTATCTGCATTTATATGTATTGATTCTGATTGGGAATTCTTTAGTGAATAGCCCAGAATATGATCATGTTGTCTTGGGATTTATTAGGCTAAATGTTTCAGGGAAATTTAAATGATGTAAGTTGAGGCTCAGTTTCAGGCTTTCAGTTTATTTCCTCTTCTGATATCCTTTAACATTAGTGTAGAGTTTAAAAAGTTAAAACAAAGCTGACATTTTTTACCTAATGAATTTCTGTTTTCTTTAAAATATAAACTGCTGGATTTTAGGCCAGATGATTGCATCAGAATGTTGATTAAACCATTGTTTGTATCCTCTTTGTAATGTGAAGAAAACTGACACGTACCTCTTTGTTTAAGGACGGTTTTGTTTTAACTGTTTCATTGACATTTAAGATAGGGTGTCAACCATCTGTAGACAAGCCCTGTTGTTCTCTATGATTAGTTTAGAGCAAAAGACTGTTTATTCCTGTAGATTGAAGGGGGGTTTCACGTCTGGGATCGGTGCTCTTTTGCCTGATCAAAGGTAACCCTGAATACAATAATGGTACACCCTTCCTAATTGGGTGACGAAGAAACCAACCAAACCACCAATGACTATGGACTTAAGCCATGTGGAGGAAAAAGGACCCGCCCACATACCTGGTGGATATAAACAACTCATTTTGTGAGAATCGGGACTGAAAGGTGTAAATCTGAAAGGAGAACCAACTTTTCAGTCCACTGCAGTGTTGTTTGTTTGTTCTGCCATCTCTTTATTCACTCATTTTTGTAATTAAATCTTTTGTTAATTTTGATTTGGACCTGCAGCCTCTCCTTTCTCAAGCCTACTGCACAGGCCTACATTTAATTTATGCAAGTCACATCACTGGTCACCGATTGATCACTGCCTTCCATCATATCAATCCGATGTTTTTTTTAGCGCAGCGGCTCTCATTCATACTTTCATCAGCTGATTTTACTCGCGGAGCCTCCGGCTGCTTTCATCAGATGCAATAGTTGAGGTCGGCTGGACGAGCGGATTTATTTTCCTTTGCTTGTTTCATTACAGACTAGTTAGTGACTTGTCCGATAACATGTTTTATTGGCGTCTATTTGGACTAAACACAGGAATGACCAGCCTCACATGAGACTGAATAGAAATTGTCTCCATAATAAAGGTTGATGGGAGAAATAAAAGAAAGACTAATAAATAAATAAAGTTGTGTGGGGGGCTTTTGTTGTTCAGACCTACAATGAACAGTGAATCATAAAACAAATCAAATATAGCCTAACTCTTTGCAGTGATGCACTTGTATAGCCTACATTATGTTATCTGTCATAATGGATCAGATCAGTCTGATCAGCTGCAGCGTCCAATCAATATAACGGCAACTCAATAAGGGGGGCTGTCGGTCAGTAAAAGACTTCCGCGAAGGATGCATTAGTGTATCTTCGCTCATAGCTCCTCAGAGATCGCTCCTCGATCCTCGCTCCTCTGGGTGCAAATTAGAGCCTTGGGACGGTCTGCAAGATGGTGGAGTGGAACAACTTCCGGTTCAAGCGAGGAGCGAGGAAACGACAAGAGACTTGAGAAGCAACCACAGACAGCACACAGTACAGAGGCCCAACACCAAGACCTCTCGTGGCCGTCACAATGGTGATCACCTTAATGCTTTATGGGGCATATGGATTGTAGGATATAGCGTTAATATATACGGTCTAAGGATTGTACTGATTATAAAGCTGTTTAAGGCAAAGTTGCAACTTTGGGTTATATAAATAAAAATGAGTTGACAATCTTAAGGTACAAAACAAAGAAAACAAAAGAAAAAATTTTACTTAACTACGGATTTAAAAAAAGGACACATTCCAGCTAAAAAAAATCAGCATTTTTAGGCACATCTTGGCACAAACAGTTGATTTTACCATGATAATCAATAGACAGATGCTTAAAAACCTTCTTCAGATAGGTGGCCTGTCATCTTTATTCTTTTATCAACAGACTGTTAAGCAGGGACAATCTTGATCTTGATATGTTCAAGGATACTCAGATTTCACCTTTGAAATGCATGACACAAATCAAGCATAGCGTTCGTTCAGGCAGCCAACGAAGTCAAGCTCAGCTCTTTCCAGCATATCAGCAGATGGCAGACAACTTCAGCAGCACCTCAGCTGACAGCTCAGCTGATTCCTCTCTTAGCATTTACTGTCAAATTGCATACAAGGTGCCTATTTAAGCTGCTGTAGCGTACCTGCCTGTCCTCGCTGCTTCCTATGCAAAAGCTCAAAACCCACCGCCACCGCAGCTCCACCTGTCAGGCTGTATCTGATAGCGATGCACAACAATTATTGATCCGATAAGTATTGGCCGATCGGGCACATCTCATTATCAGAAGCATACTGGGGAATGAATTTTTCAGAATAGAATCAAACATGCTAACATGCGCCGCCGCATTGTTGCGCTCTTGGCGTCATTTTGCTTTGTGCTGAAAGAGCCACACGGACACAGTTCAGGCAGTTAGCTCCTGTGCTCCTTCTCTCTGTCTCTGCGTGATTCACTGCAGGGAACAATGTGCAGATTGAATCTACATGGCAATCTAAGCTTAGCAGTTAGACTACAGACAGCTTTTATTTAGCTCGTTGTACATCTAGCTTTGCCAAGCTAGTGTTAGCGCGGTGTGCTTTTAAACATAGAGGATGAGAAATATGGACAGTGCGGATCAAATAACTTCTTCCAGATGTTATGCTCGTTTAAAGGATGTATCGACAAAGTTGTCTTTTTCTCTTGAGGTTTTGTTGCACATACTGCGTGGTGAGGGTGGCTGTCGTCAACTCGAGTAGCTTGGAGTTACCTTCACTTCAACATGTCCACGACCTATCTCTGCGCTTGCCACTGTTTGTGCTTGTGAGCCCACATGTGTGTTCATGTGCGGGAGGCAACACAAAGCAGCGGAGGCTGCAGCCTGTTAATAAACAGTATGGTCTTTTACGGTTCGGTACGGTTTAACACCATGCTTCAGTGCCCATCTAGCATCTGATTAAAAATGTAAATCGCAAATGCCTGCTCTGTTCTGTACAGGGGTTCTTTACTGCTGGGTGTGTTGAAGGAGCAGTGGACACATGCCTTTGGTGAGACCCAGGTTCAACTCCCACTGTGACACCCACCAATGTGTCCCTGAGTAAGACACTTAACCCCTAGTTGCTCCAGAGACGTGCAACCTCTGACATAAAATAGCAATTGTTTTCGATGAAAGCGTCAGCTAAATGAAAAACTGTAAATGTAATGCTGCTCTCTGCCTTGGGATTTCCATGGATGGGCAGGGAGGTACTCTCCGTACCCTAATGGTTTTTCCACATAGGCATGTGGAAGGGCAGAGAGGTGTGCTCTCCCCGCCTCATGGCTTTCCGCGTAGGCGCGGATGGGCAGGGAGATCCCAGAACAGAGCCATACCGCCAAATATAACTACAATGCCGCAATATCTGTCTTTGATGTCTTTGATGAAAGTTGTCCTGACTGAATTATGTATATTCACATCATCAAATTTCCCAGTGTCATATTTGCTTGATTGTCTTCTTGATTTAATTTTCCTACAACAGAGCTTATAGATGCATTGCATTTTAACAGCTGACTCTCAAATGTTGGATGTCACAGTATCATTGAACTCACCACCAAGGAGATTCAAAATGGCCCCTGTTTCCAGTTGCATTGTAACTTAACCAAAATTATAATTTTTATATGCTATTAAGAGTTAAAAGTTAAAGAGTTAAGAGTTATCTAGATCAGTGGTTTCCAACCTGGGGTCCCTACAACCCTCTAGGCGGTACCAAAGATCACAGTGGGTGCCCAAAGCTTTATCTGGTTTGAGGTTGTCAAAAAGCTTTGATTTGCACATAATAATTTATACAAAAAAATGTATACCATTACTACTACTTAGTAGGCCAAACTTTGGTGACCTCTCAACCTGTGATCCTTGCTGTCCATCAGTTTCATCAGGTCATCTAGCTGCTAGCCAGCTCATCCCCGTTTTTTTTTCCTGCAGCCAGAGCATCACATATATGACATATGATTGGTGCTGATGACGCCTCAGCCTCACCAATCAAAAAGAAAGAGTTACCTTAACTTTGGTTTTATTAAAGGACAGGACAAGTCTCGGCCAGAATGAGGTGAGAAGCTAGCTAATGACAGCATGAAGCCAAGCAAAATTAAACGATACTAAGAGGCAAAACACAGGGAGACTGTTGGTGAAGGCCAGGACTTCTCGGGGAGGGAGGGTGCTAAGAAAAAAAAAGACTGGGAACCACCAGATAATAGTCACTTTGGTTTGCACTCTGTAGAAGAATGGAAACCATGTAGATGCCCTGTGAATCAGCAAACAGTGATGTAAAGCATATGTAATGCAGTTTTGATTGCTTTTAATCACTGCAAGATTTAGAGAATAATGTGACGAGTTAGAATAAGAATAAAAAATAAAAACATACAACACAACGAAGAACAATATCTATTCAAATCTTTTACTAGATATCATAGCAGTGCTTATGTAATATAACACACATTTACAACAAAATAAAATGTCTCAACTGGCAAAATAACATTAAAACAATAAGTTAGGTTTACTCCCATAAAACCCAAAATGGGGGTACAAATAAAATTTGCTATCACAGTAAAGTTTGAACATTAAGGGTGCGATTCTGTTTACTGAACATCTGGACTTGACTGAAATATTTGGAAAAACTCAAACACAAGAAGACTGTAAAGCACTGCAGCTTTTTCTTTGCTTATGAAGATGCAATCTATAGCAGTAACAACTTATAAGTTCACCTGAGCAACAGAAACAGTCCAACAGAAACTCAAAACAACTACTCAACGTAGGTGCAAATCCATCTGTCCACTGCACAACAAAACAGAAAACACTTTAATACGACATTATGAGAAGTCCTCTAATTTCTTTTGATTTTCTGACATAGCTGTAGCTGGGATCATTGTCTGCTTCTGTCTTCACTGGAGTCTGATTGCAGAATAAGTCACCTCCTCCACCTCGACCTGCGTAACAATAACCGGAGAGCTGTCTATTTTCTGTTGGTTTATATTTACATCAGGACAGTATTTGAATAAAAAAGTTTTTCAGGGACTTGGCAAAAGTATATGGACACCTAAACAAACTCATACACCCATGTTGGACATCTTATAAAATCATGGGCACTAATACGTTACCCAGTTCATCTTAAAGGTGTTGAATGGGGCTGAGGTCAGAGATCTGTGCAGGCTATTCAAGTTCTTATACTGGGAAAAAACTGGGAAATTATTTCTTTATGCTGGCTATGCAAAAGGCCATTTTCATGCTGAAACAATAGCCAAAAAAAATGTAAACATGCATTTGTCTGAAATAAATGTTTAGGCTGTAGATTTCGATTTAACAAAAATGCAGGTACATCTCAAAAAATTTTAACATCGTGAAAAAGTTGGCTTTCTTCTGTAATTTAATTTAAAAAGTGAAGCTTTCATCTTAATTTATTACACATAGTGAAATATTTCAAGCTTTTAATAAAAATAATAAAAATGATTACGGCTTACAGCTCATGGAAATCAAAACTACTGTATCTCAAATTGTTAGAATTTTAGAATAAAGAATTTATAATACAAAAATGTCAGCTAATTAACCCAGAACACCTGCAAAGGTTTCCTGAGCTTTTAATCTCTCAGTCTGGTTCTGGTGTTCACAATGAACTTTTCAACGATATTTAAAACACATACTTTTGACCATATTTGCACATTATCAGTTAATAGAATACACGATTGTACTCCAAAGCAAATTCAAGATTAAGTCATAACTGAAGTATAAAAACCAAGCTGAGTAAATACAGGTGTATAAAGTCACTCACCTTTTTCTCCAGAGAGGCCTGCTGATTATGGCTAACAGTCACATACGTCAGATTGCTCTCCAGCTCATCCTGATTGAAAACAGCACAGTGGGTTATAAAATACAACAGAGAGTACACACTATTGGCCTGGACAGTATTTATCACATGTGGTAGTGTTTCTCAACCTTACATTAAAATGCATATAAGCACAACTTAACTTCGCTTTTATAGAGCAGTCTCTACATGAAATACAGTTTCTTGCCAACAGTGGCAGCAGTGAGCACAGACATTCATCACTGTAATTTGCCATTTTGGATTTTACATGAACTTAACTGGGTTTAATAGAATTCACCTGAATTCGCCTGAACTGTTTATTGTTACTTTATGTACATCAACATCAGTGAGAAATCCTGGATTAATATGTAATGGAAATTTATGAGAATGAAATGCCAGTGATGGTGCTATAGCCGTTCAGGACGAGGATACATAACTGCAAAAAAATAACTGCAAAGCAAATACGTGGATTTACTTCACTAAAAGGAAGTAAATATGCAGATTGCAATTGATTTCAATCAAACTAAAGCATGATTATAAATGCAAGTTAGTAATCTACGGGGTGAGGAAAGGGAAACACATCGCGTCATTTACTGTTTGTCATCAGTGGAAAAATGTTGTAACAGAGGTGCATTAAATATTGTAAACATATGTATGTTTTGGAAGTAATTCAATTGATATTTATCTAGTGACTGTGTCACATACAACATATGTTTTACTCACAGGCTGTTGGATTGGTTTTTGAACATCTGGAACAAAAGATAAAATTTCTAAGATTAGTCTTCCAGCACTGTATCATCATTCATCAAGTACATCCCATATAATACGTGGAGTGAAAACCAGTAAACCCACATTTTAGTCAGAAATCCAAAACAGAAATACCATGTACTGGCATTTTAAAATGAATAGTTGTCTTTACACTGTTAAATAATTTCACCATCAAATCTCATTTAATATTTAACCCATAACGTGTATCCCGTGTATAAAATTTTAACTAATACTGTTTTTGCTCTGTTTTACTGACCCTCTGTCACTTTTGCCTCTTTGACTCTCTTCCTGTATTTTATGAAAACAGCAGCGATGATAACCAGCACTACCACCATCCCGACCACTGCACCAATTATGATGTAGGGCTGATCAGGTGAAGGATCTGTGGTCAGAGGATACCAGTTAGCCAAACAAATGAAATTCATAACAAAATATGCAATCAACTTGTTTAATGACTCATTACTTGATTACAAGTGACTTACAGGATTTAAATGTAAATAATCAGTACAGTCGGTCAAATTTAGACTTTTATGTTATCTTAATTTGACTGTTCTGGCATATCTCCTCTTATCCTACCTGTGAAGACAGGTGTGTAGTCAGCCTCTATCTCTACATTGTTCTCCTTAACAAACTGGCAGGTGTATCTCCTGTTGTGGCCACTCTGACGTTTCACAGACAGAAAGGAAACACAGTTCTTCTGTCCGAGGAGCTTGTACCCGACACCTTCACCAAGCAACACAGTTCCTGTCTCATCCATCCAGCGGATGCTGTTCTGTTCACAAGGAGGGAGGTCGCTGTATCTCAACAGAGAGCACTCTAATGTGATGTTACCGTCCCTCTTTGGATCAGCGTCTGGTGGTGATGGAGAGACTGAGAGAAAACAAGTGAACACTATTAACTCAGCAAAAAAAATGTTTTACGCCTGCAGGAAAGTCACGGACTTTACTACAGAACCCTGACAAGTTTTTCTGTTCATCTTCTGTGATCATTGTTCTGCAGAGTTAATAAAATCAAGGAAGATTGAACCACATAGAATCAAGACATTTCAGTGGCATTTCAACAAGCCAATGAATAAATAAAATGAAAAAAGGAAACCTGTGACGATAATTTATCATCAAAGTGATATGGTATAATGGTATATCATGTCATCATCATTTATCATGTTATGGTTAAAGTTGTTATTGTTAGTTGCAGCAGTTACAGTACAGTACTTTTCTTATTTCTTATTTTTCATTTGCAAAATGTCATTCTAACAACAGCAGCAGTTATTATACACATGATCTGAGGAAGGTTTGTGTCTGTGCATCTGTCATTCAACTACTCCCCTTTTCAGGGCTTTTACAAAAACACATGGAAAATGAGAGAAAATTAAAAATGTCCTTGTGTTGTCCTGTTAAATTATTTACATTATATGCTTGGTTATGTTGCTGCAGGACTGTGAACACACCCCGAGAGTCACGTCATATGGTAGCACAGGTTGGATGACATTAATTTAAGAAACCAAAACTCAAAGTTGTATTGTCATCCAAATGTAAAATAATTGTCACTGCTGGCTGGTAACTGTGTTAAGTATATAGATAATGTTTTTTTCTCAACTGGTTTTAAACGTTTGAATAATGTTAAGTTGGTTAACATGTTCGGTTCAGTTGCTGAAGTTGGCTTTTTACTTTTATTTACCATACTAGCATTGTCTCTTCAAATGCAATTACGGTAAAATGGACACTAAACGGTACCTTTAGCGTCAAATAACTACGCTTTGTCACCCTTTCTCAAATCGGGCTCAGCTCACAGTGGGTTGTCATTGGCTTTGTTAGTAAATGGGCTAACATGTGATGTAATAAACTGATTTATACCACAGCTGTGTTTATGTTCTTATTGTGACACATTCTTTAGAAAATCAATTAACTTATATATTTGCACACCTATGAAATAGTCCCAGTCTTTGACCTTATTACACTTGCATATCAATACACCAAGTTTGTTGGTAAAGTTTAAATAAAGTGTGGCGTCGACAGACGTACAGAGAGCAACATGTTGAAACAGTACTGTAACACTGCATTTGGGATTTCAAGGACCACAGTGTTGACTTGGCTCTGAATTATCATGCGATTTGGACAAAAAGAAAGAGTTAAAAGTCCACTTCCTGTGTCCCCTATGTGGCACTAGAGACCACCTGCAAATTACACATTGTGTCCCAATAGAGGAATTTTGGATCATACTGTGAAAATGTAAGTTGCGTGATGATTGTCACAAAGAGCTTACTTCCTGTTGCCAGTAAGTGGCACTTTGACTATAAATTAATATTGGCATGAAGATGTGTTCAGGGCGGGGCTGTTATCAACCATACAGCTTGGTACAGATTTGAGCATGTACAGTAAAGTTACGACTTCCTCTTTAATGACGAATCATTGACGACATGTCACGAACATGTTATTGGATTAAACTCACAGATAGCACAATTTTTCATTGTTAATGCCTTTAGATTGCACCGTGAAAATCTAAACGTTTTGGGCCCTAAAAGTACAATGACAATAAAAGAAGTTATATGAATGCAAATCAGACTTTCATAGAGAGGAACATATTTCATTTCATTTCATTTCATTTATTCATTTAAGGACAGTGCACATTAATAAACATTTCTGTAAATGTGCCAGTGTTAGCCAGCAGGCTAATTTTCAACTGTAGTCCATTATATTAGTGTATGATGTGATCTCTGTCTGTCATACCAGCTAGATTATCACTGAAAATGTCCTGGAAAAGAGTGGGAACCCTGAACCGGTAAAATCATCTCTGCCCACCGTAATCACCAAACTAACATATCACCCTGCTCGCTCACTGGCTGGGTTTGGGAGACTCCCAAGTAGCATTGCAAGTAGACAATGGACAGGAAAAAAGGAGCAGGCTGCAGCTGGAATGAGGCTGAACATAGTACAGTGCAACATTTTTGTGCCAAAAAGCAGAATAACCTCTTGATAATCTCAGTGAATTTTAAATGAAATGAGACTCACTTGTCAGAACACTGAGATGTACAAATGAGTCATGATCAGAGTGCGTCCCGTGCCGACAAGTGTAGAGACCAGCATCCTCAGCAGTGATGTTGTAAATGACCAGAGAGCATCTTTTGTCCAGATCCCGCCTGGCGGCTTGGGGTGAGGTCTGCAGAACTTTTCCATTCGCAACCTCACTGAAAGTTTCAGATAAATCTCTGCTGTAAAGCCATGAAACACTGGAGCATGTTGTGTCAGAGGATGATGCAGTGGCACAGGGCAGAATGACATCATGTCCAGCTATTTTGTAGAAAGTGGGTTCTCCATAGATGCCTGCTGAAAAGAAAAGAATACCTGTTGTGTTAAAATCATCTGCATGGAGACTAAACACTTAACTTGAGGATTGTATTTGATTGTAAGAAAAAAAGATTGTTCAGTTCTGGACAGGAATTTTACATTTACACATAGAGGAAACATGTCACCCTCTGCCATCTAGTGGTTTTGTTTATAAGAGAGATCTATTTTCATGTACACTCACCTAAAGGATTATTAGGAACACCTGTTCAATTTCTCATTAATGCAATTATCTAATCAATCAATCACATGGCAGTTGCTTCAATGCATTTAGGGGTGTGGTCCTGGTCAAGACAATCTCCTGAACTCCAAACTGAATGTCAGAATGGGAAAGAAAGGTGATTTAAGCAATTTTGAGCGTGTCATGGTTGTTGGTGCCAGACGGGCCGGTCTGAGTATTTCACAATCTGCTCAGTTACTGGGATTTTCACGCACAACCATTTCTAGGGTTTACAAAGAATGGTGTGAAAAGGGAAAAACATCCAGTATGCGGCAGTCCTGTGGGCGAAAATGCCTTGTTGATGCTAGAGGTCAGAGGAGAATGGGCCGACTGATTCAAGCTGATAGAAGAGCAACTTTGACTGAAATAACCACTCGTTACAACCGAGGTATGCAGCAAAGCATTTGTGAAGCCACAACACGCACAACCTTGAGGCGGATGGGCTACAACAGCAGAAGACCCCACCGGGTACCACTCATCTCCACTACAAATAGGAAAAAGAGGCTACAATTTGCAAGAGCTCACCAAAATTGGACAGTTGAAGACTGGAAAAATGTTGCCTGGTCTGATGAGTCTCGATTTCTGTTGAGACATTCAGATGGTAGAGTCAGAATTTGGCGTAAACAGAATGAGAACATGGATCCATCATGCCTTGTTACCACTGTGCAGGCTGGTGGTGGTGGTGTAATGGTGTGGGGGATGTTTTCTTGGCACACTTTAGGCCCCTTAGTGCCAATTGGGCATCGTTTAAATGCCACGGCCTACCTGAGCATTGTTTCTGACCATGTCCATCCCTTTATGGCCACCATGTACCCATCCTCTGATGGCTACTTCCAGCAGGATTATGCACCATGTCACAAAGCTCGAATCATTTCAAATTGGTTTCTTGAACATGACGATGAGTTCACTGTACTAAAATGTCCCCCCACAGTCACCAGATCTCAACCTAATAGAGCATCTTTGGGATGTGGTGGAACGGGAGCTTCGTGCCCCGGATGTGCATCCCACAAATCTCCATCAACTGCAAGATGCTATCCTATATATGGGCCAACATTTCTAAAGAATGCTTTCAGCACCTTGTTGAATCAATGCCACGTAGAATTAAGGCAGTTCTGAAGGCGAAAGGGATCAAACACAGTATTAGTATGGTGTTCCTAATAATCCTTTAGGTGAGTGTATGTTTCACTTAATTAGTGAACCTCTGGCTCTTTGGGATAACACCTACCTCTACTGTTGAAACCACAAAAAAAACCACACAAACTTGATCAGAATAAACAACGATTGATTCAGATCAAATAAAATCCGCCGATCTGTTATTACCATTTTTCCTTATCCCGTTTTGTTTTGTGTGCATTTGTATTATTTATCTGCACTGATTACTAACTGCATCAGGTTATCATGTAAACACTTACATATTCTGTTAAGAGTTTAAAGAAACCACACAGAGAACAGAGTCTTGTCTGTCCTTCTGTATGTCTGTAAATCTGCACATTGAAAAAATATACCTAAAAATAAGTGATTCATAATTACAATCCTGCTCTTGTCTCACATGTTTATTAGAGGCTACAAGGTTATCAAAGTTTATCAAAGTGGTTTATAAAGCAGGAAATGTGTGGCGTGTTTCTGGTTCATTTTATGACACAAGCTTTTATCTAAAAGTAGCTAATGAAAAAGTGACATTTCTGTAAAATTGTTATTAACATTTTAATAAGAAAACAGATCTTTACCTTCAAACTGAAGCACAAAAATAAGGATAATTTCCAGTAGAGACATTCTGTGTCCATTCCCTGTCGGCAGATGGACGGGTCGTGAGACTCTTCTGCTGCACGTCTGTATGTAATGGTGCTGTTTCCCCTTTGTGGTTGATCTAAAATAACTTGAGAAACAAAACCAACCAGCCATCCTGTCATCAGTTCCAGAGAGTCAGAGTTTCATCACTTCTATGAACCACCTAAATCGACTGCACGAAACAAGAAGAAGATACTTGTGTTACACAAACTACACTTGTCAATTACACACAAACTCCATTTTAATCCTTTTTTTAGCTGATGATAGTTCCTTTATGTATGTATCATGTTAAAATACATAATTAATTAATCCTGGTTTATTCCACTGAAACAAAATTAACTTTCTAGGATGTTGCTCACAGGACAGAGTATGTACTCAGAGTACTCTGTCATTTCGGTGGCGTAATCAAAAGGAAGTGATATTTCTGGTAAGAAACCAAAAAACAGAATTACAAGACTACTTGTTAACTGTGCAGTCCTTAATGCTCAATTACCATTTATTGCTCAGACCTGATGTTTATTATTGACATTATTGTTAAAATGTGGCCCATATCACACTGAAACTGTCCACAGCCTGCAAGTAACCCGCATGCGCAGAAAAATGCTGTCACGCGTAAGTAAACAAGGAGCCACAGAGGTTATCTCTGGTTAGCTTTTACTTTCTAACCCTCCCAATTTTCACTACAGACTCGTGTATTTCATCATCCTCTCCAGGTTTCCTCACGGGGTTACATTTCTCCTGATTTCTGACAAATGTTCACAACTTTCTTTCACTTTCATATGAGGTCCAAATCAGATACAGGTCCGATATCTTCAAATGCGATCTCATCTCCTTATTTACTTGAAAAAATATCTTTATTAGCAAAGACAATGAACAATCACAAGAGTCGTCATTAATACAAATACAGACAAAAATGCCTCTGGGCGTGGCAGGGCTGAAATCATGAATGAAACTACTCCAATCCTATTGGCGGTAGCGTGTGACGGCGTAACTAGAGGTGTATATAAAAGCACGCCGGCACACCAGACACATTAGCTTTTTTCTATTCAGCAGGCACTCTGGCATGTTCGAGACTACTCAGGAAAAAAAAAAGCAACCACGAGAGGAAGTTTTCTTACCTGGAAGGAGAAGCAGAGGAGATGGCAGTTCAGGCAGTGTGTTTTTCCATGCTCGCACTACATCACTACATCCCATAGTGTCGTCACCGACGCAGTGTCTCGTTCCCCTTCTCGGGGAACAAGGGTTACATACGTAACCCGAGACGTTTTATGTCACTTTCCTGGCAGTGTGGGCGTGCCTATCTCTGGCTACTCACACAGCTGGTCGTATCATCAATCCAGCTGTATTTAAGGAGTCAGCCACACATCCAGTCACCGCTGGATGTATTATGAATCATCTTTGGAGAGCAGCCCTGGAAACTCAGTCCCAGAACTCAACTCACTCTGCTCATGTCTCCCGTAAGACAGTGTGTGGACCTCCACTCTCCAAGCCTGTCAGCCAGCCACCCTCTCGATCTGCCAGCACCACAATTTACTCTTTGTCAAATAAACCGTTGAAAGAAGTCTCTCTTGTCCGATCTGCTTCTGGGTTCCCCTCTGAATCCTGACAAAAAGTTTGAAGGAATGTAGTTGTTAGTGAGAGTGGGGTGCCACACTGACCTCGGAGTCAGGCAGGTTAGAGTCCAAGCATCCAGGGCACCCCACATTCCCCACAGAGCTTAAAGGACCCAAGACCACATGCCCCATCACAGGGGAGAACGGCAGAGAGTCGCATTGGGGAGCTTTCGCAGCCACGGAGCAAGGAGCAAGACCACGGGAGAACCAGGGGAAACAGCCCCCGGCCCAGCCAGAGGCCACCCCCCAAGTGCAGGAAGAACCAGTGGCACCCGGGCACAGTGAAAGTGGTGGACTGACAGAAAGACAAAGACATCCCTACAGCTATGCAGCTAGCGTGGCTAAACACAACATTGTCCTGTTGTGTTTCCCGACAAAGCGTGATCTAATACAATGATTCCCAAAGTGTGGTGCGTGAGCTGCCTCTAGGGGGTGCGTGACAGGAAAAATTTAATGGTGGTGTGGTGTAACAACTACTACAGCAAATATTTTGTATTGGAATTTCTCATGAAATAAAAAAGTTGAATTGAAAACTTTCCTTTGTAAGTTTAATTTAAAACTAAAAACGTTATTATTAATAGTTAGCTCATGGGGAATGGCTACTCGCACACCTCTGTCCCTCTCCCTCTCTCTCATACTGAGCCACCTGCACTGGACTAACAAATCCTTATACGGATCTTCTTTTAGTCTATGTTATCTGTTTATGAGGCTATAACAGGGTGCAATTTGTAAGAAAACAGCAGAGGGAATTTTTGAAACGTTTTCTTTTTGTCATGAAAATTCCCTTCACTGAATATTTTTATCATTATCATCCAAGGTTCACATTTTTTCAAGTCTGTCTTAAGACAATGCTCACATGCACAAATGTACACTTAAACAGTTTTTACGCTGCTGTAATCATTCCTCCGGTCCATACTTGCAGTGAAGAGATCCCTTCCTAATGTACACTCAAGGCTGAAGATAATTTGAGGCTTCAGGAGTTTGAATTAGACAAATAAAGTGAGTATCAACCAAACTAACAGTCTTTTTTGGTACAAAATGTTGCTCTTTTGTGTTACTATCCCTCCACCAGCTCAGTTTTATACAAAGAACATTGTAACTTAGGAAGTTACCTGCTTAATATGTCTGAGACTGCTTCAGCATCATATTAGCTTCAGTTTAACTTCAGAATGCATTTCTGAACAGATTGAGGACTGTGGATTTCTTGGCTACAAAAAACTGTTTCAGTGTACATATGGGCATGTAAATGTTGTAATGAAATAGACTTGAAAGTCAGTTACTTAACTCCTGCTGTGCACCTGCAGTAAAAATGTGGTGTCTGTAGCCATATGCTGTATTAGCAAAACCTTGTCACACTCACATGATCAATACTCAGTCAATCACATGAGTGCTGATCGTTGCAAAGGCAAAATAAATTGTCTTATTGTACGGAAGTGGTGTCAGCTCTGGTTCTTCCGGTACCTGGGTTTCCTGCAGGTTCCTCCCACACTGCAAAGACAGAAATCAACATTTCATGCAAATGTGAAAACAAGTGTGAATGGTTGTCAAAAAAGCTCAACTGGTTTGGGGTATTAAGTAAGCTCATGACGCTCTTCTACAGCTCCATGGTAGTCAGTCATCCCTTTGTATTTTATTAGGTTACAACATACAGTCACAGTGTAAGATAATTTGTGTTAAACTGTTTGATCTCACGTTTTCCGTAAGAGAGTAATTTCAGATCTTATTTCAGTGTCCCATATATGTAACTGCTGGGGTGTATTTTCTTTAACCAATGAAGGTTGGATTGAATGAGAATGGGTAAACACACTTGGTTTTATGTTGCCATCTAATGTTTTCATGTAATTTATAATGTATTATGTACCTTAGTCTGTGAGTCAAGTCTGTGTGTTGTATGTTTTGCCCGGCTGCTAAAACTAATTTACTTTCAGAGATAAAGTTAAAGTGAAAATGTTAAAAAAAAAAATTTTTAAATGGTGCCTGGAAATACAAGAAAATAACCAACAATGGTCATCCAGATTACGATTAAAATATTGCTAAAGGGGGCTGCATGGTGGTGCAGTGGTGCAGTGGTTAGCACTGTCACCGCACAGCAAGAAGGTTGTGGGTTCAAACCCCTGTTGCCCCGGCCTTTCTGTGTGGAGTTTGCATGTTCTCCCCGTGTCATGGATAGAATAGATTCCATTATGACGAAGCATTGGAGTCTAAACATCTGATGGATTAGTTGTTCTGGGTTAAGGCCAGCTAAAGATGACCTTAAAGGGAAACCTACAGGCACAAGGGGAAAGACAGAAACATAAAAAGGATCAAAAGATGTCTTGCTTCAGATTTTGTGTTGGCATTTGACATGTTCACATGTTGGTGACTGTGTCTCCTCAGTCAGGCTCAATAAACCATGCTATGTTTAGTCTTCATCAGTCTCTAAAACTTCTTCCCACCTGAACCTACAATATTTTTTTAACAAGCTCCAGATAAAACCTCTTGAATGTCTGGATCTTTCTGGATCAGCTGAAGAGTCTTAACAGACTTTTTTCGAGCAGCCTGATAATAAGGAATTGCAGTAATCCAGCCTAGAAGTAACAAATGCATGGACTAGTTTTTCTGCATCATTTTTTCAGGATGTTCATGATTTTCGCAATATTACGTAGGTGAAAAAAGCCGGTCCTTGAAATTAGCTTAATGTGAGACTTAAACGACATGTCCTGATCAAAGATAACTCCAAGATTCCTCACAGTGGTGCTGGAGGCCAGGGCGATCCCATCAAGGGAAACTATATCTTTAGATAATGCATCATGGAGGTGCTTAGGCCCCAGAACAATAACTTCAGTTTTATCTGAGTTTAACATTAGAAAATTACAGGTCATCCAGGTTTTAACATCCTGAAGGCACATTTGAAGTTTAGCTAACTGATGAGTTTCATCTGGCTTGATCGATAGATATAACTGAGTATCATCTGCATAACAATGAAAGCTTATGGAATGTTTCCTGATAATATTGCCTAAAGGAAGCATATACAGTGGGTACGGAAAGTATTCAGACCCCTTTAAATTTTTCACTCTTTGTTTCATTGCAGCCATTTTCCAAAAATCAAAAAAGTTCATTTTATTTCTCAGTAATGTACACTCAGCACCCCATCTTGACAGAAAAAAACAGAAATGTAGAAATTTTTGCAAATTTATTAAAAAAGAAAAACTGAGATATCACATGGTCATAAGTATTCAGACCCTTTGCTCAGTATTTAGTAGAAGCACCCTTTTGATCTAATACAGCCATGAGTCGTTTTGGGAAAGATGCAACAAGTTTTTCACATCTGGATTTGGGTATCCTCTGCCATTCCTCCTTGCAGATCCTCTCCAGTTCTGTCAGGTTGGATGGTAAACGTTGGTGGACAGCCATTTTCAGGTCTCTCCAGAGATGCTCAATTGGGTTTAAGTCAGGGCTCTGGCTGGGCCATTCAAGAACAGCCACGGAGTTGTTGTGAAGCCACTCCTTCGTTATTTTAGCGGTGTGCTCTCATTGTCTTGTTGAAAGGTAAACCTTCGGCCCAGTCTGAGGTCCAGAGCACTCTGGAAAAGGTTTTCGTCCAGGATATCCCTGTACTTGGCCGCATTCATCTTTCCCTCGATTGCAACCAGTCGTCCTGTCCCTGCAGCTGAAAAACACCCCCACAGCATGATGCTGCCACCACCATGCTTCACTGTTGAGACTGTATTGGACAGGTGATGAGCAGTGCCTGGTTTTCTCCACACATACCGCTTAGAATTAAGGCCAAAAAGTTCTATCTTGGTCTCATCAGACCAGAGGATCTTATTTATCACCCTCTTGGAGTCCTTCAGGTGTTTTTTAGCAAACTCCATGCGGGCTTTCATGTGTCTTGCACTGAGGAGAGGCTTCCGTCGGGCCACTCTGCCATAAAGCCCCGACTGGTGGATTGCTGCAGTGATGGTTGACTTACTACAACTTTCTCCCATCTCCCGACTGCATCTCTGGAGCTTCTTCTTTACCTCTCTCACCAAGGCTCTTCTCCCCCGATAGCTCAGTTTGGCCGGACGGCCAGCTCTAGGAAGGGTTCTGGTCGTCCCAAACGTCTTCCATTTGAGGATTATGGAGGCCACTGTGCTCTTAGGAACCTTAAGTGCAGCAGAAATTTTTTTGTAACCTTGGCCAGATCTGTGCCTTGCCACAATTCTGTCTCTGAGCTCTTCAGGCAGTTCCTTTGACCTCATGATTCTCATTTGCTCTGACATGCACTGTGAGCTGTAAGGTCTTATATAGACAGGTGTGTGGCTTTCCTAATCAAGTCCAATCAGTATAATCAAACACAGCTGGACTCAAATGAAGGTGTAGAACCATCTCAAGGATGATCAGAAGAAATAGACAGCACCTGAGTTAAATATGTGTCACGGCAAAGGGTCTGAATACTTGACCATGACCATGTGATATTTCAGTTTTTCTTTTTTAATAAATTTGCAAAAATTTCTACATTTCTGTTTTTTTATGTCAAGATGAGGTGCTGAGTGTACATTACTGAGAAATAAAATGAACTTTTTTGATTTTTGGAAAATGGCTGCAATGAAACAAAGAGTGAAAAATTTAAAGGGGTCTGAATACTTTCCGTACCCACTGTATAAAGTGAAGAGGATTGGTCCGAGGGCAGATCCTTGAGGAACTCCATGACTAACTTTGGCATGCATGGAGGACTCATCGTTAACATGTACAAACTGAAATCGATTTGATAAATAGGACTTAAACCAGCTTAGAGCGGTTCCTTTAATGCCAATGAAATGGTCCAGTCTCTGCAATAGGATCTGATGGTCAATGGTATCAAATGCAGCACTAAGATCTAATAAAACCAGTACAGAGACAAGTATTTGTCTGATGCAATAAGGAGGTCGTCAGTAATTTTCACCAGTGCTGTCTCTGTGCTATGATGAGCTCTAAATCCTGACTGAAAATCCTCAAATAAACTATTGCTCTGTAGAAAGTCACACAGCTGTTTAGCAACTGCTTTCTCCAGAACCTTAGAGAGAAATGGAAGGTTAGATATAGGTCTATAGTTGGCTAAAACATCCGGATCAAGTTTGGGCTTTTTCAGAAGAGGTTTAATTACAGCTACTTTAAAGTACTGTGGTACATAGCCTGTTGATAAAGATAGATTGATGATATCTAGTATAGAGGTGCTGACTAGGGGTAAAACATCTTTAAGCAACCTAGTCAGGATGGGGTCTAAGAGGCAGGTTGATGGTTTAGATGAAGAAATTATTGAAGTTAGTTGGTAAAGATTGAGGGAAGCAAAACAGTCTAAACATATATCTGGTTCTACAGCTGTTTCTAAGGTTCCTGAGTTAAGAGATAAGTTGGTGCCAGTTGAGGGCAGGTCTTGGTGAATTTTGTCTCTAATAACTAGAATTTTATCATTAAAGAAGCTCATGAAGTCGTAACTACTGAGAGCTATGGGAATACTTGGCTCAATAGAGCTGTGACTCTCTGTCAGCCTGGCTACAGTGCTGAAAGGAAACCTGGGGTTGTTCCTATTCCTATTTTATGGTATCATTGTTAACATAATAGCAGTTCATTGTAACACAACGTATCCTGTCACTTGAGATATGTTGTGTTGCAATACAAATGTGCACAACAGGAGTACTTTGTTTACATTGGCCTTCCAGACAAAAGAGTGAAATAAGGTTACATGAAGTCTTTTTCTACATGTTAAAACATATAAAGGCCTCTGCAATATTTATGAACATGTATGTTTTTTTATTTATAAAGGGTGTTAGTTATGGTGGTTTAAAGAAGCCACACGCAGATGAATTATTTCTTCAAGACAAACTCTTTAGCAGCCTATCTGGTTTTAACTGCAAAGTTCAGATGGTTACAAACGGACTACAGCTGTTATTACACATAAAGTAAATATAGTGAAGGATCTAAAAACCTACATTTTATGTGATAGGCAGGCTTTTTGCCTAGTAAGGCCATGGGCGGCTATAGCCTCTCAGTGAAGCTCCACCCCCCTGTCTCTAGAAGCAGGCACACACCTGTGCCGCTTTGGGAGTTGATTTATCGAGCGCACCCAGGATCTCTCTGTAGGCATTGTGTCCCAGTGTGGCTAGAGAGCAGGTATGTTTTGTAGGAGTTATGAGTCAAGGCTGACAATGTTTTTAACTTGTGAACATGTTTTAATTTGTTTTAATCACAGGTATTTTAAGTCACCTGTTGTCCAGACCTCATCAGCTGAATAGCCTGTTGTGCTAAAGGTTCACCACAGAGAAGGAAGTGGTTAACGCTGAGGTAAAAAGATTTTGTCTAATAGTTATGCAAGTTTACTAGTTAAGCGAGGTGGAGTCAGAGCTGGGTTGACTACTTACTGCATTGTGTGAGGTAAATATTGTCAGGTATTTAGCAAGTATGTTTTGGCAGTATGTGTTAAGACAACGGAACTAATTAAATTCTTGTAATTTTAGGGTTGTATAGCCATTGCTGTTTTGCCTGCCTGATCAACTGCTGCTATTTGTGTTTGAATTGTTATGTCTATTTTATGAGAATTGTTACAGGATGGGCCCCTGTGAATGTGATTGCCAACTGCCGGGGTCTGCTAGGGGTGTGGCGGTTGTCCCTGTTTTTGGCTGTACGATTTTCCTCAGCTTCTAAGCCATTCCCCCCACCCCCCACCCCCTTTTTAGTGTTCTGCCAGACAGACAGGGTGGTGGATTGTGGGAACCCCTTTCCCCTTCAATGCATGTGGTGGTGGGTATGACAGCTGAGTGTGCATGCTTTACTTAGTTTTATTGTGACATTTGTGTGTGTCTTGCTGTGTCTAGGTGGCTGCGTGCCGGTGTGAGTGGTGTCAAAGCACCTGGGTGGCCCACAGGTAACCCCGCACCGGCAGGTCTGGTCCCTGTAGATGCTGAGGCGTTTTTAACAATGTGCTTTTATCCCTTAGCATCTCTGGCAGTATTGGCATCCACATCTTATTTGTTTTTATTGTTGTGCTTGTGCAGCGAATAAAATTGCCCAAAGCCTGATCTTTTTAATTGTTTAAATAAATCTTCCTTCTGGTCGAAACTCACGTCTTTGAACTTTATTAATTGTGGGAAACCCATGGCAATTGGGGAGTGACTATTTGGGGATTTGAACCCCTCACTATTTGACTTGGTTACTTATAACTTAAATTAATGTATCTTTCAAAGGAGATGGCCAATCTGTTAGCACTCAGCTATAGAGTATACAGTCAGATGCACAAAAATAGCTAGACACACATGATGGACTTGAATACTGATAGGTCTGACATCAGACGATCAACATGTATCTGATTTATAAAAAAAAAAAACTTAAATGTGACATTTGTCACATTTAACAAAAATAACAGGAGCACATTCACTGAAAATCACTTAAAATTCAGTTAATCCATTTATGTGGCTTCTTTATTACAAAAACACTTACAAGCATTCTTAACACCTTTTATAAAAAATAGGCAAATAGTTGCCTACAGTATTTAGACATCCAGCAGACCATTTGAGTTGTGTTTCCATCCACCTGATGAATGTGTCCAACATCCACTCTTTTAGCTGTTTGCTATCCACCAACTCTTGAGAAAAATATCTTGCTCTTTAGCTGATAAATGTGTTCTGTCTTTCTGCTGTTTGGTGCTAAACTGTTAGCTAAATCAGACTAAACAGAGCTGTATAAATGCAAAGCATGTGATATCACATTTTTACAATACAAGTAGTCATTTGTTCCTTTTATTAATCTAAAAACACTGACATTGTGAATGTTTTCTCACCTTAAGCTACAGAACATCTGCTTGTTGGTGGCATGAAAACAGATCGACAGAAATTCTTTACATTTAAAGAGTAAAAAGAACAAGCAAAGTATCTTAAACATAAAACAATTTTAACTCAAAGCTTCGATCACTCAGGAAAAATGATATTTGACTTTGTGGTGAGTTTAAGTTGGTGTGGAAGTTGTCGATCACTGCAGTCTAGTAGCAGCAGAATGTGCATTCACATTTTCATACTGGACTTCTGCATCATTATTTACCTGTGAAATAAAGCACAACAAACATATTCTGAAAAAAAAAAAAAACTGTTTCAAGAGAACAAACTGTTGATGTTTCTACCAGAGAGTAAAAAGTGAGTTAATTTTTCATAATAGTTATTTTTAAACTCACATTGTTCTCATTTTCCAGTGGATTTGTTTTCCCTGGGGGAAAAAATGAAAAATACCATTATACAAAATACCATTACAATTCTAAGGTTCCTGATAAATTATTTACATTAACCAGTTCTACTAAACAATGGTCTGAATTTCCTCACCTCTGTCTCTGATGACTTGAACTGTGATTACAATCATCAGGATCAGTCCTGCAATTCTCAGAGTCAACAAGACGTAGCTCAGAGGAGACCAATCTGTGGAATCTGTTGAACCTGGTTTACAAAAAAAGTCACTTAATAAATAAGAACAATGTTTAAAGCTGGGACAGGCATTATTTGTTATATTTGTTGAAATTATCTTTAAATATCATCAATAAATCAAATGCTATAAATGAAAAAATCGGGTATCTGTGGCTGTGACAGGACTGTAATAAGCATGGGCAATCATTTAATTTTGGTACCTGCTCATTGCTCATGAACGTGTGTTTTAGATTGTTTTCAATTAAATACTTCCAAAAATCTAGCGGTCTTACCTGAATTTGAAATTCCTGGCTGATTGCCTGTGAAGAAAGGTGTGTAGTCAGCCTCTATCTCTACATTGTTCTCCTTATGAACATACTGGCAGGTGTATGTCCTGTTATGGCCACTCTGACGTTTCACAGTCAGAACAGAAACACAGTTCTTCTGTCCGAGGAGCTTGTATGCGACATCTTCACCAAGCATCACAGTTCCTGTCTCGTTCACCCAGCGGATGCTGTTCTGTTGACATGGAGGGAGGTCGCTGTATCTCAACAGAGAGCACTCTAATGTGATGTTACCGTCACTCATTGGATCAGCGTCTGGAGGAGATGGAGAGACTGAGGAAAAATAATTGATAGCTGTTAAGTCAGCATCAAAAATATTTAGCATCTGCAGGAAAGTCAGTGACTTTACTACAAAACTAAATTTTTCTAATCTTTGGTGATCATTGTTCTGCTGAGTGAAAATATTGAGGAGAACTGAACCAGATTGAATCAAGACCTTTCAGTTTGGTTCTCTACAAGCCAAATGAGTGAATAAAATGAAAAAAGAAATCCTGTGAAGAATATTTATCAGCAAACGGTAATGTTAGTCGCTGCATACTGGGGGAGGGTTTCAGGAATGAAGGAGCGCTGCATCAACAATGACCAAACAGATTGGCTCCTCTCTCTTTCCCTGAGCCCCGTCCACTCTACCTACGCTCATTCACTGAGAGGGTCTCTCATGTTAAGGGCCATCCCAAACCAGTGAGGCATTCAGATCCATGTGAAATGTGTGCTCATGGACATCTTCCCTTGAATGGAAGGGTTGTCCCCATAAAGCCTGGATGAATGATGGCTTTTGTTTCCTCCTTAATGTGGAGTGTCTTTTACAGGAAAAGACAACAGTGTTAATTACGCTCCTCTAATAATAGGGAGAATTTAAACAAGTAATCTCTGCCTACCATAATCACCAAACATATAACAGCAAGTAGATAGCAGACAGGAAAAAGGGGGTAGCCTACAGCTGGAATGAGGCTGAGCTTAACACGGTGCAACATTTTTGTGCCAAAAGCAGAATTCCCACTTGATAGTCTCTTTCATGGAAATGAGACTCACTTGTCAGAACCTTGAGATGTGTTGCTAGATCCTTATCAAAGTCCATCCCCTGCCGGCAGGTGTAGAGACCAGCATCTTCAGCAGTGATGTTTTTAATGTCAAGAGAGCACTTACTGTCCACACTCAGCCTGGCAGCTCGGGCTGAGGTCTGCCAAACACTTCCATTTACAACATCATAGAAAGTCAGAGATGGTCCTCTGTTGTAAAACCATGAAACACTGGAGCATGTTGTGTTAGAGGATGATACACTGGAACAGGGCAGAATAGCATCATCTCCAGGTCTTTTGTAGAAATTGTGTTTTTCAAGGTTGCCTGCTGGAAAGAAAAGAATACATGTTCTGTTAGAAAGAAAACACAACATTTAAAATCATTATTATCTCTAAAAAGAAACAAAAGAGTTTTTTTTTTTTTTACATTTGCAACCACAGGGAGCTCAGGGGTGTGGTGGCATACATTATGGTGGAGATGTATTTATTTATGTAAAGGAAAGCCAAATGGATGGAGCGAGACAGTCCCAAACGTTTTGGTTTATGTCATTCTCTTGCTAATTTGCAGCTGACTGTTAAACATTTGTTTGCCAATCTCTCTCTCTCTCTCTCTCTCTCTCTTTCTCTCCCCCTTAACTTCCCCATCATGTCCCTTCTGTCTATGGATAACTGCTACAATGGGTGGAAATGGAATTAGCGCCAACAGTTATGTTTACAACCTCGAAAATCAAGCAAGCTAAGACACTAAACCAAGTGACGTGATTTATTGATCTCCTCTGATCCATTTCAGTACTGTGGACAGCGCCTAAATACACATAAGCCCAGCTGTGCTGCTTAGGGGAATTACACACCAAAAGCATTAAACTACTTCCCTTGTGCCACTCTAAATGCAGGCATGCTGAGTAGGGGTCAGTTGTCCTGTTTCTCCAATCAGGAACAAGTTACAAATCACCTGATCCACTCTGCACATGCTCAGTTAGTTCGACTTCCACATGTGAAGAAGTAGCACTATGTGGCAGGGACAGCCATTTTATTTTTGTTACAGGATTGCCAGCTTTTTAGTTAAACTGATCAAACTTCATTCAAGTTTATTGTGTGTCTATGTTGATGTCTTTTGTGCAAGTTGTTAGTGCTAATGTTTCAGCTGTAAGCTGTAAGGTAAGCTAGTTCATGGTTACTAGAGTCTGGGTTGGTTGTAACAAGATTCTGGGTTGGTTCTGACAACAAAGAAAATGTTTAGCTGTATTTATGTGTTTTCTTTGAATTTCAGTATGTGTCGACACACACAGTGATGTTTAATTGTTTCATTATTAGGTTCAAATGTTAGTAAAAGACTATAAAGACTATAGACTGGGTCCTGGCCTGCACTCCAGGAGTGCATGTGTGAAGCAAACCTATAATGTTATGAAAAATAACATTCGGAAATACTGTTTCATAAGCACTTGTGCTGGGGCACCACACGAGGCCTTCGGGACGCCTTAGGTATGGTTTTAATAATTACAATTATTTACTAGTGATCAGTTAATTGATAATTATTTTGAATCAGTTTAATCAATCAGTCAATCAGTCTCATTTCAAAGTTGTGAATCATCCTGGATTTAAAGAGTACACACACAGTTCCTGTGATTAAGGTGAAATTATTAATTAATTTATTAAACTGAATACAAAGTGAGGTTAAATATATCAACATAAAAACAATGATGATTAAACAACCAGGATGTAATCAATGAGAATAATGGAGTTCAATGAGAATTTAGTTTAGTCTATTGTGGGAAAGAATCTGATTCTAAGGGAGCAAGATAACTAATGAACTAAATTTGGCTAGGAGTTTTAGGCTAAAAGAACTAAGGATTAAAGGCTAAAGGATTAAAAATAAAGAACATCACCTTGACCACAGAATGTAGTTTGTTTGTCTTACTGCTTGTTGGTTTCTCAGCCGGTTGATGTTCGGACGGCCCCACGACTAGTTAGCGCTTAGGTCCTTGGCGTCCACAGTTTCAGCAGCTTAGCACGACAGGACCAGCTTTTTACTAGCAGGCTTGTCCTGGGGGTCCGTCCTAGCCGGCTTGTTGTTGAAGAAAACTTGCAGTGATAGGCTGTTACAGCTAGTGTAAGTAGCCCACGTGGCTGGGTCCGAACTTTGGTGGGAGTGGCGAAAGTTAATTCGACTGAAATAAAGCTTAAAAGGGAATGGTCTGATAACTCTTAACAAACAAAACAAGACAAAGTAAATTCAACAAAGGTTCGCGGGAATATGGCTAAGTAAGTTCCTGGAAGACAAAGAAAATTTCACGGACAATACAACTACTATACTAACTATACTAAGTAACTTCAAGATTATTTAATTCAAACAAGGTAATAAGGCAAGTTTATAAGGAGACAATTTGTTCACACAAAGGTATTTGAGGCTGTGCCTTCCCTGGTGTCTGGCTTTCCTCACCGGTTTCACAACTGGGTGTGAAAAGTGATAGGGTCTTTGATGTTTTGAAGTAACTGAAAGGAGAACATTGTTACCATGGTTACCCTGCCCTTTTGGTCTTGGGGAGTGTCTGTGTGTGGGGGGGTCAGTTTAGAGTCCTGATAGCCTAGTTCAGGATGAGGTTAGTCTCTGGTCAAGGTTAATATCGTCATTTTAACAGTCATGCATAGAGTCTGTTATCTCAACTTCACCGGACGTGGTAGGTTTTATGGTCGAAACTTCCCAAACAGCACTTGGGAGTGGATCAAACCTTTCACCCCCTCCTTTGGGGTACTTCAGCTGTCTGTTGAGGGTTGATATCTCAACCCCCCCTCTTTCTCTCAGGGTGAGAGAAAGAGAGACTCTGGATTCTTCCTTTTTGGTATAAAATAGTGCTTGACAACGATTAGAATTTTTAATCGCGATTAATTGCATGTTTTTCTTGCGATTATTAATTTAATAATGAATTCTAAAGTAGTGCAATTTTAATTTAAATGTACTGCTATATACACAAAACTGTAATAACATGTGGTTTGCAAACACTTTAAACAAATAAGGTGCTTTTTACCAGCAGTATTCCCTTTACACAGTAGCAATAAAATATTTCTTGTAAATCCCAATTTAAATATTTATATAATCAAATCAAATATTAAACCAAAGCTATTTGCCACTGCCAGGGCTTTACCTTTTATCTAGCTTGTTAAAACAAGTTACCATCAGAATCCAGTTTTCTTGTTGTTTTTTTCTGAACAGGTGTCAGCATCAGGTATCTTTTATCAGGGAGCAGCAGAAACAGTCTGTTCAGTAGGGTTTTGACGATGTCTACAAAACTACATTGAAACATCGGGATGGACGATGGCAAGGGGCATTAACAAGCAAGCGGCTCACCTGCTGCCGTGATAACGGATCGCAGAATATGGAACATATGGTAAAAAGATGACAGCGTAGTCTGCTGAAGCCTCCCTCCACTGCTTGTTTGGGTGGCTGATTTGCAGGCTGATCAACATCCCGCCCCTCCTGTGACCCATGGTTTGACTGTATGTGTATTCAGAGCCAGTGAGCGAGGGACTTTCAAGCTAACAATAATAAAATAAAAACTGCGTTAAGGGCACCTTAACACCAGCCCCAGTATAAAATAATTGAACCAACACTGGTTGGTTTATCACCGCGGTGATGGTGCAAGACAAACAAGCACAAACACACACACTAATATTCTGCTGGTGCACATTTTGATAGTATTACGTATGTCACTACTATGACTGACATTAACTAAGATACTTGGAACCCCCCGACACACACACGTCAATTATGTAAAAAATAAATTAAGTATTATTATAAAAATCTTTCAATATCATGTTGTTCTCATCCTTCTTATCACAAGTTTAAGCTTAAGTTTAAGAAAGCTGAATTCCCATGCAAAGTTCTCGTCAGCTTTTACAGAGGAACAACATCCTGAGCATCAGTGATATCGGTGAGGTGAGGTGTCCACGCAGAGCCCAAAGGATACTAAAGGACAGTACTGGCCCAGCCACAGCCTGTTCACTCCGCTGCCTTCTGAGAAGAGAGATAAAGTTTCTGATGATGCACCACCAGACTGCAGAGCAGCTTTTCCCCGAGGCCGTGAGACTTTTAAACTCACATTCATCCTCAGCGCTGCTCCATTAAATATAGTTTATTTCGGTTTACCTTTTTATGTATGATTGCTTTTGTATTACTGTAAATTGTCTGTTACGTAGCAGAAATTAGTCACATGCTTAATTTTATTTTACAACCTGTTATAATGTGACAAGTAAACTTACCTTCTACCTTCTTCGGTATGTTACGATTAACCAGGGGCGCCGCACAAAAATCTGGACCCTGTACATGAGCATTCTCTATGGGCCCCTCCCACATCCACGGCTTCTAACAGTGCAAATTTCACATTTCTGTAAAATTATGATTAACATCTACATAAGAAACCAGAGTGTTACCTTCAAACTCAAACTGAAGGACAAAAATAAGGATTAATTCCAGTAGAGACATTTTGCGTCCATTCCCTGTTGAACTCCGCAGATGGATGGACGTGAGGCTTCTCTGCCGCAGGTCTGTAAGTGATGGTACTTCCTCTTTGTGGTTAACCTTTTAGTGAAAATACCTTGAGAAAGACCAACACCAACCACCCAGTTCCAGAGAGTTACAGTTACATCACTCTTATGCCCCCTCTAAACCAACTGCACACAGCAAGAAGAGTAAACTTCTGTTTCACAAACTGCTCTGCACTTTAATTTTTTTTTTTTTTAGCAGGGATCTCTGTAGCAACAGAGAAACAAAAATGTTGTAATTTCCACTATATTTTTGGTAAGAAACCAAATACATAACAACAAGACTAAGGTTAGCTATGCTAGCAGCTCTGGGAGAGATTAATGCTAAAATATCTCAGTCTAGCATGTTAGCATGCTATAATTTACTCATTACACAAACTGCAGTTTGATGATGACACTAGATGAAAGTTAAGGTATCGCTAAAGTTATGAAAAAAATATCCCAAGAGAATAATCCATTCAGTAGGCGTCACCCAAAGCAGCCTCATGGTGACACTTTAGGAAAAGTGAGGGGATCAAAGTCACAGGTTCATCCTCTGGCCACCATAAGTATCTGTACTTATCTCATGTCATGATAATCTGTCCAGTGTGGTGTTGACATTTCAGTCAAGACCAAAACTGTGGCCTGACTGACAGACAGACAGACAGAGCCATCCTTAGAGCGATGCAGCTATCATGGCTAGAAACAATATCATCATGTCAGCTAGTTCGTGTTTCCTGACAAAACATGATCTAAATGTATTAGCGTTAGATTTAGGTATGTATTTTCCCTTGACTAAAGATGTAATTTAAAACATCAAATATGCATTAATATTACTTGGGATGTGATGTCATATGATTTATTTATCTATCTTGTATTAATTTATGTCTTTTAATAGTTTTGAAATTTAACCAAATTGGAGGTTTGCAGAGCTCTCACATTTAAAAAGATTACATCCTGAAGTACAGTATGTTTCATCTTTTTTTTGAGTAAGCTGGTGAGAGACAGGTACAATGCAACACACAATATAAATGGACCAACAGGTCATAGCTGGATGTACATCTCTTTCTGACATTTTGGAAGGTTTTCATTTCATTATTAGTATTATGTTTAAAGTAAGACTTAAGACTAAGTGTTAAAGCATGTCTGTCTGTCTTAAAACAATGCTCACTTGCACAAATGTGCACTAAAACAGTTTTAGGTTGCCGATGTAGGATTTTTGAGGCCGATACTCATACCGATACAGACTTTTGAGGGGGAAAATTCACAGATGCTCATAATGTGGCCTCTATAATGAATTTTTGATCTTGAATTAAAATACACTTTTCGACTTGTACATTATGGAGATTGTGCTCCAATTCTATGACAATGCAAAGGTACTCAGAAGGTTGCTTTCTTAAACTAATAACACACAACTAATGCACAACTTAAGAAAACATCTAAAACATCTTTAAAAACATTTTGGATGGTAATTAACATGATCAATTTACAGTAGCTGACAAACATCACATTAGCCTGGATTAGTTAAAACACATTTTAATATCACAATACATATTTATGACTAAATAAGAAACAATGAAAGGTAGATTTGGAAAAATCAATCATTAGGTATTATTCATAAAGAGAACAGACTTAAAATCAGACTTAGAATCAGACTTAAGACACAACACTGTCGATTCAGATGTTACAATACTGCCGTTTTTGGACAGAAGGGAACGATCTGGAATACCTGGAGGTCATTGCTGACTTCATGGTGTGAGCGTAACCAACTTCACAGTAATGCCAGCAAGACAAAGTAGATTGTGGTAGACTTACTTCAATGGTGAACATCCAGGGTTTGGATATTGATATGGTGGGAACATAATAGTACCTGGGTGTTCAACAATAAACGGGACTGGTCCAACAACATGTCCTGTACAAGAAGGGCCAAAGTCGTCTTCATCTGTTGAGGAGACTGAGGTCCTTTGGTGTGTTCAGGACACTGTTAAAATCTTTCTATGACACTGTGGTGTCATCTGCAGTCTTCCGTGCAGTAGTCTGTTGGGGAGCAGGAAGCACAGGGATCTAAAAAGACTCAATAAACTGGTTAAGAGGGCTGGTTATGTCCTGGACTGCCCTTAGCGGAGGTGGGTGAGAGGAGGATGTTAGCCATGCTGATGTCAATCATGGACACTTCTCACCCCCTGCATGAGACTGTAAGGACCCTGAGCTGCTGCTTCAGCAATAGACTGCTGCACCCACAGTGCAAGAAGTAGGGCCGGTATTTCATTCCAGCTGCTGTCAGACTCTTTCAAAAGCAAAGACATAATGCTGTAACTTTTTTGCATTATTTTATTCCTGCACTGTGCAATTGCACATTCAAATATTTTACCTGTACTGTATATCCACACCCCCATATTTTATGCCAGTATTATACTGCTGTATATATTCTGCCCTGTGCAATTAAATGTATTTCTACTCAGTGCAACTACTTCCTGCTGCAACCTCTGCAATATTTCAGATCAATCACATGCCTTAAATATTTCACTTCATGTATAATGAGACTAAGATTTGTGAAAGTTTCACTTTCTGAAATATTATTACTGAAAAAATTTACTTTTTCACACTATTCAAATTTTCTGAGATGCATCTGTAGTTGATATGATTATTGTTTTGATTATTATTAAGACTAAGGCTCAGTCACACCATTAACAACAGCTAAGGTTTTTGCTGAATAGACGTAATGTCAGTGAGTTACATCATTAAATCACATCTGTTGATGGTGTGGTTTTTGCTAGTGAACGAATACTGACATCAGACTATCAACAAATGTAGCTGAGAAAATAAATAGTATAAAACAGTTTAGTTTCACAAAAATCAAATGGAGAACCGGAGCACAATCACTGAAAATCATTTGAATTTCAGTTAATCCATTAATGTGGCAGAAAAAGATGAAAGACACCTCTGACACCTTATAGAGCAGAGAAAATACAATGCCTACAGTATTTACACATCCAGTAGGTCAGCATCATATTTGAGTTGTGTTTCCAGGTTCTTTTTGCTGTTTTGGTCTCCACTAATGCTTGAAAAAAATATCTTGCTGCTAAATGTTTTGTCTGTCTGCTGTTAGGTGCTGAGTAGTTTACAGTTGAGCTGCCAGCTACTGCTGGAATCAGGGTGGATGAGAGCAGAAAAATGCCATAAAACCTAAACTATTAGCTAAATCAGGATGAAAAGAGCTGCATGCAAAGTTTGTGATATTTCTCAGTCTCTGCTTGTAGTTGGCATGAAAACAGTTGGACAGAAATTCTGTACATTTAAGTCGTAAAAACAACAAGCAATGTATCCTAAACATAAAACAATCATATTAACTCAAAGCTTCGATCACTCAGGAAAAATTACTGTGATGATATCTGACTTTGTGGTGAGCTGAAGTTGGTGTGGAATCTGTCAATCACCGCAGTCTAGTAGCAGCAGGATGTGCTTTTACGTTTTCATACTGGACTTTGTCTGCATCATTATTCACCTGTTGATGTTTCTACCAGAGAGTAAAAAGTTTCATCTTTCATTTTTCAAATCATAATAGTTATTTTTAAACTCACATTGTTCTCATTATCAAGTGCTTTTGTGTTCCCTGGAAAACCTCATTACAATACTAAAGGTATGATTTACATTAACCAGTTCTACCAAAGGATGGTCTGAATTTCCTCACCTCTGGATCTGATGACAAGAACTGTGAATACAATCATTACGATCAGTCCCGCTATTTGCTGAGTCCACATGACGTAGCTCAGAGGATGCCAACCTGTGGAATCTGTTGAACATGGTTTAGAAATAAACATTGTTACGACCCCTCCCCCTTCCTGCTTCCTTTTCCTGCAGGAGGCTGCAGGCAGGGAGGCTGATTGGGCTGGGCAATCACCTGTGAAGCTCTACCTTCAGAGCTTATTTAGCCAGGACTGATCAGTCTTTTGTCTCTCTCCTCTTAGGCTGACGTCCTACCGGGTTTGTCTTGTGTTTCTTCTTTGGTTAATCCTGACAACACACACATACAACTGATAGTCATACTTTGCCACACCACATATTATTGGTGATCATTTGATTCTTCTTTTACTTTTATAATAAATCATACCATTGGCTTTCAAACCTATTGTGTCTCACCTCCTTTTTGTCACGGGCTAAGAGTTGGCTTGTGGCAACATGTAAATCATGTAAATAAGTACAATGTTTAAAACTGTTTTGTTTAATTTGTTGAAATTATCTACATCATCACTTAATCAAATGCTCTGACACAAAAATTAAAAAAAGAATTGCATAAAAATGTGTAGTGACTTTATAGAGAAGCCTGAAAGGAGCGGGTTGGATGTTTTTTTCAGTTGGTTACTTTCATTTACATTTACTCATTTGGCAGCCGCTTTTATCCAAAGTGACTTACATTTGAGGAACAACATACAAACATCAATAGAGCATCAAATACAGCTGACAATACATACTAGTAAGAGCAGCATTAAGTACTAGTAAGAGCTCATAGTACATATCACATCAATGGGGTAAATACCTAGGGAAGGAAGTAAGAGTTGTTGGAGCAGTTTCTGTCTCATCCTCATCTCAACAGAGAGCACTTTAATGTGACTTTTCTGTGTTTCTTTAGACCAGCGTCTGGCGGAGATAGAGAGACTGAGCCAACCGTTGTCTTTGAAAAATTTATTTAACAAAAGAGAATAAACAGATAAGTACTAAAACACATAAACAGCTGTCCACAGACCTCGTAAAAGTAATGATAATAATAGAACATACATAAAAAATTAAATGTAAGAGGACACAGTTTTCTGCCATAACAAAAATAATACTTGTTCTGTTAGAAATAACACAATACATGTATAACCATCTGCATGTAGAGTGAACACTTATCATGAGGATTGTATGTTATTTTATTCTTACTTTTACAACTACATGGAGGTAACATGCCCCCCTCCGCCATCAAGTGGTTGTGTTTATAAGAGAGATCCATTTTTATTTCTGTCTCAGTTACTTAGTTACTTAGTTAGTGATAACACTAACTTCTACTATTGAAACAGCAAAAAAACAAAAAAAACACCACACAGTTGATCAGAGTAAACAAAACTTGATTTTGATCAAATAAAAATCTGCAGATCTGTCATTGCCTTTGTTTTGTGTGCATTTGTATTATTTATCTTCGCTGTATGTACTAACTGCATCAAGTTATAATGTAAATACTTACATATTCTGTTACACAGGTGGAGTTTAAAGAAACCACACAGAGAACAGAGAGAGACACAGACCATTTGATCATTACCTTGTACATGTTGTTTTGCACATGTGTCTGTATGCACTGAAAAAAATACTTAAAAATAATTGATTCATAATTGCAATCCTGTTCTTGTCTCACACGTTTACTAGAGGCTAGAAAGGTTATCAAAGTTTATCTAAGTGGTTTATAAAGCAGATAATTTGTGGCTTGTTCCTCTATGTGGTTGACCTATAGTTAAAATCTTTTTAAAAAGTCAGAAAATAACTTGAGAAACAACACCAACCACCCAGCCTGTCATCAGTTCCAGAGAGTTAGAGTTGCATCACTTCTATGCACCCTCTAAAATGCACACAACAACAAGAAACTTGTTTCACAAACTGCACTTGTCAATTACACACAGATTCCATTTTAATCATTTTTTTAGCTGGATGGTGGTGCGTTTTGGTATCATCCAAAAGAGTTTTTTTAACTTATGATGTTAAAATATTAAATTTTTTATAATTTAATTAATTCACCCCAGTTAATTCTGGGATCTATGTCGCTCACAGGACAAAGTAGGCTAATGGAAACTCACTTCCACTCATTTGTCATTTTGGTGGTGTAACCAAAAGAAGAAGTGGCATTTTTGTTAAGAAACCAAAAACAGAATAACAAGTCTAAGACTTCTACAGCCATGCTAGCAGCTCTGTTACACTGTACTTCGGCAAAGTGGTGCTTTAGATCCGATTGTTTTGATTGACAGTTCACATTATTGTTCAAACGTGGCCCATATCTGACTGAAGTGTGAGCTGTCCACAGCCTGCAAGTGACCCTCCAAAAGCTTGCTTACAGTTGCTTGATGATCAGCATGTTTTTGTCTGATGGATAATCCATTAAAAGGGTGTCCTCGTGCAACTAGCCTACTTGAGTATATGGATAGACGACAAATTTTTATTCACTGGACATATTGATAATCTAGTTAGGATGTTCGAAGTGATGACTGACTTTATTTTAGAAAAAAGTCTAACCGCCACTAAAAGCAAAAATAGAAGAAGGTCAGCAGCAGACTGAAAAAAGGAGATTTATGCCGGGATGTTTACAATAAAACTCCTGGAGCTAGTCCACAAGTACTGAGATTGTTATGATGTCTCATTAAAATCATAACCTCCTCGCATGTTGCTATGTTTACGATGTTCAAATTCGAAGGTTGTCAAGGATGATGATCCGGTGTCAGAGAGGGATGATCTGGCCCCTAGTGGATTCACGTTTAATCCTCCAGGTACATGTAAAGTACGCAGGCAAGTATGTGAACAATGCCGTTTGTGTCGCCTATGCCTGTCTACACCTACGCATTGTTAAAAAGCAAGTATGTCGGGGGCTTTATTGTGTCACAGTCTAAGCAAACAACATTGTCATAAATGGCTGCGTAGGACCCAAAACGTCAGGGGGCGCCGCAACAGAAAGTTTTCGACTCAGAGCGAATCAACTCCACCCAGCTGAAGCGACACAGGTGATAGTAATCATGTGCACCTCGTCACAGTTTGTGACGGGTGGTAACAAACAGTAATTTGTTCCTTTATTAATCTAAAAACAATGATGAAATTATGAATCTTTTACCATCTGAAGCTACAGAACATCTGCTTGTTGTTAGTATGAAAACAGTTTGAAAGAAATTCCTCACATTTAAAGAGTAAAAAAAACAAGTAATGAAGCCTAAACATAAAACAATCCTTTTAACTCAAAGCTTCAATCATTAATGTAAAATGAAATGATATTTGACTCTGTGGTGAGTTTAAGTTGGTGTGGAAGTTGTCGATCACTGCAGTCTAGTAGCAGCAGGATGTGCTTTTACATTTTCATACTGGACTTTCTCTGAATCATAATCTACCTGTGAAATAAAACACAACAAATGAGATTCGGAAAAAACTATTTAAAGGGAACAAACTGTTGATGTTTCTACCAGAGAGTAAAAAATTTCATCTTTAATTTTTGAAATCATAATAAAAATTTTTTAACTCACACTGTTGTCATTATCAAGTGGTTTTGTGTTCCCTGGAAAAGAAATAATGACAAAGTAGCATTATAATACTAATGGTATGATTTACGTTAACCACTTCCACCAAAGGATGGTCTGAATTTCCTCACCTCTGTATCTAATGACAAGAACTGTGATTACAATCATTACGATCAGTCCCGCAATTTGCAGAGTCAACATGACGTAGCTCAGAGGAGACCAACCTGTGGAAACTGTTGAGAAATCTGTTCAGAAATAAACATGTCAGTTAATAAATAAGTACAATATTTAAAGCTGTGGTAGGCAATTTACATTTATGTTATACTGTGTTGAAATTATCTTTACATCGTCAATAAATCAAATGCTCTGACAAAAAATGAAAAAACATCCAGTATCTGTGGCTGTCGTGGGACTATAATAAGCATGACTGACTCCCTGCCCTTGCAGGACTAAATAACAATAGTGTTAAAAAGTTTCCTTTTCTGAAAATATTCGATCTTGAAACCAAGAGGCTTTGTATCTGGTGGGCTGCATATTATCTTACCTGAATCTGACTTTTCTGTCTGATTGTCTCTTATCCTACGCGTGAAGACAGGTGTGTAGTCAGCCTCTATCTCTACATTGTTCTCCTTAACAAACTGGCAGGTGTATCTCCTGTTGTGGCCACTCTGATGTTTCACAGACAGAAAGGAAACACAGTTCTTCTGTCCGAGGAGCTTGTATCCGACACCTTCACCAAGCAACACAGTTCCTGTCTCATCCATCCAGCGGATGCTGTTCTGTTCACAAGGAGGGAGGTCGCTGTATCTCAACAGAGAGCACTCTAATGTGATGTTACCGTCCCTCTTTGGATCAGCGTCTGGTGGTGATGGAGAGACTGAGAGAAAACAAGTGAACACTATTAACTCAGCAAAAAAATGTTTGACGCCTGCAGGAAAGTCACTAAAGTTTACTACAGAACCCTGACAAGTTTTTCTGTTCATCTTCTGTGATCATTGTTCTGCAGAGTTAAAAAAATGAAGGAAGACTGAACCACATAGAATCAAGACATTTCAGTGGCATTTCAACAAGCCAATGAATAAATAAAATGAAAAAAGGAAACCTGTGACGATAATTTATCATCAAACTGATATGGCAACACTGCAAGCAACAATGACCAATCACATAAGCTGAGCCCCATCCACTCTACCTACGCTTACTTACTGAGACCTTCCAAAACTAGGAGTTCAATGTGAAATGTGGCCCATGGACAATGTCTCCCATTAAATCTAAGGGGTGTCCTCATCATGCCTGAATGAATGATGGCTGTTGTTTCCTCCTTTACGTGGAGCGCTTTCACACTGAGTGTCTGAGTGAAGGAACGGGTTGGGAAAGGACAACGATGTTAACTGGAAAGCTGTTGACCAATTTTCCATTCATGGAAACCACATGGAAAATGAGAGAAAATTAAAAATGTCCTTGTGTTGTTAAATTATTTACATTATATGCTTGGTTATGTTGCAGCAGGATTGTGAACACACCCCCGAGTCACGTCATATGGTAGCACAGGTTGGATGACATTAATTTAAGAAACCAAAACTCAAAGTTATATTAAAGCTGCAAGCAGCGTTGGGCGGGCCCTCGCACTTGTAGCACGTCCGGGCGTGAGCCGGCTGAGTTACATATTCTGGAGCTCTGCCGGTGCGGCTGTGAATTTCCTACGCGGTTCCGACGCCGCATGAAGGTGTTATATGTCACTTCCTGTGTCCCCTATGTGGAGCTACATAGCACTTGCCGCTATGAATATAAATCGGTATTGGCGTGTAGATGTCTGCGGGGTGGGAGAGTTATCAAGCACGTAAAGTTTGTTTCAGATGTGAGCATGTACACTGAACAATAATGTACACAAACAATAAAATAAATTCCTTTTATATTTCCCTGCCTTGTTGTTTATGTGTACATACAGAGGGAGAATGTGAGAACAGCACACATTTCATCGTTACTGTGTGTTAGAGCATGTGAGAACAGTGGATACTTTTAATACAGCCCACACCCCTAATACTGTGTAACTATAACAAGTAGAGAACAGAAGAAAAAGATGTTCTTTCTTTACAACTGTCTGCATAGCTCATTCATATTGTGTAATGAATGAAAATAAATAGGCCTACTAGGCTCCTCTCTACTTTGACATTTAAGATTAGCTTGTTTGATCCACCTTCATACACATGTGACATTACTGTACAACTTGAGAAAGGTGAGTTGTTTTCTGCTCCAGCCTGCCTAAAAGAAAAGCGTTTTTGGGATTAAATGGACTTTATTAGCTGCTGCAGTGCAGGATGAACTCAGAATAGACCCATTTCTCACCTTATTATTCTAAATCATGCAACGAAGAAGAAGAAATGCATAATAAATCCTGGGACAAAATCTGTCCACAAATACTGTACAGCATGTAGTCTAATGAACAAGACTTGTGTTATAGCTGACTTGGGCAGTGAAATGTTTAATTTTCTTAATTCATGTGGTCATAGTTGTCCACAACTCAAATCAGAATATAAGAAGAAATGTTTTATACCACCTCAAGAAGGCTTCCTATCAGAAAGGTAGGAAGGTATTTCAAATGTACAACTGCAGTACTTAAATCTACGCATGTAACAGGTTTTATACTTCCTGTGAGTATAATCCAATCAATCTTATTTTCATACTGTATATCCGTTGTGTAATTTGATAAATTGTGTCGTATGTGGTGCTCGCATCTCAGAGAAGACTCTGACTGCAACATGCGTCTTTGTAAAGAGAGAAACAGACAGAAAAAGTCTCTAACTCTGCCTGTCAGCTCGCTCTGCTCCGTTAAAACTGAATTTACCATACAGAATTGAATACGAGTGCACTCCAGATTTAGCTGCAGCCAGCTGACCGTGTGCTTCTCCCTATACCGCAGTTCCCCTTCGAGGGAACTCGAACTGCGTCGGTTACGACACTATGGGAACGCCTCTAGGCGAAGCAGGTCTGAACGTGAATGAAATCACTCCAATCCTATTGGCCTGTTGCTAGAACGGTAAGGTGTGACGGAATAACCGGAGGAGTATAAAGCACACCTGTACACACTCATCATTAGCTTTTTTTATTCAGCAGGCGCTCTGTATGTTGTTTGAAGAAAGCTCCAGTCCTACAAGCAGTATGTCTTACCTGAAGAAGAAGTCTACCAGCATGTCCGGCAACCAGATGTACAGAAGGTGTGTTTTTTCTTGCCCTCGGTACATCACGGATGGAGATTCTCATGAGATGTGTCTCTCATGTTTGGGGATGGAGCACGCACGGGCAGCTCTCGAGGGGGCTGCCTGCGCCCGTTGCGAAGCCCTTTCCGTGCGGGTACTGAGGTACAGCATGGCTCTCTTTTCCGAGTATGGCCGGATGTGCTTTCCCCGTGGTGCGGGCCCTGCGGCCGCTGAGGCGGCCCGGCGGCTTCACTCATGGGTTCACAGCGTGATCTGTCGGAGGATTTCGGGACGGCTTTTTCCCGACCTTCATCCGCTGGCTCCGACGCTTCCTTTCCTCGTTCGGGAGCCCGTTCTCGGCTTCTCCCGCTCGCGGTTTTGGATCCGGAGGCGCTGCAGCAATCCGACTCCGAGGAGGCGGACGTGCTCAGCGCAGTCGACGATGACTTCCGGGTGTCGGGGCGGCGTCATCTGGCCGCGCCCGACTATGATGTGCTGCTGGAGGTGGTGACTAGAGCCGTGGCTAAGCTCAACATCAACTGGCCACGGGAGGAGCAGACACCACAGGCTAGTGGTAGCTTGATGAAAGGTTTCTTAAGCACCACACGCCACCTCCACGCCGGTCTCTGCCATTCTTTCCTGATTTACATGATGAACTGAGTAAATCATGGGGCAGACCCTTCTCTACATGGCTTTCCACACCCCGATCACTGAACTACAGTAATGTGATGGGGGTTAGGGACCGTGGTTATGGGAGGATGCCTCGGGTGGAGGATGAGCTTGCGAGCTATCTCTCCCCTCGACTTGCATCCTCCCTGGAGAAGCCGGCGTTACCATCCAAACCATGTCGCACCACATCCACGCTTGTGGGGAAGGCGTACATGCCAGCGGGCCAGGCAGGTGCGAGCTTGCACACCACGGTGCTTCAAGCCTACCAAGCCAACCTGCTACAGGAGATGGTTCAGAGGGGGGGTCCCTCCGAGGAAGATCTGGCGGAGCTTCGCAGAACCACGAAGCGTTAGACGCAGTGCGAAGCGTTCCGCCAGTACCTCCCTCGCCGGTCTGGACCCAAGGCAGCTGAGGCTGCCAGGCGTAGGTCCCTTCCCTCTACGAGCTCCTACGGAGAGGAGGGAAGCAGAGTGTCGCTTCTCGGGGGCCCCCCGAGGAGCTGGGGCAGCGAGACGGCGCTCTCACCCTCAGCCGTCTGAGAGACGTGATCTGAGGACCGTCATCCAGTCCCGACGGAGCTCAGGGAAGACCGGGGTAGGGGAGTCTTTCTCCCCTCCCGCACCCCCCCCACCCCCCCGGAGGCCGACCGAGGTCCCCTCCGCCGTGGCAACAGGTGATGTTATCCCGCCGTTTACACGTTCAGGACGCACCTGCCACCATCGAGTCCGCACCGTACTGCCTGCCCCGAGGGTCTGCAGACGGACGGCATCCCGACTCACTCACCGTGGATCTTCGGCGGCTCCCCCCTGCCGTTCTGGGGCTTCAGGGGTCCACCAGAAGATCACACGAGACACCGACCACCAGCCCCGAGGGGCTGGTTCCGTTGGCAGACTTTGCAGACGCTTGGCGGAGCCTGACGAACATTTCTCCGCGGGTCCTGCGCACTGCCATAGATGGGTATCGACTACAGTTCATAGCCCGCCCTCCAAATTCAACAGAAGAGAGGGGGTGGTTTGGACTGTGGTCCGCCCGGAGCAAGGTCCGGTGTTGGGACAGGAAGTTTGTACTCTGCTGAGGAAAGGGGCCGTGGAACGTGTCTCCCCCCCAGACAGAGACTTCATAGTCCCCAAGAAGGACGGAGGGCTGCGTGCCCTATTTTGGATCTGCGGGTTCTAACCGGTCTCTGAGGAGATTCAGGTTAAAGATGCTCATCATCCCCGCCACCGTGACGCACATCCAATCTGAGGATTGGTTCGTCACGATAGATCTAAAGGACGCCTATTTCTAGGTCTCCATCCGTCCTTCTCACAGGAAGTTCCTGAGGTTTGCCTTCGGGGGTGTGGCTTACCAGTATCGGGTTCTTCCATTCGGCCTGGCACTTCCCCTAGCACATTCACCAAGTGTATGGATGCAGCACTGGCCCCGCTGAGGCTCCGGGGCATCCGGATTTCAACTTCATCGACGACTGGCTCATCCTAGCCCAGTCTCGAGAGTTGGCGGTTCGGCATAGAGATGTCGTTCTGGCTCGTCTGCGGCGTTTAGGGCTGAGGCTCAACGCAAAGAAGAGCGTGCTGGCCCCACCCAACGGGCTACGTTCCTAGGGGTTGCATGGGATTCGACAACGATGCGGGCACAATTGTCTCCGGCACGTGTCGACACCATATTGGCTGCCGTGAAAGGGGTGAAGTTAGGCCACGCCATCACTATGAAACACTTTCAACGAGTGTTGGGTCTCCTGGCGGCTGCGTCCAGCGTAATACCATCTGGACTGCTGCACATGAGACCCCTGCAGTGGTGGCTAAGGAACAAGGGTTTTTCCCCGAGGGGAATCCTCTCCGTCTGGTTTGGGTTACGCGCAAGTGTCTTCGTTCCCTATCAGTTTGGAAGGAAACTTGGTTCCTGTCCCAGGGGCCCGTGCTGGGAGGGTCTTGTCGCCGGCTGGTTATTTCGACAGACGCCTCCCTCACGGGCTGGGGCGCGGTCATGGACGGCCGCTTTGCAAGGGGATCCTGGCAGGTGCATCGATCCGAGTGGCATATCAACTGTCTCGAGATGTTGGCGGTGTTCCAGGCTCTAAGGAGTTTCCTGCCCGATCTCCAAGGCCACCACGTCCTGGTTCGTTCCGAAGAGAACAACACAGCGGTGGTGGCCTATCTGAATCACCAGGGCGTTCTGCGCTCGCGCCCTCTGGACAGACTGGCGCGTCAGATCCTCCTGTGGTCCCAGCAGAGGTTACTATCGCTCAGGGCGATGTATCTCCGCAGACGCAGAATCAAGGAGCAGACCTGCTGTCGAGGCAGGGGCTGAGGCCCGGGGAATGGAGACTTCACCCCGAAGTGGTGGAGCTCTTGTGCGAAGAGTTCGGCCCCATAGACGTGGATCTGTTTGCATCTCAAGAGACTACGCACTGCCTGCTATGGTTTCTCTCGTTCCTCCAGCCCCGTTGGGTCTGGACGCCATGGTACATTCGTGGCCGAGGCTACGTCTGTACGCTTTTCCCCCAGTCGCTCTGCTCCCGGGGTTCTGGAGCGGGTCCGCCAGGACTATGTCGGCCTACTGCTCGTAGCCCCGTTCTGGCCAACCCGGGTGTGGTTCTCGGACATCATGTCGCTCCTGGACGGCCCGCCGTGGCGGGTCCCTCTGAGGAGAGACCTGCTGTCCCAGGCGCAGGGCCGGGTTCTTCACCCTTGCCCCGCCATATGGCGACTGTGGGTCTGGCCCCTGAGGGGGCACAGTACCTAGAGGCGGGTCTAACAGCCGGAGCAGTCGAGACCCTCCTGAGCTCCAGGGCCCCGTCCACACGGAGGATGTACGGCCTGAAGTGGAGTGTTTTCTCCACTTGGTGTAGGGAGCGGTCGGTGGACCCTGTTACCTGCCCGGTGGTTCAGGTACTTGAGTTCCTCCAGGACCGGTTCTCTGCTGGTCTTTCCCCTTCCACCCTCAAGGTGTACGTGGCAGCTATTTCATCTTTCCACACCCCTCTGAGGGAGGGGTTCTTGGGGAAACTTCCCTTGGTTGTACTTTTCCTCCGTGGTGCCCGGAGGATGAGACCTGCGACTCGGTCCAAGGTTCCCACTTGGGATCTGGCAGTGGTTCTTGGGGCGTTGGCTGAGGCCCCCTTCAAACCCCTGGAGTCAGCTGAGGCTAAGCACTTGACCCTCAAGATGGCCTTTCTCCTTGCTATCACCTCTCTAAGGAGGGTGGGGGAGCTCCAAGCGCTTTCGGTTTCCCCGCAAAGCCTGGAGTTTGCCCCGGGGAATATTAGGGCTATCCTGCACCCTCATTCAGGATACATCCCTAAAGTGCCTTCTTGTGCGGCAGGGTCCACAGTGCTGCAGGCATTTCATCCTCCACCTCATGTGACGGCGGAGGACGGGAGACTTCATCTGCTCTGCCCTGTCAGAGCACTGAGTATTTACACTCTGAGGTCCTCCCGTTGGAGGAAGGCTGACCAGCTGCTAGTGTGTTTTGGGTCTCCCAGGGCCGGGCTCCCTGCATCCAAACATACTATTAGCAACTGGATTGTTCAGACTATTTCCCTGGCCTATCAGGTGCGCGGTTTGCCTTCACCTGTGGCTGTGAGGGCTCATTCTACCAGAGGCAAGGCGGCCTCTCGAGCCCTCCTTTCCGGGGCCTCTTGCAGGATGTTGTTTAGCGGCTGGCTGTGCCACTCCGCACACATTCATTCGGTTTTACAGTCTTGACCTTCCTTCGGCACCTGGCACTCGTGCGCTCTCCTCTTAGTAGTGCCACTTTATTGCACACAGGGGCAGGCGGGGTTTTCGGCACGGTTTAGTGGGTATCTCGTTCCCATAGTGTCGTAACCGACGCAGTTCGAGTTCCCTCGAAGGGGAACGTCTCGGGTTACGTATGTAACCCTGGTTCCCCGAGAAGGGGAACGAGAGACTGCGTCGGCCCGCCGCACCTCTCTCCCCGCCTGAAGCGCCTGCTTCATAGTTTAAGCTAATGATGAGTGTGTACAGGTGTGCTTTATACTCCTCCGGTTATTCCGTCACACCTTACCGTTCTAGCAACAGGCCAATAGGATTGGAGTGATTTCATTCACGTTCAGACCTGCTTCGCCTAGAGGCGTTCCCATAGTGTCGTAACCGACGCAGTCTCTCGTTCCCCTTCTCGGGGAACCAGGGTTACATACGTAACCCGAGACGTTCTGTGTCCATGCATGCAGCAAACTGAAAGCACTGTCTGTCAGAGCGTCTACGTGAAAAGAGAAGGAAAACATTGCTGGTAGTATTGTCTTCAGAGTTGTCAAACACCTCAGCGCACTGAAGGAAGCCATCTGACTGTGTGAGGGGCAAGATCGTTGATGTCTGCAGGCAGAGTAGGAGCTCTCCTGTCTGACTGGTCCACCACTAGGAGAGAAGAAGACCCCTTGAGACACAGCCCCTCCTCATTTGCATAATGAGGCAGAAATGCATACAAAAATTTAAAAAAGACAGGCAGAAATAAATACCATGGGTGAAAATAAATAAGGTAAATAAATACAAAGGAAGAATAAAACAGACAAAAATATTAAAACACACACATAAATAAATACATTAAAAAATTAGTAATAAATAAAGTTGAATAAACAAATAAGGTAATTATAACAAAGGTGAATAAGTAAAGGCACTAATTAAAATATATACATTTATGTCTCCTTGTATAATTTAATTACTACCTACATTTATTTATTTACTTAATTTTTTTGTGTATTTAATTGGATGCTTATTTATTTATTGAGCATTTATTTATTTCTGTATTTATTTCTGACTGTGTCAGGATCGGTCCTCCATAGCGGGGTGGGAGAGTTATCAAGCACGTAAAGTTTGGTTCAGATGTGAGCATGTACACTGAAGTTACAACAACTTCCGTGTCATGGCGAAGAGCTGATCTTTGACGCCACGCCACGGACACGTCCATTGACGAAAACTTGCAAATAGCACAACTTTTCATCTTCAATGCCTTTAGAAGGCACAGCACAAATTTGAGGTCGGTCGGACTAAATCCCTAGGAGGAGTTCGTTAAAGTACGAAGTGTGTAAATCATCCAAAATTTGACGTAAAATTCAAAATGGCCGACTTCCTGTTGATTTTAGGGCATCGCTCCAAGAGGCTTTTTTGTGCGTCTGGACAAGATACACGTACCACAGAAAATTCGTGCACGTAGGTAAAACGTGCGGCGGGGGCTGCTTCGTTAAAAGTCACTTCCTGTTGCCAGCAGGTGGCGCTATGACTGTGGGTGAATGTCAGCATGTACATGTGTTCAGGGCGGGACTCTCATCCTACATGTACAGTTTGGTCCAGATGTGAGCATGTACACTGAAGTTACGACAACTTCCGTGTCATGGCGAAGAGCTGATCTTTGACGCCACGCCACGGACACGCCCATTGACGAAAACTTGCAAATAGCACAACTTTTCATCTTCAATGCCTTTAGAAGGCACAGCACAAATTTGAGGTCGGTCGGACTAAATCCCTAGGAGGAGTTCGTTAAAGTACGAAGTGTGTAAATCATCCAAAATTTGACGTAAAATTCAAAATGGCCGACTTCCTGTTGGGTTTAGGCTATGGCTCCAAGAGACTTTTTTGTGCGTCTGGACAAGATACACGTACCACAGAAAATTCGTGCACGTAGGTGAAACGTGCGGCGGGGGCTGCTTCGTTAAAGGTCACTTTCTGTTGCCAGCAGGTGGCGCTATGACTGTGGGTGAATGTCGGCATGTACATGTGTTCAGGGCGGGACTCTCATCCTACATGTACAGTTTGGTCCGGATGTGAGCATGTACACTGAAGTTACAACAACTTCCTGTTTCATTGCGAATCATCGACGCCACGGACACGCCCATTGACGAAAACGCGCAAATAGCACAACTTTTCATCGTCAATGCCTTTAGAAGGCACAGCACAAATTTGACGTCGATCCGACTAAATCCCTAGGAGGAGTTCGTTAAAGTACGAAGTGTGTAAATCATCCAAAAATGGCCGTAAAATTCAAAATGGCCGACTTCCTGTTGACTTTAGGCTATGGGTTCTTGAGGCTTTTTTGTGCGTCTTGATACGATACATGTCCCCAGAAAATTTCGTACATGTAGGTTGAACGTGAACGAGGGGCTAATCATTTCCAATTTTCGAGGTGGCGCTAGCGAGTCATTTTGCCACGCCCATGTGCGAAACTTGTAGAATACGAAATTTTTCACCGGTTCTGACATGTTTGCAAATTTTGGTGAGTTTTCGAGTATGTTTAGGCCATGTCATTTGGGCCTACTTTGCAGAAAAAAAAAAAAAAAATATATATATATATATATATATATATATATATATATATATATAATCCGAGCAAATTCAATAGGGACCTCGCACGGTCGTGCTCGGGCCCTAAAAAAAAAATAAATAAATAAAATAATCCGAGCAAATTCAATAGGGACCTCACACGGTCGTGCTCGGGCCCTAATTATCGTCCAAAGGTAAAAAATGAGTCACTGCTGGCTGGTAACTGTGTTAAGTATATAGATAATGTTTTTTTCTCAACTGGTTTTAAACGTTTGAATAATGTTAAGTTGGTTAACATGTTCGGTCCAGTTGCTGAAGTTGGCTTTTTACTTTTTATTTACCTTGCTACTATTGTCTCTTCAAATACAATTATGGTAAAATGGACCATAACATAACACGAAACTTTTGAGCCGTACCTCCAACACATTCTCATCTCAATGCGTCAATGTCTGTCCCTGTAAAGGTACTCTTCAGTGCCCGTATGTAGCTAGCGCTAGCTAACTAGCACTTCCGGAGAGACACTAAATAACTACGCTTTGTCACCCTTTCTCAAATCGGGCTCAGCTCACAGTGGGTGTGTGAGATAACCCTAACCTTTCGTTAGTAAAGGGGCTAACATGTGATGTAATAAACTGATTTATACCACAGATTGGTTTATGTTCCGATTGTGACGCGTTCTTTAGAAAATCAATTAACCTATATATTTGCACACCTATGAAATAGTCCCAGTCTTTGACCTTATTACACTTGCATATCAATACACCAAGTTTGTTTAAGTTTAAAATAGTTTAAATAAAGTGTGACGTTGTGACAGTGGGCCGACAGACGTACAGAGAGCAACATGTTGAAACAGTACCGTAACACTGCATTTGGGATTTCAAGGACCACAGTGTTGACTTGGCTCTGAATTATCATGCGATTTGGACAAAAAGAAAGAGTTAAAAGTCCACTTCCTGTGTCCCCTATGTGGCACTAGAGACCACCTGCTAATTACACATTGTGTCCTAATAGAGGAATTTTGGATCATACTGTGAAAATGTAAGTTGCGTGATGATTGTCACAAAGAGCTTACTTCCTGTTGCCAGTAAGTGGCACTTTGACTATAAATTAATATTGGCATGAAGATGTGTTCAGGGCGGGGCTGTTATCAACCATATACAGCTTGGTACAGATTTGAGCATGTACAGTAAAGTTACGACTTCCTCTTTAATGACAAATCATCGATTTTTGACACCATGTCACGAACATGTTATTGGATTAAACTCACAGATAGCACAGTTTTTCATTGTTAATGCCTTTAGATTGCAGCATGAAAATCTAAAGGTTTCGGGCCCTAAAAGTACAATGACAATAAGTTATAGAATGCAAGTCTTTAAAATCAGACTTTCATAGAGAGGAACATATTAGTGTATGATGTGATCTCTGTCTGTCATACCAGCTAGATTATCACTGAAAATATCCTGGAAAAGTGTCACGATCGTGGTGTGGAGGCAGGTTGGAGGACCCAAACAGGTGAGTGGCTGAATAACAGAAATCCAAAAGTACAGGGAGAGGAGACGAGACGAGACAGGCTGGTTACAGGCAGGCAGCGAGTACACGCACAACAGACGGGGGGGTAACATGAACAATGACCGGACAAGGACAAGACAGAAACACCAGGTATATATACACAGGGACTAACGAGCAGGGCGGGAGCAACACAGGTGAAAGACATGAGGGTAACGAGGCACAGGTAGGTAGAGAGAGAGAGAGAGAGAGAGAGAGCAGGGGAAAACAGAGACAGACATGCAGAGGGATCACTGGGGTAACAGACATGACAAGGGTTACCGAACACTAGATGAAAGACAAGACAGACCCCCAAAACCCAACAGACCAAAATAACACTAACTAAACACAAAAGTGCAACACCAAGGATGGCCAACCGGCAGAGCGTGACAAAAAGAGTGGGAACCCTGAACCGGTAAAATCATCTCTGCCCACCGTAATCACCAAACTAACATATCACCCTGCTCGCTCACTGGCTGGGTTTGGGAGACTCCCAGCAAGTAGACAGTGGACAAGAAAAAAGGAGTAGGCTGCAGCTGGAATGAGGCTGAACATAGTACAGTGCAACATTTTTATGCCAAAAAGCAGAATAACCTCTTGATAATCTCAGTGAGTTTTAAATGAAATGAGACTCACTTGTCAGAACACTGAGATGTACAAATGAGTCATGATCAGAGTTCGTCCCGTGCCGACAAATGTAGAGACCAGCATCCTCAGCAGTGATGTTGTAAATGACCAGAGAGCATCTTTTGTCCAGACTCAGCCTGGCGGCTCGGGGTGAGGTCTGCTGAACTTTTCCATTCACAACCTCATTGAAAGTTTCAGATAAATCTCTGCTGTAAAGCCATGAAACACTGGAGCATGTTGTGTTAGAGGATGATGCAGTGGCACAGGGCAGAATGACATCATGTCCAGCTATTTTGTAGAAAGTGGGTTCTCCAAAGATGCCTGCTGAAAAGAAAAGAATACATGTTGTGTTAAAATCATCTGCATGGAGACTAAACACTTAACTTGAGGATTGTATTTGATTGTAGGAAAAAAGATTGTTCAGTTCTGAACAGGGATTTTACATTTACACAGAGAGGAAACATGTCACCCTCTGCCATCTAGTGGTTTTGTTTATAAGAGAGATCTATTTTCATGTATGTTTCACTTAATCAGTGAACCTCTGGCTCTTTGGGAAAACACCTACCTCTACTGTTGAAACCACAAAAAAACTTGATCAGAATAAACAACGACTGATTCAGATCAAATAAAATCTGCATATCTGTTATTACCTTTTTTCCTTATCCCGTTTTGTTTTGTGTGCATTTGTATTATTTATCTGCACTGATTATTAACTGCATCAGGTTATCATGTAAACACTTACATATTCTGTTAAGAGTTTAAAGAAACCACACAGAGAACAGAGTCTTGTCTGTCCTTCTGTATGTCTGTAAATCTGCACATTGAAAAAATATACCTAAAAATAACTGATTCATAATTACAATCCTGCTCTTGTCTCACATGTTTATTAGAGGCTACAAAGGTTATCACAGTTTATCAAAGTGGTTTATAAAGCAGGAAATGTGTGGCGTGTTTCTGGTAGCATTTTATGACACAAGCTTTTATCTAATAGTAGCTAATGAAAAAGTGACATTTCTGTAAAATTTAACATTTAAATAAGAGAACAGATCTTTACCTTCAAACTGAAGCACAAAAATAAGGATTAATTCCAGTAGAGACATTCTGTGTCCATTCCCTGTCGGCAGATGAACGGGTCGTGAGACTCTTCTGCTGCAGGTCTGTATGTAATGGTGCTGTTTCCCCTTTGTGGTTGATCTAAAATAACTTGAGAAACAAAACCAACCAGCCATCCTGTCATCAGTTCCAGAGAGTCAGAGTTTCATCACTTCTATGAATCACTTCTACCTAAATCGACTGCACGAAACAAGAAGAAAATACTTGTGTTACACAAACTACACTTGTCAATTACACACAAACTCCATTTTAATCCTTTTTTTAGCTGATGATAGTTCCTTTATGTATGTATCATGTTAAAATACATAATTAATTAATCCTGGTTTATTCCACTGAAACAAAATTAACTTTCTAGGATGTTGCTCACAGGACAGAGTATGTACTCAGAGTACTCTGTCATTTCGGTGGCGTAATCAAAAGGAAGTGATATTTCTGGTAAGAAACCAAAAAACAGAATAACAAGACTACTTGTTAACTGTGCAGTCCTTAATGCTCAATTACCATTTATTGCTCAGACCTGATGTTTATTATTGACATTATTGTTAAAATGTGGCCCATATCAGACTGAAGCTTAAACTGTCCACGGCCTGCAAGTAACCCGCATGCGCAGAAAAATGCTGTCAGGCATAAGTAAACAAGGAGCCACAGAGTTTATCTCTGGTTAGCTTTTACTTTCTAACCCTCACAATTTTCACTACAGACTCCTGTATTTCATCATCCTCTCCAGGTTTCAGGTTTCTCACGGGGTGACAATTCCCCTGATTTCTGACAAATGTTCACAATTTTCTTTCACTTTGTCCTCTTTATTATGTATTTAATTATGCATGTGCATATACTTGTCACCTGGCCGGACATGTGGGCGGAAATGGGAGTGGGGTTTGGAGGGCTGCAGTGTGATTGACAATCCCCTACAATCCCACCGCAGCCCTCCAAACCAAAACCGGATCAACCCACACAGCGCCCAGAGACCCCCACCCCTAGTAGCCAGGGCACCCCGCAACCCCCCAAAGTGCAAAGGACCCCAGACGGCATGTCCCGGGGGAAGCTGCGTCCCGCCCCGAGGAAGAACCGCAGAAAGCCGTTCTGGGAAGCTCCCCGCCGCCAGGGAGCAATAACATGGAAGTGGAGGGTTGCGGTGGGATTGTAGGGTGATTGTCTATGCATATTGATGCATTGTGTTTTTTTTGTTTTTGTTCTTTTCCCCTTCCCTGTGCAGGGTCTCTGGATGGCTGCTGGGCGTTTGGTTTGTGCATTGGAGTCCGGGGGAGGTATTTCCTCGTTGGCTTGGAGGGACCAGTTTGCGTCCCTGGTTTGCTTCGTTGGCCTCAGATCCATGCTTCCCCATTTCTCTGTCAGCCATTTGTTGGACCCCTCTGGATACTGAAGTATAAAATTATTTTTCGGGATGTGCAGTGTGGGTGCCTGGAGTTCTCGGCCCTTGATGGGTGGCTAGGTTGGTGGTGCCTTGCAGCTGAGCTAGTTGATTTTGCCTTGTTGCTGGTTTGGCTGGTGTTGCACGGCGGCCTGGGGGCATGCTGTGCATGGGGGATGTCGGCTGGCGCGGGCGGCCTTAGTTTTTCCGACGGTTGAGGGGATGGCGGACTTTTACTGGCGGGTGGACGGTGGCCTATGCGACGCATTTGCTGCCGGGCTGGGACTTGCTGCTGGTGTTTCTCTCTGCTGGCTTTCGCTGTCGTGTTCTGCCGCTCGCTCTCTCTCATTTGCCCGACCTCGCACGCGGTATTTGCGGGGGGCTGCCGGTCATTTGGTGTCGCCGTGGTCGCGCAATGCGCACGTTGGGCTTGTCACTTGCGCATTGATGTTGGTGATTGCATGGCGTTTTGGTTGTTCGCTGTGCCGCCATATGGGTGGAGCACTGGTCTCTGTTGTGTGCGCACCGCGGTCGGTCCGGGCGCTGCTCTTCTGCGAGCTATGCCTCATGCGTTCCGTCGGCATTGCGTTTTGGATGGTCATTATTATCTTTTGGTTGGGTCGAGGTCTTACGCGTTTGTGTTGCGGTGCATCTGGGAATCATATTTATATATATTTTTGGATTTATTTAATTTTTTTTTTCTTTCTCCCACCCCTATTGGCTACTGGGGTTCTTGCCTGCCTGTTGCTGGGGTAGGTGTGGCACAGTCGTGGCGTCCCACTCTCACTAACACCTACATTCTTTAACAGGCTTATGCGCACACACATGTGTACACACACACACAGACACATTCACCCACACACACACACACAGTCTCACACATAGACACAAACAAATTTAGGTTGTCCCTGGTAGAATTATTCCTGCTTTTCTTTGACTTACTTATTTAAATTAAATGTTTCAGCTCTCATGGCTGTGCTGTGTTGCTTATTTATTGTGCGCGACTGTTTCTTGTTTTCATTTTTCTCTTGGTTGTCTTACTATGTCAGCTGTTTATTGATGCTGTTCAGCTGGTTGTCTTTTACTATTATTATTACTAGCGTTATTTTTTGTTTGTTTGTTTTTGTTTGTGTCTGTTTGTTTGTTGTTGTTTTTCTCCTCCCCAAGCCCCCCTCTCTGTTCTATTGCAGGTTTCATTGCTTTCTGCAATTGGTGTTTCCCTCTGCTATTCCCTGTTGTCCCCACCTTCCATCCCCCTTCTCTTGCAGGTGTTGTCCTTTCTCTGTGCTGTCTGTTTGTGCCCCCCCCATCCCCGTGTCTGCCCCCCTGTCCGGCCCGGTGACAAATCAATACATAATTAAATAACCAACGAAGGTTAAAGTCAAGGGCAACTGGACTTGGTTGAAGATACTGGAAGATGTTTCATCCCTCATCCAAAGGACTTCTTCAGTTCTGACTGACTGGCAGGGAAACTCTATTTAACCTCAGTGGGATCGTTTGCCAGGGTCATCGATACTGCTGGTTCGTTAGTGTTCCTTGTTGCTGTGACGACAGTCGTAACAGTCGTTAGGACTACCTGTGGCCAAGACTGAACGACCATCATTGGTATCTTCACCTGAGGTCAATAGGTTACGTTTGTTGAGTTTCCTGGGAAGTGATGAAAGGACTGCATTGTAAGTGGGGGATAAGTGGTGGCGTAGACCCCCTCCCCTGTTCAATGACGGCTTCTCAACCCTGGTGTAGATGCTTCCTTGACATCTCTTTCAAACCATCCATCTTCTCTGTCTAAAATGTGCACCTGGTGGTCCTCAAACGAGTGTCCTCTGTCCTTCAGATGTAAGTAGACTGCAGAGTCTTGACCTGAGGAGTTGGCCCTTCTGTGTTGAGCCATGCGTTTGTGTAGTGGTTGTTTAGTCTCCCCAATATACAGGTCTGTGCATTCCTCACTGCATTGGACCGCATACACTAGATTGCTTTTCTTGTGTTTGGGTGTGCGGTCTTTGGGGTGTACCAGCATCTGTCTTAGTGTGTTCTTGGGTTTAAAAAACACAGGGATGTTGTTTTTGTTGAGTTTCTCTGATACTCCAGACACGTATGGAATCACAATGTTGTTGCGTTTGACCTTATTTTCTTCATCCCCTGTAGTTTTGTTCTTCTTGGATCTTGTGGCTGTTTTCACAAAGGTCCATTTACGGTATCCACAGGCTGTAAGCGCCCCCTTCAGGTGGTTCTGTTCCTTCTCTCTGGCTTGGGCGCTTGTTGGTATGTTTTCCGCTCTGTGGTGCAGTGTTCTCATGACCCCTAGCTTGTGCTCCAGTGGGTGGTGTGAATTGAAGAGTAGGTATTGGTCTGTGTGTGTGGGTTTTCTGTAAACACCAATCTGCAGGCTCCTGTCCTCTTCAGTGCGTACAGCGCAGTCCAGGAAGGCCAAACTGGACTGCTGAAGATAATTTGAGGCTTCAGTAGTAATTCAGTAGTGAATTAGACAAATAAAGTGAGTATCAACCAAACTAACAGTCTTTTTTGGTACAAAATGTTGCTCTTTGTGTTGCTATCCCTCCACCAGCTTAGTTTAGAAAGAAAGTTAGTAATTTTGTACCAAGAACACTGTAACTTAGGAAGTTACCTGCTTAATGTGTCTGAGACTGCTTCAGCATCATATTAGCTTCAGTTTAACTTCAGAATGCATTTCTGAACAGATTGAGGACTGTGGATTTCTTGGCTACAAAAAACTATTTCAGTGTACAAATGGGCATGTAAATGTTGTAATGAAATAGACTTGTGGAAAACTGTGGACCTACAGTGTCCGTTAACTTAACTCCTGCTGTGCAGCTGCATTAAAAAAGATGATCTTCATCAGGACTGTGTGGGTAAAGTTTAATCAGATTTGACTGACAAATCTTCGAAGGATGTTCTACAGTCCCATTCAGTCATTAAGGATCACATCATTGAACAGGTTTAGTGTTACAAACGTCTGGGTACTATAATTGACATTCAGTTACAACACAGTGGCAAAAATGCACTTCCTCCGGAAGCTCGACTGGTTTGGGGTTTGTAGTAAGCTCATGACACTCTTCTACAGCTCCATGGTAGTCAGTCTTCACTTTGTATTTTATTAGGTTGCAACATAGTCAAAGTGGCCAGTAAGATCATTGCTGTTAAACTGCTGATCTGGCTCTCATTTTCCGTAAGAGAGTAATTTCAGATGCTTGAATCTTTTCACAGTGTCCTCCAGGGGTGATTCTAGGATCAGACCATTACGGGTGCTCAGCCCCCAATGAGAGTGTAGCATGCATACCTTGCAAAAGTGTTCACTAATCGGTAGTGATTATAAGTATAAGTAGGCCTACTAGAGAGGAGCATGTGCAGAGCAAAGCGAGTGAGTCAAGGGTGTCACTCTGTGTTGAAAAGTGGTGGGGACATAAGGGCTCAGATTTGGGGCATGATGATGCATTTGGGTCAGGAGACATGACGATGCATGAGAACAAGATAAGAAGATTTTTAGTACTATTTAGTCTTAAATGTCTTTTTTTATATAAAGGGAAAACTATATTGCATTGCATGTTTTTTATTGTGCAAATAAACCTTTCTCAAAGCATTTTCATTTGTTAGTTGACATTTCATGGTGCAAGCTATTTTTCAGAACAAATGCTTTCAAAAAGTGATGAGGTCAAGATCAGCCATTTCAAAATGTAGTGGGGTGTAAATGATACCTATGGGGCAGTGGACCGGTTAGGGTCAGACAGCAGTGTGGAGCTGTGTGCTGTTTACTCCCTCAGAGGAGGGAGGGTGTTAAAAGTACTTCCTTATTTGAATGTTCAGTTTTGTGTTTTCAGTTAAATCTTGTTACATGCTTGCTTTCTATATAGTTTTCGTTGCTGATATAGTTAGTTGTTGCTGATGGAGTTTATTTTGGTTGCACAGCAGGGGCAATTTTTAGGGTTAAATTCCATCTAAGCACCCCTAAAAAGTAATACAAAAATGTATTATTATTTAATGAAAAAAAATGTTTTGTCCTCTAATGTTAGATTTTGGAAAAGCAAGAGAAGGGACAACCAATCAGCCTACAGTTTCATATGGCTTTTCTTATATTAATCGGATTTAATGTCCCTAAATACAGCATCGGAACGCCGTTTGTGTGTCTGTCAGTCTGGGCCAAACTAGTACTTTCACTATTGAGCGGGGATACGAGCCCCTCCCAACTTGGACTGATCCTCGTTTTTGCTGAATTCTGATTGGCACAATGATCAGAGGAGTTTACTTTCTATCAGGGGCGAGTTTAATCCAAAACCTTTTGCACCGGTTTGCTACATTTTGGCGGGGCTGAACTCATCCCAGGTTTGTGTGAGAAATCCGACAGAGAAGGTAAATACATTAATCATATAGGCAAGGCAAGTTTATTTGTATAGCACATTTCAACAACAAGGTAATTCAAAGTGCTTTACATAAAACATAAAAGCAACAGGAAAAAAAATAAATAAGTTTTAAAAGTTTTATACTGAAATTATTACTGATAGGTATATAAATATGTATATATATATTTCCGGTCAGGGCCGGGGGGATTCCAGGTGGACCCTTAGGCAAGGTCCTTAATGCTACCAGCCTACCTCAGGCATGAGTGAAACCGCAAATACAAGAGCCATACCAGCTCGGACGTTGCCTGGGTTGACGAGGTCCGCATCAGGTGTTAGGGAACCAGGGCAACCTAATGACAAATGGGCTAGTGGAACAAGAGACTATGGGATATATGGATGCTTCGAAACCCATCATCAACACTGACAAAGAAACAACTCCTAGCTCAGTGTTCTAACATCCGCAAACAGCAACTGCTATCACAACTAGAGATTGATGAGGTACAACAAATATGCTACAGCAAGGGGTAGCCAGGACGACAGGTCAATGTTATCATCATCATCATCCCCACACTCAGAGATTGGGTCCCAAGCCCCAATAACAACAAGCCCTTACGGCACAGAATCACTCAACATAAGGGCGACTGACCTGCGATTGAAGATCATAACCAAGCTGGACTCCCAAATACAATGACCAAGATTGCCAAGGCTAAGTGACAAAGTACCCTCTGAAAGTCTGCTAGAAGATGTGAATGCAGCACTACATACTATCCCTAAAAAATGCCATAACCGAGACCAAAGAGCTGATGTACGCCACAGCAACAGTGATCCTAGAGATGCTTGGCTATAAGATGAACACCACAAGCCACAAAGAGCATTACCCCCCATGGAGAAGAAGGCTAGAGGTCAAGATCAAGGCAACACGAAGAGGAAGAGGTTAGTCAGCTCTTAGAGCTGCAGAAAGGTGCAAGGAAGGGCCTTCCTAAGAAATACAACAAGCTGTCGATACCTGAGGGTCTGGAGACTGCCAAACAAAGACTTACCGCTCTGGCTACCCGCCTAAAGAGATACATGGGAGAAGCAGAAGCCAGGAGAATAAACCGGATCCAAAGTGTACTCTCAGTGGCAGGGTAATAACACAAGATCAGAAGAACAAGAACAAGAACATGTGGGAGAAAGGGGCATCCCATGGAATCCCATCCCATGTGTTCTTAGATCCCGTGGATCTAAGAACAGATCACAGCAATCTCCCAGAACAAGAACCAGTAACCATTACAACGGCAGACATCCAAGAAAGAGTGGCAGGTATGAAGAGCTGGACAGCGTCAGGCCCTGACATGATCCACACCTACTGGCCGAAGAAACTAACTGCACTCCATGAACGCCTGGCAGCACAAATGAACCAAATGCTGATGGATTGGACCCACCCAGAATGGTTAACCCAAGGACGGACAGTCCTCATCATGAAGGACCCCTAGAAGGGAACAATCCCATCCAACTATCAGCCAATAACCTGCCTCTGTACAACATGGAAGCTCCTGTCAGGCATCATAGCGGCTAAGATGAGTAAGCACATGGCTCAATACATGCTCAATACATGAGTGCTTCAGCACCCCTAAAAATGGTCTATAATCGCCCTTGGTGTCCTAAGTGTCCAAGATTAACAGGGTGAATAATTATTTTGTCTATCAGGCCATAAATACTCGTAATGACTCAGCAGAAGAGTTTCCCATAACTATTTGCGAGTGATGCTGTTTTTTAACCAATGAAGGGTGGATTGAATGATAATGGCTAAACATACTCTAGGTTTTATGTTGTCACCTGTTTAATTTAATTTATAATGTATTATGTATAGTCTGTGTGTCTCTGTATGTGTTACTTGGCTGCAATACTAATTTCCCCTCAGAGACAAAGTGGAAATTTTAAAATGGTGCCTGGCAACAAAAGCAAACTACCATCAGATTCTGTTGAAAATAAGTCTGATTTGTGCATGGAAATGCATTTTAACTATTTAAATCAGTGAGAAGAGCACAGAGAAAACAACCCTGACATAAATCTCTCATGTGAAACAACCAAAACTCTTTGAACTTTGTCAGAAAGTAGTGTGTTCATGCATGATCCCATCGTTCATAGTAAGAAGCTGATTGAGAAAACAGGTTTTCTTTAAAGATACAGTATATAACCTTTCGGCATTAAAATGCCTAAAAACGACTACACATATGTAATGTGTTTTCTTGAGTTACATTATCCCCAATGTTTCCAACAATTTTCACACCCAGAAGCTGTCAGAAATGTACTTTTTATCCAGTTTTGAGACACATTTTGATGTTACATTTTTTAGATGTTGGTTGTTTTTAGCTATATATTTTAAAGAGGTCATTTTCTTCTCATTTTCAGGTACAAAATCTTATTTAGGGGTTTTACCAGAACAGGTTTTTTGTCATACTGCACATTGCCGCAGCTCCTCTTTTCACCCTGTGTTAAACACTCCGTTTTAGCTATGCAGCGATGCATCTTGCCTCTACAAGATCTTTGTTGAGAGTTGCACATGCACTAGTTCCTAGTTACTACTAGCCAATCAGAAGCAGAGTAGGGCGGGCCGTGAGAAGCCCGTAAACACTGCTTCGGTTCAGTTAGCTCCCTCCCAATCACACTTTCATTCAAGCTTACATTAAAAGTCTTTTATCATGTACATAAAAAGGGGTTTTCTAGCATGTAAAGAAAGAGGCAAGGCAGCTTTTCCTCTACTGTGCAGGCAAGAGACTGACGGCCACTTCAGGTAGGCTCCGTGCCCCATGATTAACGACAAATGGACACCCACGATGCTCCGAAAGGACGGTCCAACCCTACAGGAAGTAGGGTGGGTGCTTACCTTCCTGCTTCCTGTTTAACCAATACCTGCCATCTACCGACCCCGTCCACTCCTGTCAATTAACACAGAAATGGCTCTCTAACCCCATGCTGCCACATATTATTATTATTATTATTATTATTATTATAAGAAACTTGTTAAAAGACTCAGTCACACCATAAACAACAGTAAATGTTGTTGCTGAATACAAGGAATGTCAATGAGTTACTTTGCTAATGCATTAGTCAACATATAGCTGTCAAATCATTCGCTATAGCTACACAATAACTGTCATAATGTATCTTTCAAAGGAGGTGACCACTCTATGATGGCATATTGTATACAGTCACACAGTCATGCTGAACTTGAATACTGATAATCTGACATCAGACTATCAACAAATGTGTCTGAGAAAAAATGAAAAACTAACTACTATTAAAATAAAACATGGGGAAGCACATTCACTGAAAATCTTTTAAAATTCAGTTAATCCATTTATGTGGCTTCTTTTAGAGCAGGGCAAATACTTGCCTACAATATTTACACATCCAGCAGACGAGCATTTCATTCAAGTTGTGTTTCCGTGTAACATTCACTCTTCTTTTAGCTGTTTGCTCTCCACCAACTCATGAGAAAAATATCTTGCTCTTTAGCTGCTAAATGTTCCGCTTCTGTCTACTATTTGGTGCTGAGGAGTTTACAGTAGAGCTGCCTGCTACTGCTGGAAGAGAGCAGAAAAATGAAATAAAACCAAAACTATTAGCTAAACCAGGCTAAAAAGAGCTGTATGAATGCAAAGTTTGTGATATGTGTCATTACAGCTGTAATTTATTTCCTTTATTAATCTGGAAACACTGATTAAATTATAAATATTTTACGATCTGAAACTACACAACAACATGCCGTCAACAACTCATGGAACGGCATGGAAACAGTTTGACAGAAATGATTTAGTCATAAAAAGAAAAAACAATGCATCATAAACATAAAACAATTTAACTCTAAGCTTTCATCATGTAAAATGACTGTGATGATATTTGACTTTGTGGTGAGATGAAGTTGGTGTGGAAGTTGTCGATCACTGCAGTCTAGTAGCAGCAGGATGTGCTTTTACATTTTCATACTGGACTTCTGCATCACTATTCACCTGTGAAATAAAACATTATGAGATTATGAAAAAAAACTAAAGGGAACAAACAGTTGATGTTTCTACCAGAGAGTAAAAAGTTTCATCTTTCATTTTTTAAATTATAATAGTTATTTTTAAACTCACATTGTTCTCATTATCAAGTGGTTTTGTGTTCCCTGGACAAAAAAATATGACAAATTACCATTACAGTTCTGAATAAATGATTTACATTAATCAGTTCTTTCAAACGATGTTCTGAATTTCCTCACCTCTGTATCTGAAGAAAAGAACTGTGATTACAATCATTAGGATGAGTACTGCAATCCGTAGAGTCAACATGACGTAGCTCAGAGGAGACCAACCTGTGGAAACTTTTGAACCTGGTTTAGAAACAAAAAGTCACTTAATAAATAAGTACATTGTTTAAATTTGGGACAGGCATTTCTTTGTTTTTAGTTGTTCAAATAATCTTCACATCATTAATAAATCAAACACTCTGACACAAAAATGAAAAACATCTGGGATCTGTGTCCGTCACAGGACTGTAATAAGCATGACTGGCTGGCCTACCTGTGCACACTCTGCCTGTGAACTCATTGCTCACCACAACCTGAAGGGAGAGGGTGGGATTCTTTCAGTTGGAATCTTTCAAATACTAGCTGTCTCATGCTAGTTTCTCCAACTCTACCTACCCTGCAGGACTGAATAACAATGATATTACAATTGTTCCTTTTGTGAAAATATTTGATCTCCAACATCTGAAACTTTGAGAAACCAAGAGGCAAAGCTTTGTATCTGGTGGGCTGCATATTATCTTATGTAAATGTGTCTGTTCTGGCTGATCGTCTCTTATCCTACCTGTGAAGAAAGGTGTGTAGTCAGCCTCTATCTCTACATTGTTCTTCTTATCAACAACCTGGCAGGTGTATCTCCTGTTGTGGCCACTCTGACGCTTCACAGTCAAAACAGAAACACAGTTCTTCTGTCTGAGGAGCTTGTATCCGACACCTTCACCAAGCAACACAGTTCCTGTCTCATCTACCCAGCGGATGCTGTTCTGTTGACATGGAGGGAGGTCGCTGTATCTCAACAGAGAGCACTCTAATGTGATGTTACCGTCCCTCTTTGGATCAGCATCTGGTGGAGATGGAGAGACTGGGAGAAAACAAGGGATAACTGTAAACTCAGCATAACTTTAAGACTCTGACAAGTTTCTGTTCATCTTCTGTTGTCTTTCAGTTTCAATGAGTTAAAATACAATAACTTAAAAATATGAAGGAGGACTGTAATGTAAATGTAATTAAGGCCTTTCAGTAGAAATTCAACAAGCCAATTGACTAAATAAAATGATAAAAGGAAAACCTTTATTTATCCGCAAACTAATATGCCAGTCATTGTAAACTGAGGTGGAGATACGTCTTCATGAATGAAGGCGCAGTAGGATGGAGGACTGCCACAGTCAATAATGAAGATGGAAATAAGAAAATGCTCATTAAATAAATAAACATCCTATTAAATGCACCAAGAATACAATAAATGAAGGCATTAATTAAATCATACATTGAGACATAAATTGACATTTCTCTATTTATTTGCTTCTTTATTTATTCACATTTGTATTAATTACCTTATGTATTTGTTTTCCTTCATAATCTTCAACTTTACTTATTATTTTTCAAATGCATTTATTTATACGCATCTGTACGCAGGATAAGCGGTTGGCGATGGATAGATTTAGTCATGCGTTTGTTTAATATTTTTGTCTGTATTATTTTTCCTTTGCATTTTCTACCCCATTTATTTCCTCAGTGGTATTTATTTCTGTATGCAAATGAGGGGGTCTGTGTCTCAAGGGGCCAATGTGGTGAATAGGCCTGAGCTAGATCAACACTGAAAATGTCCTGGAAAGCTCCTGGAAAAAAGATCTCTAGAGAAAAGTGAGAAGCCTGAACCAATAAATTCATCTCTTCCCACCTTAATCACCAAACTGACATATCACCCTGCTCGCTCACTGGCTGGGTTTGGGAGACTCCCAGCAAGTAGACATAGGACAGGAAAAAATGAGTACAGCTGGAATGAGGCTAAGCTTAGAACAGTGCAACGTTTTTGTGCCAAAAAGCAGAATAACCTCTTGATAATCTCAATGAGTTTTCATGGACATGAGACTCACTTGTCAGAACATTGAGCTGTACATGTATATCATTATTAGGGGTCCTCCCCTGCCAGCAGGTGTAGCGACCAGCATCCTCAGCAGTGATGTTGTTAATGACCAGAGAGCATCTGGCGTCCAGACTCAGCCTGGCAGCTCGGGCTGAGGTCTGCTCAACTTTTCCATTCACAACCTCATTGAAAGTCTGAGATAATACTCTTCTGTAAAACCATATAACACTGGAGCATGTTGTGTCAGAGGATGATGTAAGGGCACAGGGCACAATGACATCATGTCCAGGTCTTTTATAGAGAGTGGTTTCTCCAAGGATGCCTGCTGGAAAGAAAAGACATGTCTGGTTAGAAATGACACGTTACACATAAAATCATCTGCATGGAGACTCAACACTTAACATGAGGGTTGTATTTAATTGTATTCTCTAAAAGGAAGCATAAAATATTGTTCAGTTCTGAACTGGGATTTTACATTTGCAAGCAAGGAACATGTCCCCCTCCACCATGTAGTGCTTGTGTTTATAAGAGAGAGTGATTTTCATTTATATCTCAATTAATAATTAGTGAATTGTGGATAACTGAATTTTAAATGATTTTCAGTGAATGTGCTTCCCCATGTTTTATTTCAATAGTAGTTAGTGTTTCATTTTTTCTCAGACAAATTTGTTGATAGTCTGATGTCAGATTATCAGTATTCAAGTTCAGCATGACTGTGTGACTGTATACAATATGCCATAATAGAGTGGTCACCTCCTTTGAAAGATACATTATGACAGTTATTGTGTAGCTATAGCGAATGATTTGACAGCTATATGTTGACTAATGCATTAGCAAAGTAACTCATTGACATTCCTTGTATTCAGCAATTAACTGTTGTTTATGGTGTGAGTCTTTTAACAAGTTTCTTATAATAATAATAATAATAATAAAATCTTTACCTCTACTATTGAAACTACAGCAACAAAAACACACACAGAGTAGATCAGAATAAACAAAAGTTGACCCACATCAAATAAAATCTGCTGAACTTATGTCATTGCCTTTGTTTTGTGTTCACTTGTATTATTTATCTGTATTTTATGTAACTGCATCAAGTTATAATTGTAGCATGACTACATTGATCTAATAAATTTATGAGAATTAATACCAAATTATTAATTTTAATATTCAGAAAATATTAATTCATAAATCTCTCGTGGGGCGCCACCCGAGATTCCATTCGCCCAGGGTCTCGGGATTCCCTGAGTATGGCTAATAATTAGACAATTATTCACTAGTGATCAGTTAGTTAACAATCGCTAAATTATCTTTAATCAGTCAGTCAGTCTCATATCGAAGGGGTAAATTCTCACGGCAGGGACTTGGAGATAGGCAATACACGTGAAAGGGCCCGGCATCAGTGGGAGCAGTGTAATTTAGCTCAAAGCATAAAGCTTAAAAAGAACTTGGTCGTTCTTGAATTAAACTAGTGTGAATTAACGGTCTGATAATTTTTAACAAAACAAAATAAAATAAAATAAAACGCAAGTAAAGTTGCTGGAAACGAGGGAAAAATCTATGTCGCGGCACTTCGCGTGTGTGGCTTGAATACGAACAAAGGGTCTTCGTTGCGCCGGGCCGAACTGCTCAGGGCGTTGCTGGGTCAGGGAGCAGTTGGAGAGAAAAGGAACAAGCCGAGGGCAAAAGAGAGTGAGACAGCGTGTGTTGCTGCCTTTGTCTGTTGGGGCGTGGTTCCCAGAGGGCAGTCCTTTATTCGCCTGAGAGAGGGCTTGTTTCCGCTTTCCAGAGAGACCGTCTTTCTTTAGACATATTAAAAGTTAAAATATCTATTTGCGAGTATTGTAATCAAATATCTTCCCACAATCAAACCTTAATTGTCAAACGGGTATACCGTTCTTAGTTTTAAGTATTTGATAAAAAGACAACAAAAAAACAATTGTCAGTAGTTCAACCTTCAACCTTAAAGTTAGCCTTTCAGAATCACAGATGAGAGGAACTTAATTAGCTTTCTGGATATATTGGCTGTTACGCGTTCTAAGAATATAAGCAAGATACACGAATGGGATCAGATTATGGACAAGATAAATACAGAGTGACATTTATACATTAAATTGCATTTCAGACAATGGCCTGTAATACTTATTTTGTCCACTTGGAAGAGCTCGGGTTACATGACGATAGCTTTGATTCACCCTAAAACAACCTTCAGCTTTAGTTATTTAGTCAATTTAGTTATTTTATTATTAAAGTCAAGCTGGAAAATTACTCTAGTAGTATAGCATGACATTTCTTTATTATCATTTCTAAAGGAAGTGTCAGAAAGTGTTGTGAACAAGTGAAGAAAGCATTGGTTACAACATAGAATGAATAAAGGTCCAGGATCCTTGCTGAAAATTAAAACACTGCAAAATTAACTTGTTTAGATTCTTTTCAACAACAAATAACACCAACATGGTAACATAACTACTCAAATGGAGTGGAGAGACCTAATCAAGCAACTAACAAGGTAATGCTTTGGGTTTTGAGGAGACAGTACTCTTTTGTTTACACAAAGGAGTTCAGGGCTGTCCTGGAGTTCCTCCCAAATTTACATCTGGCTGTGAAAAGGAGAATATCCTTTGATGTGAGGTAATTAAACAAAGAGGAAGGTCAGTTGCCATGGTCACGTGTGTGGGGGGCTGTTCAGTTCAGGAGAAAGCTAATCTCTGGTGCGTGTTTCTTTGTCATTTTAACAGTCAGGCAGCGCGTTATCTGGCTGCAGCATCAGAGGTGGCAAGTTTTATGATCGAACTGCCCAGAAACAGCACTTAGGGAATGCGACCTTTCAACCCCACTCCTTTGGGTCGCTTCAGCTGTCTGTTGAGGGTTGATATCCCAAACCCCCTCCTCCTTCTCTCACAGAGAGAGAGAGATTTGAGTCTCCAAATTATTTGATATAAAATGCACAAATCCACACTGTTTCTACACTACATAATGTAAATGCTTAGTTATTCTGTCACATGTGAAGTTTAAAGAAACCACACAGAGAACAGTGAGAGAACAGACCATTTCATCATTACTTTTCTGTCCTTCTGTGTGTACATCTGTGCACATGTGTCTATACGCATTGAAAAACATAAACCTAAAAATAACTGATTCATAATTGCAATCCTGCTCTTGTCTCACACGTTTATTAGAGGCTACAAAGGTTATCAAAATTTATCAAAGTGGTTTATAAAGCAGGAAATGTGTGGCGTGTTCCTGGTAGCATTTTTTAACACAAACCTTTATCTAATAGTAGCTGATTTAAAAGTTCACTTTTGTGTTAAATTGTGATTAACATTAAAATAAGTAAACAGAGCTTTACCTTCAAACTGAAGCACGAAAATAAGGATTAATTCCAGTAGAGACATTCTGTGTCTATTCCCTGTCGGCAGATGGACGGGTTGTGAGACTTCTCTGCTGCAGGTCTGTATGTGATTGTGCTGTTTCCTCTGTGTCCACTTTCCTCTTTGACCTATTGTTAAAATAACTTGAGAAACAACGCCAACCACCCATCCTGTCTTCAGTTACAGAGAGTCAGATTTGCATCACTTCTATGCACATCCTAAATCGACTGCACGAAACAGGAAGAAGAAATTTGTGTTTCACAAACTGCACTTGACAATTACACACATTCCATTTTAATCCTTTTTTTTTAACTTGATGGTGGTGCGTTTTGGTATCATCCAAAGGAGTTTGTTTAACATATAATTTTAAAATATATAATTAATTTATCACAGTTCATTCCACTGAAATAAAATTAACTTGACAGAGCAATGGAAATGTAATTTACACTCTCTCATTTCGGTGGCGTAATCAAAAGGAAGTGATATTTCTAGTAAGAAATCAAAAAACTGAATAACAAGACTAAGATTCTACAGCCATGCTAGCAGCTCACACTGTACTTTGGCAAAGTGGTGCTTTAGATTTTGTTGATTGACAGTTCACATTATTGTTTAAACGTGGCCCATTTCAGACTGTGATTGTGTGGACTGTCCACGGCTAGCAGGTGACCCGCATGCGCAGAAGAATGATACAATGCTACACGCTTAAATAGGGGTTTTTTGTTTGTAAATTTGCATTTGTGTATGTGATCATTTATTCAGAAACAATTTAAAAATGATTAATAAAAAATGGTCGCAGTGTTGCTTTTCATTACTGAAAACCCCAACAAGGACATTCTGCCAGCACAAGCTGAAACCTGAAAACATATAATCATTTATAAATGGACAGACGTCCTCCTTAAATTGCCAAATTGCCAAATTGCCAATTGTACAATGCCAAAACAAATGTCATGCCATTTCTGTATAAGTCTCACAGAAGGTACAGTTAGGATCAATGTCATTTTTAAACCTCGCCATGCAATGATTCATAGGCTAAAATCTGTGAATAATGTTAAAGGATAGGCTACCTTGTTAATAAGCAGCCTAAGTATTTATGGAGCAACATCCACATTTTTCTCCAGCACAGATCATTGACAAACTGGTTCCAGTAAAAAGTGGCTTATGGTTTATCACTGAAAAGTGGTGGGGACATAAGGGCTCATATTAGGCATGTGCAATACACTTTTAGCTCAGGAGACCTGATGAAACACAATATTAGGTTCATGTGAACAAAACCAGAAGATATTTCAACACTATTATGAAGAAATATTCAAAGCTGAAATATATGAGTGTCCTCCGCCAGAACATTTTGAGCAATAAACACTCGTAAACAATTAGTGTCGAAATGTCTTGAGTTATATAAAGGGAAACACAAAAATCAGGCAACAGGTGACATTTCAAAATATAAAATATAGTTGGAATATAATGCAGTAAGTTTGTTTTTAGCTTAAGTTACTTTTTTTGGACAATGCACATTTGTTTCTTTTATATTTAAATTGCATTGCATGTTTTATTATTGTAGAAAAAAAAACTTCCTCAAAGCAATTTCATTTATTTATTTATGTATGTATCGTTGCAAGCTATTTTTCAGAAAATTTTTAACAAATGCTTTCAAAAAGGGATAGAGACAAAATTAGCTGTTTCAAAAACTGGTGGCCACATATCCCCAGCATCCCCAGTGTAAATGACACCATTGATACTATATCTTGTTGGAGCAAAGCGCGTATGTCCCTATTGTTGTTACATGGACGGGAAGAGAAGCAGACCCTGTGGTGTGTTCCATTTGACATGGGAAGTTGGAATTTCCAAGTTCAAAGTCGGAAATTTCAAAGGGAATGCATCAACTGCATTGTGCAAACTCCTTGCAATGCATGGCAGACAGGAATGCCCGGAAACTTATTTCCTTATTGGACTAATTTATGATACTCGAATAAGACACTCACAAGTTTCTGAACATGTATGTTTTTTTGAAGATGAATTCCTTCATCAAGTCAAACTCTTCAGCAACCTCTCTGGTTTTAACTGCAAAGTTCAGATGGTGTCAGACTGACTACAGCTGTTATCACACATAAATATACTGAAGGGTCTAAAAATATAAATTATATGCAGTATATGTTTCAACAGGAGTAAAATGTGTCCTCTGGATACTTTGATGATCGTTTGTTGCTAGAAAACTCACAACATGGTGCCAACATTTTTTGACGCCTCCATGTGACAGTAACAGCAGCAGGCAGTATACAATAAGGTGTACCTCAGGATACCAGAACTGTGAATTTTTAAATCTGTCACTACCAAATAGTTTGTAATTTTTCCTCACTCCCTTTCTCTTCTCTAAAGAGGCCGCAGAGGATGATAATGTGGCAACTTGTAGTTAGTTCACTCATGCTGAAACTGAATACTGATGATCAACAAATGTATCTGAGAAAAAATAAACTAGTTTAACAGCAGCACTATCATTGAAAATAATTTAATATTCAATTAATTCATTTATGTGGCTTCTTTGAGGCAGAAAAACATTCAAGATGAAAAACACATCGGACATGTTAATAACCCCTTATGGAGCAGAGCAAATAGTTGCCTACAATATTTACACATCCAGCAGATGAGCATCCCACTCGAGCAGTGTTTCCATCCACCTGATCAAGTCCAACATTCACTCTTCTTTAAGCTGTTTTGTTCACCAATTCCTGAGAAAAATATCTGGCTCGTTAGCTGCTAAATGTTCTCTGTCTGCTGTTTGGTGCTGAGCAGGTAGTTTACAATAAAGCTGCCTGCTACTGCTGGAAACAGGGTTGATGAGAGCAAAAGTGCCATAAAACCTAAACTGATTGCTAAATCAGGCTTAAAAAAGCTGTATAAAAGCAAAGTTTGCGATATTTCTTGGTATTTCTTGGCTGTCAACATTTTTACAATACAAGCAGTCAATTGTTCTTTAATTAATCTCATAGGCACTAATTAAATTATTAATATCTTACCATTTGAAACTACTGAACATCTGCTTGTTGTTGCCATGAAAACTGTTTGACAGAAATTCTTTACATGTAAGTCATAAAAAGAACAATCAATGCATCATAAACATAAAACAATTTAACTCAAAGCTTTCATCACTCATGTAAAATGACTGTGATGATATTTGACTTTGTGAGATGAAGTTGGTGTGGAAGTTGTCGATCACTGCAGTCTAGTAGCAGCAGGATGTGCTTTTACATTTTCATACTGGACTTCTGCATCACTATTCACCTGTGAAATAAAACATTATGAGATTATGAAAAAAAACTATTTAAAGGGAACAAACTGTTGATGTTTCTACCAGACAGTAAAAAGTTTCATCTTTCATTTTTAAATTATAATAGTTATTTTTAAACTCACATTGTTCTCATTATCAAGTGGTTTTGTGTTCCCTGGACAAAAAATATGAAAAATTACCATTACAGGTCTGAATATAGGATATACATTTACCAGTTCTATCAAATGATGGTCTGAATTTGCTCACCTCTGTCTCTGAAGACAAGAACTGTGATTCTAATCATTAGGATCAGTACTGCAATTCGCAGAGTCAACATGATGTAACTCAGAGGAGACCAATCTGTGGGATATGTTGAACATGAACATGTCAGTTAATAAATAATTCTCATTTCTAAAGCTTGGATAGGCAATTATTTCTTATATTTGTTGAAATTAGCTTTACGTCATCAATAAATAAAATACTCTGACACATAAATGAAATTTATGTGCCGTCGGGGATTAATGAAGTATTTCTGATTCTGATTCTAATCAGCTGGCCTACCTGCCTGTCGACACACACGCACTCTGCCTGTGCACTCATTGCGCATGAAAATGTTTTTTGGGGGAAGTGCCTTTAAAGAGAAGTGGGTAAGATTTTTTTGTTGGTTACTTTCAAAATCTAGCTGTCTCTTGCTAGTTTCTTTACCTCATCTTTAGTAAATAACAATAGTGTTATTTTCCTTTTGTGACAATACTTGATCTCCAACATTTTGAAACTTTGAGAAACCAAGAGGTGAGAGACTTTTCTGGCAGATTTCCTCTTATCCCACCTGTGAAGACAGATGTGTAGTCAGCCCCAATTTCTACATTGTTATTCTTATCAACAACTTGGCAGGTGTATCTCCTGTTGTGGCCACTCTGACGTTTCACAGTCAGAACAGAAACACAGTCCTTCTGTCCGAGGAACTTATACCCGACATCTTCACCAAGCAGCACAGTTCCTGTCTCATTCACCCAGCGGATGCTGTTTTGTTGACAAGGAGGGAGTTCAATGTATTTCAACAGAGAGCACTCTAATGTGATTTCACCATCCCTCTTTGCATCAGCGTCTGGTGGAGATGAAGAGACTGAGAAAAAACAAGTCATAACGGTTAACTCAGCATCAAAAATATCAGGCAACTCCCTTAGCCTTGTCCACTCTATCTATACTCATTCACTGAGAGGGTCCCTCATGTTAAGGGCTGTCCCAAACCAGTGAGGCATTCAGTTCAGTCTAAAATGTATGCTCATAGACATCTTCCCTTGAATGGAAGGGGTGTCCCCATAATGCCTGGATGAATTATGGCTGTTGCTTTCTCCTTGGGTTTGGGAGACTCGCAGCAAGTAGATAGTGGACAGGAAAAAGGGAGTACAGCTTCGCACAGCGCAACATTTTAGTGCCAAAAGCAGAATTCCCACTCAAGAATCTTAATAAGTTTTCACAGAAATTAGACTCACTTGACAGAACACTGAGATGTGTTCTTACATCCTGATTAGAGTTCCTCCCCTGTCGACAGGTGTAGAGACCAGCATCCTCAGCAGTGATGCTGGTAATAACCAGAGAGCACTTAGTGTCTAGATCCAGCCTGGCAGCTCGGGCTGAGGCCTTAATAACATTTCCATGCAAAATCTCAGAAAAAGTGTGAGACACATCTCTGTTGTAAAGCCATGAAACACTAGAGCATGTTGTGTTAGAGGATGATGCACGGGCACAGGGCAGGATGGCATCATGTCCAGTTATTTTGTAGAGAGTGGTTTCTCCAAAGATGCCTGCTGGAAAGAAAAGAATACATGTTCTGCCTTTGGTGTGAGAGACCCTCAATCCCCCACTGTGACCCATCCACCAATGTGTCCCTGAGCAAGACACTTAACCCCTAGTTGCTCCAGAGACGTGCATGACATGTATAGCAATTGTAAGTCGCTTTGGATAAAAGCGTCAGCTAAATGAATAAATGTAAATGTAGAAATTACACATTATATAAAAAACCACCTGCATAGAGGCTGGATAATTTTTTCTAGGCCGTAATATACAACAGAAGTTTACATTTTGTATATAATCAACACTTATATAACAAAAGACAATCAAAGCACTTACCTTTGAACTGAAACACAAAAATGAGGGTTAATTTGAGTAGAGCCATTCTTCTTCTGTTCTCTGGAAACAGGCGGTTTTCTGTAATGCTTTTTGTCTCTGGTACAGAGACAAAGAGCGTAAACGTTGAGTGTAAACGATGAAGACATTTCCTTTTTGTGGTTGAGTTCCTCAATAAAAACTATTTGTAAAGCACATCAGTCATTACCCAGCCTGTCATAAATATCCAACCAACACGGGAAAGTTCATTTCTGTAGGTGTACACCCTTCAAACAGCACCATTTGTTTAATCTCCACATAACATGGGAACACAACAAGTCAAGGAAATACATATATTTTTTCTGGTATTGAATGTTGACATATCAAAACAGCAAATTGGGCTGCATCTCTCATTGACCTCCTAAGTCACAAGATCGCTGACGTAATTGCTGACGTAATCTGCACTCTGCACATGCGTTGGCGTCTTTAGCTACCTATCGGAAGCTCCGTCTTAAACCGGACTCTTATCCACTCTTTTTCGTTACATTTTTTATATCCTTTTTATTTAACTTTAACTTAAGTTTTACGTGGGTTAAGGATTTTAGTCATCCGACATGGATTTTAATCTAGATGACCGTAGAAATGCGATCAACGCTACTGACCACAACAAAGCTCCGGTGACTATGCTAGCTGAGATAACTCTGCCCCATGAGGACTGCACACTCCTTAAGAAAGCGAACAAGAAGATTGCTGACCTTACGGAAGACATCCAACGACTTTCAGAGGAACTCAAAGAGAAAGATTCCCTGCTGACTGGCTTTATGGATGTGGCTTCAGTACAAGCCAAACAGATTGTTTCTCTTAGCGCAACCGCTAACATCCAGGACACCGTGTTATGGGACCCCTCTAGCCTTCCCAGGCTTTCATCCTGCTCGACTCCGAAGCATCAGTCATCCTGGGCTGAGGTGGAGGTCCGTGGCTGCAAGAGAGGCTCAGATGGTGCTGCCTCTCCTCCGCACATCGGCCTCTCCAACCGCTATGCAGCCCTGTCTGACGACACTCCGGTCCATCCGGCGGATGCACCTGCGGCTTCGAGTCTCCCTGATACGGATCTCTTTCGGCGGACAGTGCCTGCCGACACTGTTGCATCTCCTTCACCGGCTACATCTAGCATTATGCCCCACTGGTTAGATGTAACTGGACATGATGCCATCTTGCCCTGTGCCAGTGCATCATCCTCTAACACAACATGCTCTAGTGTTTCATGGCTTTACAACAGAGATGTGTCTCACACTTTCTCTGAGATTTTGCATGGAAATGTTATTAAGCTGCCAGGCTGGATCTAGACACTAAGTGCTCTCTGGTTATTACCAGCATCACTGCTGAGGATGCTGGTCTCTACACCTGTCGACAGGGGAGGAACTCTAATCAGGATGTAAGAACACATCTCAGTGTTCTGTCAAGTGAGTCTAATTTCTGTGAAAACTTATTAAGATTCTTGAGTGGGAATTCTGCTTTTGGCACTAAAATGTTGCGCTGTGCGAAGCTGTACTCCCTTTTTCCTGTCCACTATCTACTTGCTGCGAGTCTCCCAAACCCAAGGAGAAAGCAACAGCCATAATTCATCCAGGCATTATGGGGACACCCCTTCCATTCAAGGGAAGATGTCTATGAGCACACATTTTAGACTGAATTGACCGCCGGTCTGCCGCTGGGCCTGATCGGCGGCCGTCATCTCGGTCAAAAACCTTTGCTTCCCGACTCAGACGCTCCGGAGGCCGTCTCTACCCTGCACCGTCGGGTAGCCCTTCTCTCAGGTCTGTTACTGCTACTCCAACACAACACTCGGCAGCTCACACACTCCATCCTCAGTCCGCACGCAGTGTTGAAGCAGATTCTGCTCAGTCCTGCTCTGGAACCCCACAACCGGCATCTCCTCGTCCTCTTTTCTCCCCAACCACACTAATAATTGGTGACTCCATAACCAGAAACATCCATTTCTTTAACGCTACCACTCACTGCTTCCCCGGTGCCACCACGGCTGACATTTTAAAAAAACTCCAGGACCTGATGCCGTCGCTCCCGTCCTCCATCACAAGAGTGATGGTCCATGTCGGAACAAATGACACAGCTCTTCAGCAGTCTGAGCTGACAAAATCAGATTTTAACCGTCTTTTTAACTTTTTAAAGCAGTGTGGAAAGTCCGTTTTTATCTCTGGTCCCATTCCCACAGTTGGTCGCGGTGCTGGCCGCTTCAGTAGACTCCTTGGCCTCCACGACTGGCTCCAGTCCGCCTGCAGGGCTCATCGTGTGTGTTATGTGGATAATTTTAATATTTTCTGGCAAAGAATGTCTCTTTTTAAGACAGACGGACTTCACCCAAACAAACGGGGCTCAGAAATGTTAGCTGCGCACATGCAGCATGTGGTGCGGTCCACACATGACTTACGTGAATGACTAATCATTCATGCTGCACACCTGGACACACCACCGCTCACTGAACAGATCTCTGCCTCATTGCCACAAACAACTGTTTCCACCTGCTGGCATGTAAAGCTGTCTGCTCCCAGCGCTGTTCCACAGACTAGTATTCCTGTCATCATCATGCTCAGACCAGTAAACCGAAATGTGCACATCCCAAACAGAAATATTAGTAATCTCTTAAGGACAACTGCACCAACTCCAGCACCCAGAACAAACTCATTTAAAATGGCTCTCTTCAATGTGAGATCTCTCTCAAGTAAGACTTTTATCTTAAATGATTTTATCTTGTCTGCAAATCTAAATTTTATGTTTTTAACTGAATTGGTTACCTGGTTGCAAATAAATGACTATTGCCAGCTAGCTGAACTGTGTCCGCCTCAATATGATTGTTTTAGTCAACCGAGTGGTCGTGGTGGTGGGCTAGTGAGCGTGTACAGGAAATATTTAAAATGTCATCAAGTACGCTGTGATGAATTTAACTCCTTTGAAGTTCTCACTCTTAAACTTGGAGGGCTGCAACCTATCATATTTGTTATAATTTATCACCCCCCAAACCCGCCTGGAGGATTTTTATCAGAACTTCCTGAATTTTTATCTACTCTGGTTTTAAATTATGACAGAATTGTGACAATTTTAATATTCATGTTGATGACCCCACCAATGTTAATGCAACTGACTTTTTAAATATGGCCACTTCTTTTAACTTCAAACAACATGTCAAAGGGCAAACCCATAACCGTGGTCATACACTGGACATGGTTTTTACCCTGGGTGTCAGCATTTCCTCTGTGGAATTAGTGGACATGACCATATCTGACCACAGATGTATTGTTTTTAGCTGCGATTCGCCTGTTACTCATGCCGCCTCACCAAGCTCTGTGTGTTCTCGCATCTTTAATGAACAAAGTGTTTCAAAGTTTTGCGCATTCTTTCAGAGCCAAAGCCAACACCTGTCTGATTCCAACAGCAACAATCTGGTCGATCACTTCAATCATATCTGCTTGTCGTCACGAAATATTACTGCTCCTCTAAAGGTTAGGCCTACGTCTAAAGCTAGTAAGCAACCCTGGATAAATGACAAACAAAATATTTTTCATCCTACCTGTCAAATAGGAAGTTTTGCGTGTCTGTAAACAACTATGTCTCCTCGTTCTGTCCAGTTAAATATGGTGTGCCTCAGGGGTCGGTCTTAAGACCCATTTTGTTTTCCTTGTATCTGCTTCCCCTTGGACATATTAACCATAAACATGGCATTTCCTTTCATATTTATGCTGATGACACACAAATATACTTGCCCGTCAGATCCACAGACCCTGGAATGCTGAGTTCACTCAACAACTGCCTTTGTGAAGTTAAAAAATGGATGTCAAATAATTTCTTCCAACTGAACCCAGACAAAACAGAAATCCTGGTCATCGGGTCCCAGCAGATGGCAAATCAAATACTGCCATCTGCTTGTTCCCTAGTAAATCACATTAAGGGAAAGAACCTTGGTGTTTGGTTTGATAGTAATTTAAATTTCGAGCAGCACACCACAAAGCTTGTTCAATCATGTATTTATCAACTTAGAAATATAGCAAAAAGACCAGTCTATAGGAGAGCCTTTCCCGATCTTATTTGACTTTTTTTTATCCCTTTTATTTTATTGTATTTTACAAATTTTATATTTATCTTAAATGTGTATTTTAGTCTTTTCAGTGTTTTCATGCTTTTATCTTGTATTGTTTTTGTATTATTGTCTCTTGGGTATTATTGTCTTTACACTTTGTAACTTGTTTTTGAAAAGTGCTCTACAAATAAAGATTATTATTATCATTACTGTTCAGACAATCGTTACACAATCACCTGTGTCTAAGCTACAAAAGGCATAATGAAACATTTACAGCAATTTAATTTCTTCAATTACAGTACAATTCCATATTTTTTAACAAGTTCCAGGTAAACAGATCTGAGAAATTGACTAAAATATAAAGAATGAAACCTGGGGTAACTTTATTTTTCCAAACCACACATGTAGCTGCTTCCACTATTTTGGCATAATTTTTACTGTTAGTTCTCTGTCATTCTCAGATAAAAAAACCTTGTAGCTCAAAATTATATCTCAAAAATGTAAAAACTTTGAAGAAGAACTGGACAAAATAATGCATTATTTGGCAATATCCAAAAGACTTAAAGACATTTTTATGAGTGGTTAAGAATGTGCCTCAATTCATGAAGAAGCACATATTCCTATCTTCAAAATTTCCGGTGTCATTTTTAGTTACTAGATAAAGTGTTTTTGAACAAAGTTCAAAAAGAAATTTGTGTTTGCGTTGAAAAGACAAAGACAGATAAAATGCTTTAATTGTGATTTTACTCAGTGTCAGTCTTTTTATTTTCAACAGAAATGTACAGAGTAATGTCATCTGCATACAATGTGAACATCCGACCATGTATGAATTAAAAATCCAACAACAGCTTCACAGAAGAATAACATTGAGATACATTCCTGCAGGGAGATCCTGGGATGGGCTCTGCCAAATAATTCATGTCCCCCTATGTATCCTGCTTAGTGGTCTGTTGCAGAATCAAGTGGGAATATGGGAATTGAAGAGAGCAGTTTATGTTGCTTGCTACTACGTTTCTCAGATTCCCTCTCTGTAGCAAGTGTGTTGCATCTTCAGTGTGTGAGTCCTGTGACAGATGCCTTTACTGTAAGTCCTTTTGTTCAAACAGAGACAAATTCTACCCATCAACAGAATAAAAGGTTTAAAAGGATAACCAGACTGTGTTTACTGCAGGATGGAGATGGCGTAAAATATGCTTAAGCAAACATTACCGTTAATAGTAATTTTTCCAAATGAAATGTCTGACACCTTGAATTCTCAGACCAGAGAACCATATATTATTAATCTTTTTATAATACTCCTCAGTGCTATTTGCTGTAGTGTATTCACAGAGATTAATAAATAGACAAATAAATTATACTGTTTGACCATATGTCAGACTTTTGTGCTCTATAAAAGTTACGGTTATAAAAAATTTGAGAAAGACAATGACATGTTAGGTCTTCATTTGCTAAGTACCAGAAAATAATTATAAAAATAAAGAATAATAATAATAAGTAATAAATATTTTCAACCAGAAATAAGTGAAACAGATGACTTAACAGTGGTTTGGAGAAACGTGGCCATGTTAAAGGTATTTTGAAAAGTAAAGTGTATCATACAACAAACTAAGTAAAATACCTCTCTGCTGATGTTGTACAGTTAACACTGATTAATATTCTCAAGCCTCCTTTGACACATAGAGAGGTGTGATAAAACTAAACATTTCCTAAAATAATATGTAATTGCCAAATGCCATTTATTAATAAACAGTTGATGATTGTAAAAGCTGAAGATGCTAACATGAAGCTGAAGATGATTACGTGCCATTTGAAAAGCTGCTATTCATTGAAAAATAAAAGCCAAAATAAAGAAAGAAAATGAAAGAAAATCCTGGTTTGTTCGTGTGTTTTTTTTTATTTTAAATAAAAATAAAACTATATACAAAAAGATTTCAAACCTTAAAAATGTTATCTGTTCTCTCAAGTGAAAGTCAAATAAACAATTTAAAACACATCAATGTAGTCTGGGGGTAATGGTGCTTTCAGACCAAAAGCGAAGGAGCGTTTGGGGTGGTGAGTTTACATACAAAGCCAATGCAAAGACGCGTAGAGCCGCGATTTCCTGTCAGGTGGCACAAAGCGACGCGAAGGGGGCGGGGGCGGGGGCGGGGGCGGGGGCATGAAGAGTTGAATATTTTCAACTCAAGAGAGAAAGTTGCATGATGCTGAGTCGCGATAGCCTATCAGCGTTGAGATTGTTCGTACGTCACTGACGGCTTCAGAGCGATGTGTGCTGACAGACCTGACAAAGCATGAATTCATATGTTTAACAAATCTGCATCATGTTGTAGTTATTTCGCCATCAGTTTAATCCGTTTATTGCAATTTAATCACAGCAAAATATTTACTTTGGGTTCATACAGCTGTAGTAATGGCAAGTTGTTTTAATTCACGTTATCGCTTTAAAATCGCCTTCTCGCGTTGTGTGTGAACACTTGCAGCGAATGTACTCATGCAAGGAAAGCGTCGTGAGGAGAAAATTCACGTTTGGTCTGAATGCCGCATACCTGTAAGACTTGACTGGAAGTAAGCTAAATGACAGTTAATTACATATTTTGCCTCTATTTTGAAACAGTAAACGTTGGCAACATTCATTCACACTTGAAAAATGTATACTTACACTAAACCAGAATTCCTTCTACAAGTCAAACTTTATATGACAAATGAATAGATGTTGCACAAAGAATTGAACACTTTTGTGCTTCCCTTGTCCACCCTGCTTGCATTGTTATTACCACAGAGATTCCTCAAGATAGCGCTCTCCTTCTTTCATGTGTCAACATCTCAGTGTGATAACAGACAACAGTCAGCATTAAAAACAATTAAAAACCAAGAATTTGAAATCATGTACTTGAGTATAAAAGTTGAAATTGTGCAATTTTCTTTTTGTGCACTGAACTCAGAACATGTTCACATTCTGTTTGGTCCTTTGTGGTTTGTGTAGGAAAACGCTGCAGCACTGTTGTGATGTCATGAAGCCACTGTACACTGTACAGGCATTTTTTTACTACTGCAGAATGTTATTTCTCTAATGCCATAATCTTCTTTAAACCTGTTAGAGTTAGGGCTGGGCGATCTGGCCAAAAATGTTATCCTGATGAAAACATTTCATATTATTCGATAAATGTCAAATGATTATTTCTTTCAAGTTTAAAGGCTGATTTTTGCTCCTGAGAGAAAATTGAAGAAACCAGATGGTTAATATGTAGTTAAACTTTTCTTTATGGTCAGAATGTGACAAACACTTCATGCCAAACAGTGGCTCACTTCACAAGTCTGAGTTAGAACATTTAAAACTACTATCTTTTTCAACAAATATGATTAGTTCATCTTTAATAGAAAAGGTGCTAATTTGTTTGTGATTCAAATGAATCAAAGCAAATATTTGACAATATATTGAACATTTATTATATTGTTATTGAGGAAAATGATGTTGCGATAATTATTATTATTGTTTTATTGCCCAGCCCTAGTTAGAGCCAATTAAGGGGTGTCGTCAAAACAAGTCTAACCTTCCTCCATCAAGGTCTTGCTAGCACTTATTATGATGGACTCGTTTTTACATTAAGATTTGGACTTATTATATAATAAATTAAAACATACATTTACTTTCACTATTACAATTACATGAATCATAAGCATAGAGTTTTGATTCTTCATGTCAGTTATGTCAGTGCCCGTTCATAGCAAGTCAACTTTCCTCCTCCTTCCCTACACCTCCTTTTTCCCAGTGTGGTGGTGAGTTAAGGGAAAGAAAATAGGGAAAATGCGCAGGCATGCATCCCTGGAATCTGATACCAAAATGCAATTCTTCTAAACATTTCACTCTTTTGCCTTGTCGTTTGTCATGAATGGAAGGACTTGCCATCCCGGGTTTACTGTACGGGGTAGGCTTTCATGTACTTTTGTAATTGTCTAGCACTCCCAGGACTTGTCATATCATTTGTGACAAAGTCTGTCTATTATTATGCAGACTAAAACAAACCATGCTAAATGATTTGCATCTGCCTGTTTACTGTGCGTGCAGCATTGTATTCAAATATTCATGGTTTATGCCTCCGATGTAGAGGTCCTCTTCGATAATTAACATAAGTGTTGTGTGTAAAGAGAAAATCCAGTGAAACAATATCAGCAACATTTACAGTGTGTTTCATGTCAGTCTAGAGCATGAGAGGATAATTCAAGTAAACTCAGGAAATGTTGCCCTGTGCAGTAGCTGCTGTACAAAGCCAAACAAAATGGCTCACTAGTTCTTCCTCCCAGACACCTGAAGACTCCAAACAAAGAACTCCTGCTGTGATGAATCAAGAATCACAGAAGGATTTTGTTTCTTTCAACTACAGGGAGGCTTGTGATGGTGATCTAGGAATTGAAAGCTTGTTTTACCAGCCTGTTTTCCATTGAAACTGGATTTACAAACAGTAACCGAAGTAGAGCAGCATGCTTCACCTACAGTAAAAATAACACTTCTTCTACATGTCATTGCTGCCTTTTTTATCGCAAACTACCTTTCAGGATGAAACCCAATGTTCTGACAATTGGAGGCAATGCTTCTTCTATGCAAGTGTTTTGGAGCACAACCCATTTTACAGAAACTTCCGAACTCTCAGATCCAGTTGGTGATTAGAATGAGGACCCAATTTACGAAAAAAACAACAACTAACAGATGAGTTCCTAAGTCAATGTTCCTATCCTAACTTAAAAGTGTATAACACAATAAGCTATCCACACGTTGACATTTCTGTGTGGTGTTAGCTAACTTGTTTTATCTGTATGGCTCCTCTTTTATTGCTTTTACACAACCGATGAAATTTCAGCGGGTGAAACTTATTCACTGAGAGGGCTATCTCATAGCACACACCCTTTATTTCATCTTTAGATTTCTCTACAGATGTTACCAACAGCTCTAACTCATTTGTCTTTAAGACAAGTCCCTGTTGTTGTTTTTGCTCTGTTTTTGTATGTTTCAGCGAGAAAAAGCAACAGTTATGAAATTGTTTAGCTGTGAGATTAGGTAACATACAGATAAGGTGATAAGTAATGTTGGATTTAGTTAAATTTTTCTAAGACTAGGAAGTTTCTGTAACAGGGCTCCTGGATCCTCCTGCAGAGGAGCTCTGAAGGAGTCAAGCAGCTCGGGGGGAGCGCTGTGCCTTGTTGGTCACCCACCTGCCACTGTAGATTGTGGCTGTGCCTGATTAGACTTGGCTCACACTCAGAGCCAGAGATTATGCTTGGCAATATAAAATCAAGTGCACCTTCAGGTACTTCACATAGCCAACATGTCCGTCTCCCGTGACAGCAAGGAGACTTTCTTAGTTCTCCTGCGATCCTGTGATTTGGCAGGGTCACAGTGAGGTTTCACGGGAGAAGCTGATCGAGGTTTCCATCTTGGCTGTGTTGGTTTTCTTTCCTGAAGTGCAGTCACCAGGACACTCAGAAGGAAGCTAGGAGAAAGAATGATGGAGAAAATGTAGATGGCCATCAGCAAAACTTCCTCAAGCATTTGTTGCAGTTTAGAAGTGCCAGGGATGAATTAGACCAATTAGACAAATTATAATAGAGTACCCTCCGCTTTGATGAAGCTAATGGGGTGCTAATTAATGTGAGTCTGATTAGACAAATGCACCCCTCGCTGGGCTGTTATTGGTATTTGCTTCCAATTTTGCTTAAAATTTTCAAGAAACTCAGTTTCTAAATATATGACAGAGAAAAACCGGGCATGTATTTGTGCAATCATTCATTTTTTATGTACGATACATGGTTGTTAACACACCTTGTTATCAACAAGGTTATCAACAAGGTGTGGGAGTTGTTGATAACTTCTTGTTATCGACAACATGTGGTGGAGTTTAGGGGTGTGACAAGTCCTGTTATCATTTAAACCTTCACGTATTGGCCTGGTATTCATCAGACAGAGTTGAATCAATTTGCAAGTCAATGTTTCCAGATTTCTGTCTTGTACTGTAGCAAAAACTGACTGTGTAAGGCCAGCAAAACAAAGCAACAAGTAAACCCTCACCAATGAGTAAGATCTGTGCCACCTTTTCACTCGCAATTATTGCACCATCAATATTTTTTATGTTAGCAAAGTATCACGAGTACTTGTAGGGGAAAGATGTTGCAGGGAAACCAACCAGCAGAGACTTATCGCCAGACTGCAGTTTTTCTTCGCTCTGTGCCACGTTTTACCATCGTTAATCTCATTTTATTGGTTTACACTCACAACTCTCAAAGTTAGAGATTAGCTGGTGAAAACAGTAGAGCATTTAGCATCTAAAGTGGGAGATATTTTCCTCAGAGCTAAAAGAGAGCAAGTATTTGGACCTACTCTGGTGACACAAACACAATAATTTGTTTGCACTGCACCCAAGTGGCCAAAACATCATCTCAGTCTACCACAGTGTCTTTCTTTATATTACCACCAGATGCCGCCAAATAAAAACAAAATGAAAGTCCTTGTGAAATGAGGCAGTGCTTGTGGCCACAATCACATTTAAAAGTTGGACAAAACTTACTAAGTTATTTCATTGGATTTATTTTCAGACGCCACATTTCACAAGTAAAAAAATCAGAAGAAATACATCTCAAAACATAAATTCAGGAATAAAGAGTTCTGCGGATAAATGTTGAAAAAATGTAATTCATAATTCATCTTGCAAAACTTGATTGTGGGTTCCTGAGGGAAGCTAAAGATTAGGTTGTAGACCTCTGAATTAAGGATGAAGCGGAAAGAGAGGATGGGCTTGATGATTTGCCTTCTCTGAAGGGCACTTCAGCAGTGACTCAGCAGGATGGCGGGGACATAGTCTGATTGAAGAGTCCAGATTCAGATTTAATAGCTTAATCAGCCGGTGAAGAGGTCAGAATCAAGAAGAGAAAGGATTTTATAGCTGTGTCTGTTTAGAGGACAATTTGTAGAGAGAGACTTAATGTCCAAACTAACAAAAAGACTCTGTTCAGGGAATCTAGAGAAAGATTCAAGAATCTGTCTCACCATAAGGTCACTCAATGGGACGCCAGAAGGAGGAAAAATAATGAACAAAGAGACACTCAGACTAAATGCTTTCCTCTCCTAAAGGGCACTCCACAGGAACCCAGCTGACAGAGAGGAAGGGAGATGGAAAGGAGAAGGAAATGATGGAATAAAGTATGAGAAAATAAGGATTTGTTTTATTTCAAATTACAGCAGGCCCTCATTTGTTCAAATCCATCATCCAGAGGATCAACAAATATACAAAAACACTAAAAGAAAAGAACAAGTAAAAAACTGCTTGCTAATTTGGCTCAAAGCAACTACAATCACATTCCATCAAGGTCCTACTGAGTAATAATAACTTGTTCCTGGTGGATGAGATCTTAAAATCTATACGTCTAATCTAACGTAATTTTCTTGAAACCTGAACTCAAATAAGTGTCAGCTGCTCAAAGAAGAATACTGCATATACAGATAAACATTCCACAGCTGACTTATGTAAAATGGCCAAAGAAAGTGATCTACTGTTAACCTTTGGGTGTTTGTTGGGTACAAGAAGGCAGGCATCACCATTACTGTGTTTTTGTGTGTGTTTTTGTGCACTTACTGCTTGCAGGTGGCTGCTATCTGCTCCCATGTTGACATTGTGTCTTTTCAGTTCTGACTTAATAAAGGCTGAAACATGAAACAAGGAAACATTACCTTTCTAATACTTGGTTTGACATGCACAACTGAACACACACATATTCACACACACACAGCTTACCAGTGAGCAGTATTCCCAGGAAGATCCAGACGCAGAGGAAGATATTTCCAGTCAATGGATTGTGGTCTGTGGTCAGTTTGCCCTGAATCAGAGTGAAAATTATCCCAAATATCTGCAGGCGCACACACACACACACACACACACACACACACACACACAAATGCATGATTAATTAATATCAAAGCAGTACTACATATAGTGCTTAAAAGACACTTCTGAGGAATTTTATGATACCTGAGCAAAAGCATTGAGGAGTCCTGACGATGTTCCTTCAGACTCTGGGTAAGTGATCTCCACTCCAAACTCAAACCCCAGAGGCAGGTAACCCGTCATGAAAAACCTGAGACACAGACGTGAGACAGGAGCACAGAGTTTAGAGACTAAATAAAGTCCAATAATAATGTGTTCAGCTTAAAAATGGGTTTATAGCCTCTAAGAACGAAAAAAAACTTCTTAAAGATCCAAAATAGTTCAAAATATTAAGGTTAATATTAATATAAATAAGATTAATCCAACAAATCGCAGGTTGCATCTTGTCATATACATATTTTAATTTATTTGAAACATCTACACACTGCCTGCTAACTGCGGGTCTGCTGGAATTAAATTAAAGCCGTAGATTGTTACCTTTCACTGCACTGTAACGTCCGTTTATGTCTTTCTTTGTTTTTAGATTTTCAGTGCCCTGATTCTACACTGCGCTGTAACTTTTACTGTCCTGTTGTACTGTTTTTATAATGTGTTTTATTTTTTCAATTTCCCTGTGTTGCTTTTATGTCTGATGTAAAGCACTTTGAATTGCCTTGCTGCTGAAATGTGCTATACAAATAAACTTGCCTTGCCTTGCTTCATGCCTACAGTATTGTGTAGAGAGTAAAACTGCACGGTGATGCAGCCTAAAGGTCAGATAAAGATACAGCTGCCAGTTTCAATCCCAGTCGTCTGGAAACGTCCTGTCTTTAGCTTGTTTTAGCAGTTCTATGATCAAGAATTAAAAATCTTCTAATTCTAAATTATTAAAATTTTATGGTGGTTTTATGAACGTTTATGATTGGTTAGTGGCTGTTAAACTTCAAAAGTATGCTGAGTCGGGTGATGAAACATTTTCACTACCACTGAGTGTGCCCCCTGTTTCTCCCTATAGCAAACAAGTAAATATATAAATGTGACTTTGTTGAGTGATAATTTACTCTAACAATTTTTAGTTTAGTTACTCTTTATTAAAATTTGTGGCTACTTGTTCAGATCTTCCACTGAACTGAAACTTTTTTGTACTCCTCTGTTTCTTCGGTTTTATTCCATTTTAGCTTATGGATATATTTTACATGTATATTTTCCTTTTGTCTTCTTTTGCATCTTTTCTTAATTTTTGTAACTGTAACACAACATCTTAGCATGTGTAAAAAGAAATACGTATTATTTTACAATTTTAACACTCTTATATAATTAATCAAAATACATATTGTAGGAGTTGTAGACTGACCCCTGCTGTTATTATTCATGAAGTATATCTGTATTTCAATGCATTGCACTTCACTGTTGGCCAGGATGTTGATTAGTGCCTCCTTGTGAGAACAAGGTTCCCAGTTTAATAGTTAGTTTATTGCTCATGCTCTCTCTCTTGCTCTCCAGCTCCCTCTTCTCTCCTGCAGGCACACTGCCGGTCATGTGAGGACAGCATCGTCCTTAGTTTCCCTTTTGTTCTTTTATGCACTGGACCCTACACACCATCTCATCTCTCATGCACACCTTATATTTCTCATTCCACTGGTAGTTTCCACGCCTTGTTAATTGGCTTTTGTTAAATAAATTACTTTTGTTAAACTGTTGAAATGGTTGAGAGACAGTGGGTACGGAAAGTATTCAGACCCCTTTACATTTTTCACTCTGTTTCATTGCAGCCATTTTCCAAAAATCAAAAAAGTTCATTTTATTTCTCATTAATGTACACTCAGCACCCCATCTTGACAGAAAAAAACAGAAATGTAGAAATTTTTGCTAGAGATTCTTATTTCTCATAGTCTTTCATGTGTTCTTTGGCAAACTCTACACAGGCTTTCACATGTCTTGCACTGAGGAAAAGCTTCCGTCGGGCCACTCTGCCATAAAGCCACTACTGGTGGAGGGCTGCAGTGATTTTTGATTTTGTGGAACTTTCTCCCATCTCTCTACTGCATCTCTGGAGCTCAGCCACAGTGATCTTTGGGCTCTTCTCCCACAATTGCTCAGTTTGGCTGGACAGCCAGGTCTAGGAAGAGTTCTGGTCGTCCCAAACTTCTTCCATTTGAGGATTATGGAGGCCACTGTGCTCTTAGGAACCTTGAGTGCTGCAGAAATTGTTTTGTAACCTTGGCCAGATCTGTGCCTTGCCACAATTCTGTCTCTGAGCTCTTCAGGCAGTTCCTTTGACCTCATGATTCTCATTTGCTCTGACATGCACTGTGAGCTGTAAGGTCTTATATAGACAGGTGTGTGGCTTTCCTAATCAAGTCCAATCAGTATAATCAAACACAGCTGGACTCAAATGAAGGTGTAGAACCATCTCAAGGAGGATCAGAAGAAATAGACAGCACCTGAGTTAAATATGAGTGTCACGGCAAAGGGTCTGAATACTTATGACCATGTGATATTTCAGTTTTTCTTTTTTAATAAATTTGCAAAAATTTCTACATTTCTGTTTTTTTCTGTCAAGATGGGGTGCTGAGTTTACATTACTGAGAGATAAAATGAACTTTCTTGATTTTTGGAAAATGGCTGCAATGAAACAAAGAGTGAAAAATTTAAAGGAGTCTGAATACTTTCCGTACCCACTGTATTTGTAATTCCTCACCTCTGCAGATACAAACTGCACTGTACAAGCACACAGCTGTTTTACCATGATTATATACGGGTACTGTAGGGATCTCCGTGTGAAGGTCAGTGCTGTTAATGGACATAAAGTGTGAGGGAGGGAACGAGTTATGCAGACTGTGCAATGTCATCTGTCTTTATGAGCCCTCTGACACAACTGGAGATGGTTTGCAAGGATAACCTGTAACGTGTATCATTATATGATACTGTGCAGCCAACAACTCAAACTTTTTTAATTTGATCTATATAATATGATATAACATATATAATATAAATATATTATAAAATTGTAAAAAAAAAAAAAAAACAGTGCAGCACTTAGATATATATTTAACAACAAATACTGTACACTATACAAATGTAATGTAACTAGATGTATTATTTAGCAAACCAGGCCCGTCGTACCCGAGGATTCCAGCAGTGAAGAAGACCAGGTAGATGTTGTTGAGGTTCAGAGTAAAGGTGAAGACCACCATGCCCACAAACGACAGGATATACACGATCAGAGTCGTCGTCCTGTAAAACAGCAGCACAAACTCGTCAGAGACACTCGGTTTTTTGATTACTTTGATTGACAGCATTTTCTTCCCCAATCAGTGTTTTTGTTACTTCTGTAATCATCCTCTGCATGTGAAACTAACTCCTGATTCGTTTTCTTCCCACTTGATTCCCACACACAGACATGAGCTAGACCAGATGAAAAAAACAAAAAAAAACACATCCTCAGTTCATTTTCACTTTCCAAAGAGCGTTATCAACGGGCGCAAACCAAATTGCCTCTGGATTTAATTGAAGCGGTTGCGATTGGCCCGATCTGATTTTGGGTGGGTAAAAATTTGCCGGAGCAAATGAAACATGAGCTTCTCACAAACCAGACTGATCTGTTTGATTTGTCTCACAAAAGGGTCAACAACTAATGTATTACACTATAAGGCCCCATTTATATCAACATACCTGTCTGGGCCTGTTTTTCAAGGGTTGGGCCTCTTAGTTTGAGTGACGAGACATGTCAATGCTACTTCGAACAATGACATATTAACAACTTTGTGGCAACAGTTTATGGAAGACCATGTACTAACATCAGTGGCCAGTAGCCTGCAGGCAGGGGTCTAATCTTTAAGTGTCCACATACCATGGAAGACATTACAGCATTATGGAGATGTGCAATAGTAAAGTATTATATAATGACCCCTGCTGTTATTGTCCAGCAATGTCTTTGCATTTCAATGCTTAGCATTTGATTGCTGGGCAGATGTTGATTACCGCTTCATGATGACACCCAGGCCCGGTGTTCCCAGGATAACAAAGCGAGGTCTGATTTCTCATGGTTTTCTCTCTCTCTCTTTCTCTGTCTGCTCACTCACCTTCTCACTCTTCTCTCCTAAAGGGACACTGCCGGTCGTGTGAGGACGTTACACTCTCTCGTCCAGCATGCACACCTTACACTACTGATTCCACACGCCACACCTTTTTAATGTTTACATATGTATTTCATTTATTAGCTTTTGTTAAATAAATTTGTCACGGGCCACACTGTGACACTGCACACAAGAAAAACAACTAAATTACAAAAAAAGTCTATCTATCACAAAATGAACAGGTGGGAAAAGCTTGTGTACGCGTTGCCTACTTGTACATCTTTGTGTGGTCCAGCCACAGGCCACAGAGGATGGAGCCGACCATTCCAGCGATAACCAGAGTCAAACCAATTCTTCCAGCATTCAACTCCTGATTCTGAGGAAAGGAAAGGAGAGGAGAGGAGAGGAGAGGAGATGTTATTATAGCCTCAATGGAAACAAACAGCTGATTTAAAGGCTTCTGTGTGCCTTTAAACTCATCAAATCTGAACAGAGATACAAAGCCTCTCCTTACAGGTGGACTATAAGCCAGTCACATGTTTTGTTATACTGTATATGGGAGGGTGTTGTTAGCTGGGGGGAGTAAGGAATTTATGGTGTTTCTGGTAAGAGAGATCTATTAAGTCATCTGATGGTTCAGCTCAGAGAGTTTTATAAGTTCATGCAAGGGTGAACATATCTCAGTGTTTGTGTGTGTGTGTGTGTGTGTGTGTTTGTGTGTGTGTGTGTGCACTGACAGTGTTATGGTGGGCAGCAGGCATGCGTGAAAACAGCTAATGAACTCAGACAATAAGCTCATGTCTCATCACAGCCATCAGAAGTTTCTTTGTTCTTTTCTCTCTCTGTCTCTCTTTCTTTCCATACACTTTTATGTACATTTTAAACATGAATAGGAACACCAGAACTAAAAAACAACAACCAGCTAAATGGAAATAATGTTTTAAGCGTGGTTGAGGTGGAAAAGTCGGTGTGCTGATAAAGATCTGCGATAGATTTTTCCGTTATTATGTTGTTTGACCTGCTTTGTATCTTGTATATTGTAGCGTATTCTGTTAGAACAGAATAACAGCTAGGGGAGCTAAAATTAAGTTTTTGGCCAAATATTTAAAATAATCTAAACAATCTAAAATCGGACACTGAGACAATCAGGAGGCAAGAGACCTGAACCCATTATTATTTCTTTGAACTACTGATAGCAACCTGTTCAGACTCAGTGGTAATGTCCCAGTCATAGATATCCTGTACATAATGTAATAGTTGTAATGAGTGTCCTCCCTTAAAACTCACGTGAAAAAGACAGCAGTGAGTGCAAAAAAGCTGCTGGTTTTACCTCATAGTGGGCCAAGATCATCTGGTTGAGAAGTGTTGAAACGGAGTAGAAGGAACCGGTCATTATACCTGCAGACAGACAGAAACAAAGAAGCAGGGCAATGTGCAATTAGTTTTAGCAGCTCTGTCTTGACTCCTTTCAGCTTAGAATTGAATTTGTCCATGATGAATATGTCTGGGTTTGGTTTTGATATTTTTAAATCTAATGCAAAAATAGGCACATGCCCAAACCACAATAGGAACACTGCAGGGAAAAGATGAGATTTACTGTAGAAACTATGTTCCTTAAGGTCACTGTTTTCTAACAACAAGGACGACTGTGTGTTCAGCTGCCGTGACTGTGAGTGTGTGTGCATCCCTGATTGGTGCTTACCGAGTTAGAGTCACCATTAGGGGTGGGTATCGAGAACCGGTTCCAAGTTGGAACAGTTACAAAAAACACAGATGAGCTGACGTTCACCTTTTACGCTGAAGGTAAACAAATGATGTCTATAAATGATTCCAATATTTTTGTTTTTTGTCCCCAGAAATGCCCCTCTAGTACAGAAACTCCTTTCACTTTAGCCATGAAAGTAAAGATGAGCAAAAAGGAAGAAGGCCACAGAGCGCTGACAAGATTTATGTTGAAGGTGTCAGAAACAAGATTTGATAAGAACCGGATTTGATTCGTAGAATAGTAATCATGATGAAATTGAAATGATACCCAACCCTATTATGCATGCAGGTCAAATGTGTATGACACTGGCCTAATCCTCTTCTTTAAGTTGGCCTGTCACATGCAGAAGAAAACAGAACCATGCAGTCTGGAATGTGCCCGGCTGAATGAGAACATAAAAGTCAGCTTGACACAGTGTGACATTTCAGCCTCATTCAGTTGCTATTCCCTAATTTTGGCTCTCCAGGGCAAATGTTCACTTTCTGGATTGTTATGTGAGGATTGTGAGCGTTGTTTTAGAGGCTTGAAGGATTTGAAGGTTGACAGATTAGGTTAAAAACTTAACACCTTAATCTTGGGTCCTGCCCTGTTTGGATAAACGAGTAGTGGCAATAGATGAATGCAATACAAGTAAATAAATTGCTGTGGTTACTGCAGTATAAATTAATGTACGGTAGTTGTACTAATGGAATATGTACAAATACTCAAATATGTAGTGGTATAGCTGAAGTAATATTAGTAATAGTAGCAGCAGTAACAGAAGTAATAGCTAGGGATGCACGATATTGGATTTTGGCCGGTAACGATATTTACCGTACCTTTTTATTATTTCACTGAAGAGAACACTAAGTCTCTCCTGTATTATTTATACCATATTACTCATTTGTTGTAGAAACAGATCTTAAACAAGATAAATAACGTTTGATTCTACAAAAATTATAATTTTACAAATGTAAACATTGACATTCACCCCTGACAAAAAAGTAAATAATTTCACTTGGGGGAGGATTATATGCCAGTGCACTTTCTCTTCACTTCATTTTATTTTTATGTAAAACTGTAACAACCAAGCTCCATATATTTTCTGAGCTGCAAACTGCAGCAAACTCCTCAGCATGTAAAATGTTTTATTTTAGACGAGAGATGGCAAGCGTTTAAAATGTCCTGAAATCTTCCTCCTGTGACCAGGCTGCAGCCTCTGCTGCTGTCTGTGTGTGTCAGCTCCTACACACACACTGCGGCCAGCAGAGATCACGGCCGCGGTGGTGACGGTGAAGTGAAGATAACATATTAGCTCCAAAATACTCAGTTGATGACAGCTACACTTGTTACTGTAAGTACGTGCAATAAAACCATCACGAGTAAAAAGACAATACTTTATCAGTACATCTGTTAAACGAGCATAAACACGTAGAAAGCGTTATTTTAATCTGCCCTGTCTACAGTCTCTCATCCTCTATGTGTTATATAAGCCCAGCTAACGTTGGCTTGGCTATTAGCCACATGTACAAACCAGCTAAATTGAAAACTGTCTGTAGTCTAACTTGTCAGTTTAGTTTGTCATGTAGCTTAAAACTTGGCACATTGTTATCTGCAGTGAATCAGCCAGATGAACAGCTGAACAGCTACTCGATGTGTGTTTTCAGTTGTTTTAATATAGACGGAGATCAACTCTGATACGCAGTTAAAATGCTGCTGTGGACTGAGAAGATCGTATTCGTTATAAAACGGTTTAAAAAACTGTAGTAGTGTGGATGAAGCCTCACATTACCCCACTCCTCTCTCCACTCCTCTCATGTCAATCCTCCAGTTTTCCCCGGGATTATCCCGTATTTTCCCGTTCTCACCTGGTATCCTCCCAGTTTTCCTGTAAATCTCCCCTATCTTTAACCTTTTTAAAATCAAATAAAAACCTGCCGGCCTTATTTAAAATGTTTGCTACCTCTGGTAAAGCCGGTGGCAGTAGGCCTATGTAAAAGATGTAGACTGCTTCTTAAATTTTAATGTCACGTTTATTACATGACTTAAATAATTATAATAAAAACAGACCCAATCACTTATTTTCGCCTGAAAACATTTTTTACTTGCTAACCCTCCTGTTTTTTCACAGCACTAATAGCTCACAGCAGTTTAATGTTACGGTAGTTGGGTGATGGAAGCTGCTGACAGACGTAACTGTAGATTTATTCTGAAACAGTGTGGCAGTTCTAGTGAACGGTCCAAATTTTAATCTAGTTCATCACTTCTAAATATTCTCTAAAATCACGTAACGTTACAGCAGCTAACGCTGCCCGTTGCTAAATTAGCCACAAAGCTAATGCCGTGTTTATCAGTGAGCCGTTAAACTATAGTTTCTGGTGTATTCTAAATACATCTGTGAGCTGCCTGTCTGCAGTTAGTCGGCTTGTCTGAAATTATTAAACCAGAGCGGACATCTAAATAAACGTGAGCTGAACAAGAAAATAACACGACTTCCTGCAGCTCAGGCTCTTTTTGTGACGTTGTAGATGTGAAACGCTGTCAGAGCCGTAACGGCTCTGGTTATAGTTATAACGTTAGTTAAATGAAATCTCAAAGTTGCAAGTCCTCATTGTAGAGTCATGTTGTATTAGATGCATTCAACAGCCGCTCACTGTATCATAGACGGCATGATTTAGACAGATGATGAGGTTTCTCGTAGCTTTGGTCAGAAGAGTGCTGGTAAAGGGATAAACTAGATGTGAATATGCTACATTGGAATTATGGCAGATTATGTGTAAAGTGAAATATACATGCTTATTCTCTCTCTGTTTACAGATGGCTGAAAAAGTTGCACATTCCAGCAACAAATATTTATTGATGTGCAATAGTTTACATGTTCACTTTTTGAGACTGTGATCTATTTTATTAACATAATCCATTTAGGAAAAGGTTTTATAGCCCACATACATAGCAGCTTTCAATATTGGCCTGTTCTAAGTGTAGTTTATACAGTAAAGGGGTCTGGTACTATTACTACTACTTCTACTATCCAAATCATTCTCTAAATCTAAATATCAGATCATAAATTAGCTCTTTTTCACTTTAGCATCACCCCCAAAAACCCATATCGTTCGGGCTCTAGTAGTGATGATAATAATCTTAGTAGACAGGTAGTAGTAGTAATAGTAGTAGGAGCAGAAGGATTATAGTAGTATTTATAGTGAACATTTTAATGTTAGAATTAGCAGTAGAAATAAAGAAGTAAGTAAGTGGTTGTAGTATCTATAGACCTTATCTCTCTTCCAGGAGCGTTGAGCCAAGAGAAGAACTGTCAGGGCTCATTAACTGCTGATTCTTGACCTCCTGACTATAGTTTGCATATATGTTCTGATGATAATCCAGGAATTGAGACATACCATAGTCACACCCAGTCATAGAAAGTTACTCTCTGGATCTAACAGTCCATAAATCTGATGGTGTTTCACACTTACCGTAGCTGATGAGCAGGAGGACAAATGCTTTATTCTTTATCAGGTTGATGATGGACTGTTTATAGGAGTAATCTTCAGGAGGAGAGTCTGGTAGGACAGCCTGGGCATGACTGGGAGAGAGGCGAGGGCGATCCTTTATGACTGCAGAATAAACAGAAAAAGTCCAGTTTGGGTTAGCTCGCAAATCCACTTGTTAAAAACAGAGATACATACACATGCACCGAATGTTCTTGCACTTTCGGTGTTTGGCCTAATACATCAAAAGGCCGAAGAAATTTTACTGAACAATTACGTTGACATGTTGGCAGTGTGGAAGCATTTTAAAGTGTCTGAGAAAGATGCAAAAATGGCCATTTGCAGACACACTTCTGCTGAATTGTCTCCTAGCACATCCACACTATCGGTGTGGTCTGACCCACTTCGAGAGTTTTCTGTCACTCGTTTGTAGCCGCACCTACATTTGGAGCGCACACATATTCAAGCCTTTGTGGTAAATCTACTGAAATGGACCAAACGTGAATACCACAATCTAAGAAAATGAGGTTTTAGGTTGCAGAAATGTGGGAGCCCACAAGAAGCCCAGCAGGGTTCCTTGAGGAACTCCAATAAGCTTAAATGTAAAATAACAAACACTGAACCCATAGAAATGTTTCAATCCTTTTATTTCTGCCTGATTTATTGTACTTTTTTTAAATCAATATGTTATCACTGAATGCCTACTACATTTGCATGACCAGCTTCAAGTCTTCCCTACATTATTGCTTGCCGTCCGTTTTTGTCCGCCTCACTGTATTTGAAATGGGACCAAATATCTAATCGCCTCTTTCTCCCTAGCATGTTGTGTGCACCACCAGAGTTCGCATCCTCCACAGTAACTATAGTAACGTTTTCCTCGTGCACCAGGCCATTGCCCCGGTTGGCCAGCATTTAAAGCACAGGAAGAAAAAAAATAACCCTGAATGAACACACTGGTCAAGTGAAAATTCTCCTCATTATACTGAGAAAAAGAAAGAGAGATTTTATTAACGTTTCTATGTTATGAATTACATTTTAGTCTCATAATTTTTCATCAACAATAGGCCTATTGCATGTCAAGATAGTCACAGTCAGTTTTTAAGTACATTGTCGCCGTCTCGTCATCGTTTCGCTTTAGTCATGGAAAAAAAAGGTCGTTGAAGAATATACAGGACATACAATATATTGGACAATGAAACTGAAACACCTGGTTTTAGACCACAATAATTTATTAGTATGGTGTAGGGCCTCCTTTTGTGGCCAATACAGCGTCAATTCGTCTTGGGAATGACATATACAAGTCCTGCACAGTGGTCAGAGGGATTTTAAGCCATTCTTCTTGCAGGATAGTGGCCAGGTCACGACGTGATGCTGGTGGAGGAAAATGTTTCCTGACTCGCTCCTCCAAAACACCCCAAAGTGGCTCAATAATATTTAGATCTGGTGACTGTGCAGGCCATGGGAGATGTTCAACTTCACTTTCATGTTCATCAAACCAATCTTTCACCAGTCTTGCTGTGTGTATTGGTGCATTGTCATCCTGATACACGGCACCTCCTTCAGGATACAATGTTTGAACCATTGGATGCACATGGTCCTCCAGAATGGTTCGGTAGTCCTTGGCAGTGACGCGCCCATCTAGCACAAGTATGGGGCCAAGGGAATGCCATGATATGGCAGCCCAAACCATCACTGATCCACCCCCATGCTTCACTCTGGGCATGCAACAGTCTGGGTGGTACGCTTCTTTGGGGCTTCTCCACACCGTAACTCTCCCGGATGTGGGGAAAACAGTAAAGGCGGACTCATCAGAGAACAATACATGTTTCACATTGTCCACATCCCAAGATTTGCGCTCCTTGCACCATTGAAACCGACGTTTGGCATTGGCACGAGTGACCAAAGGTTTGGCTATAGCAGCCCGGCTGTGTATATTGACCCTGTGGAGCTCCCGACGGACAGTTTTGGTGGAAACAGGAGAGTTGAGGTGCACATTTAATTCTGCCGTGATTTGGGCAGATTTATGTTTTTTGGATACAATCCGGGTTAACACCCGAACATCCCTTTCAGACAGCTTCCTCTTGCGTCCACAGTTAATCCTGTTGGATGTGGTTCGTCCTTCTTGGTGGTATGCTGACATTACCCTGGATACCGTGGCTCTTGATACATCACAAAGACTTGCTGTCTTGGTCACAGATGCGCCAGCAAGACGTGCACCAACAATTTGTCCTCTTTTGAACTCTGGTATGTCACCCATAATGTTGTGTGCATTGCAATATTTTGAGCAAAACTGTGCTCTTACCCTGCTAATTGGACCTTCACAGTCTGCTCTTATTGGTTCAATGTGCAATTAATGAAGATTGGCCACCAGGCTGGTCCAATTTAGCCATGAAACCTCCCACACTAAAATGAGAGGCGTCTCAGTTTCATTGTCCAACCCCTGTATTTTGTTAAGTTCCATCTGACGAAAGTAGCACTGGGCTAGGTTATATCAGATATGACCTAAATACACCTGAAGATACTAGGAGCCTCTCATTCTTATCCTTTAAATGTAAGTAAACTGCTGCTATTAACTTAACTACAATGTGAAATATTCAAAAGACACAAAATGTGCTTGAAATGAGTAGTCCAACACACATCATGCCTACTTTTATTATGGTCAAAGTTACATAATCAGTGTGTGACACAGTACCTAGGGTGTGGACTGATCATTCTCTCCTGAAACTCTGACATCTGATTCTTTGACACTGTTTCAACTGTATATGTTTACATACAGCTTCATGACTGTTTAAAGCCAGAGTTTAGGTCTAATATGAGAATGCTGTATTATTTAATCCTCTCTAAGCACCACTATCCCCAACCCTTTTCTTTTCCTACACGATATATAGTTAACATGCATAAAACTCTAACCCAGGCCATTTCTTAACCTAAATATAATCCTATTCTAATCTTAATCCTATACTATAAATCCTAATCCTGAACTGGTCACTTACAGGTGTAAAGAGCAGCGACCCACTATGGAGGATTTCTGGAATATTTCCATCCTTGTGAGAACACACACGCGTTCAACTGTGGTCACCTCACAACTTTGAGATAACTGAACCACAATCCATCAGCTACGAGAAAAGATGGCGTGTAGTATGTACATATACTACAGGCCTATGCTACCTTCATAAACTCCCAAGATGCTGGGCAGCATGTGTGTGTGTGTGATGTGTAGCCTACCTATAACTGTGAGGATGAAGAGGCACGTGGAGACAGCGGCGGTACCGTAGAACATGATGCTGATGTTGTGACCAGTCAGTTTAACGTCCTCAGGTGTGTTGGGAACCAAAACTGGAGGCAACAGGAAGCCTATGGCTACTCCCAACTAGTGAGAGAGACACAGAGAGAAATGTTGTTATTATAAATTATACATTTGTTGATAAACCCATTGTGTTCCTATTATTATGTATCATATATATATCATGTTCTATTCTAGTGTGTTGAAAGTATATTTTAATTAATTATTTTCTGCTTAATCATAATCTATTGCAGTGTCTATTTGTGGGCTACTTCTTTCCAGTCAGTGTTTTCTCAATATCATTAATTGCAGCTATAAATCCTATATTTTATTTAATTATATTCTATCAGCTATATATTTCTATAATAAAATATAGCCTATCAATGATCGTAGCCTACACACTGACCTGGTTCCCGAGCACGGCTGTGGCGCACGCAGTAGAAACCTCCCGCGGTCCGAACCACACCGAGGCGATGCGGGACGGCAGGCCGAGGATGAACACCTGCGCCACGGAGCAGATGACTTGCGCGGTGACGGTGACGCCAAACCGCTCGGGGCTCACGCTGGCGCACTTGAGCCAAGCGCCGACGCAGTTGAGGCCGGCGCCTAGCAGGGCCGTGAGCCGCAGACCTTTCCAGTCCAGCAGCCAAGTGGCCGGGAATATGAGCGGCACGTAGACGACCATGTAGACGATGGAGAGCCAGTCCACCTTGTCGTTAGTCACCCCGTAGTACTGAGTGAACACGTTGGTGATGATGCTGTACTGGATCCACTGGAAGGCGTTCACCAAAGAGTACAGGCTGAAAACCGCGAGCACGGCGAACCGGCGCAGATACAGTTTCGTCTCCAGCTTCTTCCCTTCCTCCTCCTCCGCCTCTCCTCCTCCTCCGTTCGGCAGCATCGCCTCTCTTTCATCCGGAGGCACCTCCTTCTCCTGCTCCAGCGCCCGGTCTGTCTCTGTCAGCCCAGACCCGCAAGTCGGCGCGGCTCCGTATGTGGACTCCGCACATCGTACCGCTGCACCGTCCGGGTCGGAGTTCTTCCTGACCACCGTGATGTCGTCAGGTGCGCCAGGATCCACGCGCAGATGCTCCTGCACGAGCTCACCGGCGACCATAATGCGTGTTAAACAGCCTACTTTGTCTTCCTTTGAGTGCGAGAGATGGAAACTACGGGCGAGTCAAGAAAGGAGGAAACGCAAAAAAAGAGCGGTTTCCTCATTCGGTTACATGCGAATACGAAAAGATGCTTTGACATTTAACATAAAAGACTAGAATATGAACCGCACTGAGACGAGATACATTTTACAACCGTACTTTAACACGCACAACATAGACTATTGTATCCTATCCCCGCTTGTATCTTGATTCTCTTCTCTGGCTTCTCTGAACCAGCATGCTGCCGTCCTCCCGGCTTGCTTGTCTCTCTCTCTCTCCCTGGTTGCCTCTATAGGTCGCTCTATCTTTTGTTAAGCCTACGCTGACACACAGCCTTCCGATGCCGATGAGCCAATAGTAGAGCTGATGTAGGCTCCTACTGCCCGGGTGGATAGACTATGCAAACGGTGACTAAGAAGCACCAGGAAGCTACGGTCCCATGATGCAACAGTGTGCTACAGTAGACTTTCAGCGTGTTGGCCTATTATCACCCATAACACTGACCTATTATAGGAGGTAAATATTAATAATAATTAAGTTTAATTACTAAATTGCCCTGTGTTCACGTTTATGTTCATTGAAATGTTCATAGACCATTTAATGAAAGATTCACTATCTAGGCCTATTTCTATTTTAGGCCTAAAAAAAATGTCCCAGTATACATTAAATATGTGTTTCCTCTTAGTTTAAGCTCATACCCATATAAGATATGATCAGCTAAAAGCTGACATGTAAATGTAAAAACAATCAAAAAAATAATGAAACAAATCCATGAAAATAACAAATGAAATAGAAACCCCTGTGCTCCTGGTCAGGTCCCTTTCAGACCTGTAATGTATGTGCTTGGTCTAAATCCTCTAATCAGCCTGTCCATATGTTTATGCCCTTATCTGTTCTAATCCCTATCTTGTCCCAGTGGGACTCCACTGCAGCAGGCAGAGGTACAAGTCTGATCCCGTCAGCCAATTCACAAATATTATACACAGATTTCACTGTTTCATATTTATTTAATATATATACAAACAGCATATGTATACATTATTATAGACCTTGTGGACTTAAACATGGTCAATTTTCAAGTTTGTTGCACCAAACACACCGCAAAAGTGCAGTCAGTCTCACATCAAAATGTGTAATGCACAAAACATTTTAATTTCGCAATAACTATTCTAAGATTGTGAGATGTTTGCAGAGGGGAGGCGGGTGGTGGTGGTGCTGGTGGGTCTATTGGCCTGCGTCCTCGTCATGTGACTGCAAAGTTTCTTTTTCTGAAAAAAAAAACAAATGACATTACATTTTATTCTCAGCATAAATTGCAATATTTTAACTTAAATTCTACATTTAAAATGCCCTTTGAAAACATTTGTAGCAAGAAATGTGTCTGTGTTTGTTCAGTGAATATAGGCCTATATGATCTTTAGTTTGTCAGTTATAAGATTATTTCAGGTCTAGCCAGTAAACTATTGCAATGCAGAGTTTATTGTTGCTATGGACACTTTAATTGCTGCAACCATATAGCTTGCATGCTGTTTCCTTGTCTTTGAGGTGTGTAGTTATCGGAGCTGTTATGTTATTTGATGTAGGCTAACTGTTCGACTCATAGCGCCAATTCAAAACAAGTTATCTCACTGTACTTTTCATAAAGAGCAGGTCTAGACCGTAGGCCTACTCTTTGTAATATTATTTACAGAAACCCAATAATCCCCACCGTGAGCAAACACTTGCGTGACAGTGGCAATGAAAAACTCCCTTTTATCAGGTAGAAACCTCGAGCACAATCTAAACCCAGGGGAGGGCGGCCAACTGCTAAGGAGAGGAGAGGGACGAGAAAGCACAAAACTACAGGAGAGGGAAGATGTCGAGGTAGTAATATTCACTAGTGGGTTAAGAATGCATACCAATGGAGGGAGAGAGGAGCTCAGTCCCCCGGCAGTCTAGGCCTGTAGCAGCATGATGGGTCAGGACTCCACTGAGTCATCCCAAACTAAGGGCTTTATCAAAGAGAAAAGTCGTAAGCCTACTCTTAAATGTGGAGATGGTGTCTGCCTCCTGGCCATGTAAACATTTCAGACTCCATGGCTCTGGATCTTGTCTCAGTGTTATATTAATATCAAATCCAATATTCTGAATGAAAAGTCCAAAGAAGGACATCAAAAAGTTTCAATGAACGGATATAAATCTTTCAACTTAGTAAGTAGCAACAGAATAATCTTTACAGTGTTGTTCTGCTGAGGCCACAATAAATGTGACTTTCTATGGTTGGACAGGAGAAGAGTGAGCTCTCACTCCGTCTCTATTTTCAGGTATCAAGAGAGAAAGAATTTTCTCTCAGTGGAAAGTGTGATGAATCCTGCCACTTTTGCAAGTGACTGACACACACACACACACACACACACAATATCACACGGGTAAAAGTTTCTCAAAGGTCCAACTTTTGAAAAGACACCAAGAAACTTTGTAGATGCTACCCATGTGTGTTAGCTATCGACAGAGTAACTCATCTCCTCAAACATAAAAGATCTTTGGCACACAGGAGGCTTCATCAGGTTTCCCGTTGCCATGGAGAAACACACTGAATACACTTGGATGATTGTTGATAGAAGAAAATACCCCCAAAACACAGCCTGATAAAGATTAAAAAAAAGAAACAATGTCCGAACCTGAAGAGCGGGCTCTCCTGGAGCTGAACCTGCGGAGGGAGACATGGTGTCAGGTGGAGATGAACCCCCGGCAGTCCTGGGAGAGGACCCAGAGGAGACATTACCGGAGTCACCTGCGGACCAGCCCGGTCCTGGTCACCGCTCTGACCGCCGGACCGCAGCGCAGGGCGGCCTGCAGAGAGGGGCCGCCCCCCGCCAAGCTCGCCGAGAGAAGGCACTTCGAAGAGAGCTGTGAGAAGGCTTGTTTGAAGATTTTACTGAAATAATTTTGTAAACATGTCTCCATGGGAAGTTGCAACGTGTGTTGTTTATCGCATTTTCTGTCAATTTCTACAATATTTCCATAATTAATAGGCACTTCTGACGGCCTCGATGGAGGTATTGCCCAAAATCAACTATAGTCCTATACAGCATTCCCACAGGGACTCCAACCAGATATTTCACACATTTATAGATTGTCATTTTATAGGCTTATCATTATTTCATGCACTATTCATGATGGAACTCAAAGCCATGCTGAGATATTTGTTTAGATCCTTTAGAAGTGGGGAGACTGTATTTCTTTTAATTAGCCTAAGCTAATAAGAGGAAAACTAATGAGAGAGATGTTTGAAGTTAGAGTAGTTATGCAATACACAAATTATTTACTGGATGACCTTCAAAATAACACTGTTTCTGCATTCAGGTGGCTGTATTGCAGGTGGCTGTCAATTCCTGGCTCTCAGTACTTGTTTCAATGCAGAAAAATATAATAAAAAACATAATAATGATGATAATAATGCACCACTTAGAATACAAAACATTGAAATGTTTTCAGATTATCTTGATGGTTTATGTCATTATACTAGATTAACAAAACAATCAACTAGTCTGTAATGGCTCTTTTCTTCTCTTCCAGATAAATCACACTTGGTGTAGACGGCTGCAGCCTGACAAGACTGTGCACAACCTAATACAACAAATACACCTGGGACCTGAACACAACTTTCAGTTTTTTATTTCCACAAACAGAGAACAGAATACATCATAATACAACATCCATCTATCATTCGCTGGTCATCACAGTTGAGTTCAAGGTCTTATAAGTTTTGCTCTTTGCCTTGAAGATTTGCATTTTTTTTCCCACCTATCGCCTGTTTAGTTAAAAATTAACTAGTATGTATGTTGCTGTGAAATTTGACTTAATGTCTAACTTTGTTCCAGATTGAAAGATTTCAGCCACTACTGTCATAATAAAAAAATGACATTTGGCAACCACTGATGATCAAGATGAATCTTAATGAGTCTTTAGTTCTTGATGTTTCTTTTGGAGCCACTAACAGGTCAAAAGTTCCACATGTGCGACACCTCAAAAACTAATGACAAAACTGTCAGCCCAAGCTGTTCATCGATCTAAATGCTAATATAGCATGCTAACATGATATCATTAGAAACATCATGTGATACAAATGTTTGTTAGCAGGCTAAGATTAGTATGAAGCCCATAACACAGCTGAGCAGCAGAGCCTGGTAAAGTGATGAAATGAAAGTGTGGAGCTAAACCTGATAAGCCGACCCCGACAGAGCATAAATCCTCTACTTTAAGTTTCATCATGCGCCGCCATCAGGCCAAACCTTACACTTCAGAAACGTGTATATGTGAGTGTTAGCACCTTTTTATATAAAGTCTATGGTTAGCACCTGTTAGCCTTGGGGAAAAGTCTGTATGCATTTTGTGCGGTGACGAGCTGAACAGTTTGTGGCGACAGACCTTTGACGTTAGCGATGTACCGGCAGGACACAACAATGTTACTGGGCTCATTCCTCACCTGAGAGATATAAGGGAACAGGAAGAGATGAAATAAAAACATTTGCAGAGGAGATGCTGCTGTGTTACAGTGTCTAAACATGATGAATTTTGATCATTTGAAACTTACATGCCTGTTGAGCCCCAGTGCAGGAGAGTCAGTTTCAAGACAGATGTGTTCCAGTGGGATCTGCTTGATCAGTTTGTCTCTCTGTATGACAGTATTAAAACTAACGTTACACACTCTGTTATCCTTATTATAATTCAACTAAAGTAACTTACGCAACTAAAGTCAGGACAGCAGATTCACTCTCCATCTTCCACTACAGGTGACATTGTTTTCTTCTCATCTTTAATTTAGGAATGGTGGAATATTGTTTAGACATTGTGTCTTTGAGCTTTGCCCTCCTTGCTTTTGAGTCATTTACCACTGTTAAACATGAGACTATATTTTTAATAGATACACTATTAAAAATGAATGCTATGTGAATTATTTGTGACAGCATGTTAATGAAATCAACAGCACAATTGTAATACAGTGGTGAAAACACAAACTTCCTTCATCAAAACACAATACTTTTTACTATACTATACATTTCAAGGAAAATATTTTGTGGTACTGCTAACGCAATTAATATTACTACCGCTAATATTGCTATTACTACCATAGGTACATATAAAGTGTACTTATACTACTGCTACTATCACAACACAAGCACTTCCAAGATGTTAACTGGTTAAACTACAACACTACTGTTACAAAACCTCTATTTCTACTGCTACGACAAGTACAACAACTTCTACTACTACTAGTAGTAGTACTATGAGTAATACCTCTCTAACAATAGCTATTTTAGTTCTACTCTCTAACCAATTGGTTAAAAAACTAGCACTGTCACTAAAACTATAACTTATAACGTTTCTATTACTTTCAATCACACTATTCATTTACACAGCATCTCCTACAGTACTGTTAATAAATAGTATGTATTCTATTGGGTGTTTTTTTACCCAGAGTGCATAGTGTCCGTGAGATCCTACTATACTTGTATGCTATACATACAACTGTATGTTTTATATGACTGCAGATGAGTCAAAGTTCAGTTAACGCTTTATGGATTTAGCAAAAATGCAGACAAAGTTGTACTTTGTACACATGCAACAGCTGATCGCTCATATGGGATCAAAGACCATTCTGATGATGATGTATTCACTCATTTGGGTGCATTCACACATATTAACTTCAGTCATTTTTGGTTACATAAAGTGTACATCCGTTTCAAAATGATCATACCCATGAAAGATGTGAAATTATACCAACCTCTTGGTTCCTGCAGACAGCAGGTGGAAAGGAGAAGAGGTATCCAGCCTTCACACCTTCCAGAGCTACCGATGGCTTCCCCGCAAAGTTATGAAGCAGAGCTCGACTGATACCTGACGGAAAAATCAGAAAAATTGGGACATCAAAATGTCTGTTTTGCAGCCATGTAAAAGTACATGACAGAATGAAGCGGGACACCCACCGTGTTCTCTCATTGTCGCTATTGTGACCTTAGCAGCTGATCGTGAGTGGACGTTTCTGTGCAGAAAACAGGAAGTACGAAGTGTCATCATCATCACGGCAGTCAGTGAGATTTGAAAGTAGAAATTGGGTGGATTTTAAGAAGTAATTTGTGAAATTTGGGGAGTATAATTTTTACTTTAATCTGTTATCATTATTTTGTTTTTCCACTCTATGCCTTTGTCCGATGGCCCGGTGGTGGCTTTAAGTTTTTTCCAGTGAGAAACATGCGACGGAGGTAAAATGCGAAGCACAAACGTGGCATTTATTGTCTTCCATACAGACAAGATGAGACACCAACCAGCAACAAACTTACAGTGAAAGCAACTAGCTACCTTATATACACTCCCTCCTGCAGGTAATTAAGTGGGTAAAAGTACTTAGGTATTTATATAAATACAAATTTCTATCAACAAATCAATCACATACACTCAAAATAATCACATAAATCAGCATTCTTGAGGTCCCCCGACTCAGCTTCAAGGTTTACTCCTGTTACTGTTACTCTTAAGCAGGTGCTTGGGCCTACCGCACTCTTTTGCCTCCGCCCCCTGCTGAGCAAGTACTACCATTGTTTGCTTTATCTGTTTAAACTAATTTGATAACTAACTGGAATGGAGTACAATCACTCAATACTATGTTGTGAACCTTGACTATTACTGATTGAGATTTCTTTACACACAGGCAGGATGGCCAAACCCCCCTGCGCCTCCCCAACCCCCCACTCGCAGCAAAGAAGGCCACCAAACATCTAAAAACTCAAATAAACAACAAAAACAAGAATGTGTATGGCTCCTGGCTTTATCAATAATCCCCACCTAAACACTCAGTTAACTATTTCAGGTACCCCTGGTCTCCATTACAGCCTCTCATGACACTCAGTCACTCACGCATCCCTTGTGGACAATGAGTGCTTGAAAATGACCATGTTTGCTGAGTGGTGGCAGCACATTTTCTAATCACGCGCTTCTATGCAAACAAGATTCAAATAAAGTCAAACCAAGCTCTTGGTTCAGCAGCAGGACAATCAATGAAAACGTACAACTGCAGGCTGTATCCAACTTGATGACTGAGCCTGTAGAGACTGCACTGTGGGACTTTTCATGTGTATGGTGTTTACGTGGCTACAGCTATCTTTTTTAGAAACTGAACCTCCTCTGTGTGCTGAATGTGATGATGACTTCAGCTGCTGCTGCCATTTATTCTTATTAACTATTGTGCTAAAATAAACCTATTGCATTTCACACACACACAAAGCAGCCACTGAAAAGGGCTCAGGTTAAAAAATTAATAAGAAGCACTGATGTATCAAAAGAATATTACAATGAACATAATCACTACATTTAAGTGGACTGAAATAGTTCGTATTCTAGTCTCGTGTGGTATATTGTCTTGAAGGATTTAATATCCAGCTACGGTTCAACTGTATATTATTCTCTTCTGTTGTGCTCACACAGGTAGGTCCAGCTCCTTGGCGATGTTGAGCTGTTTAATGAAGACATTCATCTGGTCATCTCGGTCCTGCTGAGTGGGAGCACACCACGGTGTGAAGTCTAAACCAATCTGGAAACAAAAGTAGACAACGCTATTACTCATCATATCTCACATTGTTAGCGTATCATAGGAGCCCTACTGTAGTTGTCATTTTCTTGTAAAATTCTTGTAAAGTTTTACCTTTATTAAACCGACAAGGTGTTCAAATGTTCCAGTACAGAAGAAGAAACTCAATTATCTTAGATTGTGGAAGATAAAGTTCAAGAATATGTTTTGTCTTTTTTAAAAGCTGAAACATGTTTTGTTAATTGCAAATCAAATGCAAGTCTTTAAAGGACCATTTGGGTATTTATAAACCTGGGCCTTATGTTCACATATTTTGGTGGCAAACCGGCTGCAGTGGCTGCAATGTTTTCCTTCGGGGGAATTACGCCTGTCAAAATCACATCCACAAAAAGTGCTTCTCTTTACCACCAACAGGCTCATACTGCGATACCAGTTGTCTGACAACATAATGGAAAGCATCCCTACGAGAAACTCCTGGTGACACCTTTTGACTAAGAAGTCTCGCTCAAGGATTCTTCTCACTCTGAAATCTGGTGCCTGAAATGGCTGCCAACTGAAGCCATCTGGTGTACAGCTAGTGTACGCAACTTTTTGATCATTAAAATGTGAAAATTTTGCTTTAAAATGTGTATTTGTATAAAACTAAGACCAGGCCCTTCCAATAACAATTAAAAAGGCATGGTAAGCTATCCAACGGCTAGTGCTGTCTTTATTTTTGATTTTGTTGGATCATTTTTATTTTATTTTTAAAAGGTCAGAACTTCAGACTTTAATGTTTTTACTTTCTAGCCTTGTGTCAAATCAAGACTTTTGGTGTCACGTTTCAGAAGTTAAGTTCCACTTAAGTGAAGTCAGTTTTATTATGTAGCCCAAAATCACAAATTTGCCTCAAAGGTCTTTACAATCTGTCAAGTCTGAAGTCGTCATTTTATGACAGACATTTGACTGAAGTCCAAGTCTCGAGTCTACTGCTCAGTTTAGGAGGAAAGAGAACTTGTCAGAACATTTGCAGGTAAAATGCATGTGAAAAAAAGTGGTTATAGAGTCATACATTAATTAAAATGTGTCACTTCCAATGTGCGGAGCATGGGGTGGACCTCGCCGTGCTTGCAACCTGATAACAGTTATGGAAACAGGAGTGTGGGATTGTTGACTTAGACCCTGGTGCCTGAAATCTGCTCGGGCAAACACACACATTCCCCAACACGGGGATCTACAGCATTAGAGAGGTGTGTGATTGTGTAAGCGCATGACTGTGACTGTGTTCATTAACTTTTCCTAATAAGAAAGATTAGTAAGTATGTAAGTAAAGTGAATATTGTACCTTTCACAGAGCAAGGTCACAAAGTGCTTTACAGGAGAAAAATATTAGAAGACAATGGAAATAGTAAAGAAACAACAATAAAACATAAACCGGAAGAAATTAGGTTGGCAAAGTAAGAAGCCCTCACATCCTTAATTGTGTTGCTAAACTCTGTTAAAAAGGACTTCGTAATAAATTGTGAAGCTTTTATGACATTTACGCCGGAAACAACAAATGGTGTCATTTGGGACGAGCGTGCTCGAGTCAAAAGCTGCCGAAAACTTCTCAGCTGAGAAGCAATTTGAAAACAATTTACATGTTTATTGGGCACATAATCTAAATTAAAAAACAGGTTGAACAAAACACTTTTGTGGTCAGTAACATGCAGCTGCTCAGAACAAATGCAGTCAACATTTAAAACAAAAAATTATGTCCATGGTATGAACCCTAATGTCACGGTTTTGGTCTGAGGGCCTGTTTTTTTGGGTCTGTGTGTTTCAGCTTGTTTCCTGTTTAGTTTGAAATTGTCTTGTAGAAAGTAAAGCAGATACTAATTTGAAATAGGTTGGTAGAGGTTTGAAAAAGGCTTAGTTAAAGAGTGGCATATGGAGGCAGATGGACTAAAGTTAGTTAAGGTCAGGGTAAGCGGCTAGGTAATGTCTTATGTCAGTGTTGGTCCAACTGGTATATAGTACAAACTTGTGTGAGTATGTATGCGAGTAGTCTACCTCTCCTATAGCGATGAGGCGTTCTCTGTGTTTGTAGAACTGTGGCAAGGCGGCATCCAGGTCCTGTGGAAAATACATCTCCATTAAGAGCTGCAAGATAGATTTAGTTTAATTTAAACACCGCCACTGTAACCCCACAGTAGTTATTTAACCATCAACATATGACAGGTATGTAGAAAGTTCATCACAGAGGGTCTGGAGAGGGTCAGATTTGCACATTACTTTAATGTTAACTTCAAACAAGCTGATCGACTTTCTGATTTTACCACTTTAGATTAGATTAGGCATTAGATTTCCACCAGTGTCTATAACCTGTGTCATTGCCGGCTGAAGCCATCTACTGCACCGATTCCTAAACTTTTTTTTTTGTCATTTCAACCCAAAAATATATAAAAATAGGATACAGTTTGAAAAATACTAAAATTACTCTTTAAAAAGAACGTATATCATTTTACTAGTGAGGAACTTTGGCCTTATGGGAAATGACCTATCAGCAAGATAAAAGACATTATTATAACAAAGCTTTCTATTGTTGTACCTAAGTTACTGTATAAGAAATGTTGTATACATTTTTGTACTTTCAATACCACTTTCTAGAAGAAATAAACACACCTTCATCTAGGCCTCAGAAACATACCCTCCCTCGCTCTGTCTCATAGATGAGTTACACTACACACTGCACATTTTCTCCGAATCTGTCAAGTAAAACAATGGATGAGGTGCAGAATGTTTTGCTACCTGAGGTTTCACGCTGCGCTGCTCGGGGCCCCCGTCGCCCTGCAGCGGATGGATACCAAAACACGGAGCAACAACATCTGGATAACTGTGAGAAAATAATTTGACAGGAACATCCTGAACAATAAACACAATGCTATCCAGCTGACAGCAGATGTATGGGACAATGTAAACAGTTTTATTCTTTACAATGTGTAACTTTGACTTCAGTGAGCACGTATATTTACACAAGATCTGAAAGTTACTGTTACCCTGGCGTTGATCTGCAAAACATATAACAGACTACAAAAATACAAAATAACATGTTTATGTATATGGGGTCGGTGGATCACACAGAAAATGTGTGCATTATACATGAATATCTGTTTTTGAAATTTACCTTAAACACATATTTTTTTATTCATTTTTGATGAATTAATTATTTGAATCATTTATTGTGGTAATTTATTTGAATTTGCACAAATCTGTAATTCGAATTTCTTCCCCCTGATTTTATTTCATTATCATTTCAAAACTTCCCCTTTATATTATCAAAATGTGTTTTTAAAAGAAACAAAATCTTTTTTTTTTTTATTTACTAAATCAGTCCTTCCTGCTTTAATACAGTATGTTCTAGGAGTGACTATATAACATAGAGGACATACAGACCGCTCCTGCAGCTGCAGAACTCTGGCAAACTCTCCGACTTCTTCTGTAACTGCAACCAGAGTCTTTACCCCAGCCTACACACACACACACACACACACAGCTCTTTTCCTTCAGAGATTAATAACATCAGTCTTACCACATACATCATTATTAAACAATCTATTTGAGTAACAATAACAAACACCAATCAGCCATAACATCATGACCACTGACAGGGGAAGGTGATTATCTCAGTGCCAAGGCAGCTGTCAGTGGGTGGGATATATTATGGAACAAATGAACCCTGTGTCCTCATAGTTCATTTGATAGAAGTAGGAAACACGTGACTTTGACAAGGGCCAAATTGTGATGGCTAGACGACTGGGTCAGAGCATCTCCAAACCGGTCTGCAGTGATCAGCACCTATTAGAAGGATGGAAAGCCGGTGAACCGGAGACAGGGCCATGGATGGCCAAGGCTCACTGATGCATGTGGGGAGCGAAAGCTGGCCCACGCGGTCCGATCCAAACAGACAAGCTACTGTAGGTCAAACTGCTGAAAAAATTGATGCTGGTTCTGATAGAAAGGTGTCAAAACATACAGTGCATTCACAGTGGAGTCCACGCCTCAACGGGCCATGGCTGTTTTGGTGGTCATAATGTTATGGGTGATCGGTAAATATTTACAACTGTGTGGTTTTCAGCCATATTGCTCAGTTATACTATAGAGTCTGTAAATCATAAGGTTTAGCCAGCAGCAAACTTAAATTCCCTTTAACATTATCTGTTCCTTTCAGACTGCTTTCATAAAGTTACTGAATAGAAGTGTGTTCTTTGTGAACTGCCATTGTGTTGTACATATTCTGATTACTCACCTCTGTGGTCCTCTGGATCACATCCCTCAGATCCTACAAATAAAAAAATACCGTTTATTTATATGTTTGTTTGTAAACTGATAAGACACAAGTGAAATAATCAAAAACTGAAAAACAGGATAACTAACAACTGCAATTAGACTGTAAATGATAGCATTGAGTGTAACCTTAAGTTAATTTACTTACATACAGATTTTATAATTTAAAAAAGGACTATTGGTGATTTACACAGTTTAACTTCCAAGTAGACTAAGTTACAACTGGTGTAACGTTAACAGTTAACTTTACTGTTAAAAAGGGTGAAATACATATTGTTTAGTTACGTTACTTACTGCCTACCTCTTCAAACTCACGGGCTGCTATATGACAGTGACAGTCAACGAAGCCATGCTCCATTAAAAATTCAAAAAATAAGCGCAAACTATTTTTAAAGCTGCACCATTTAGCAATTTTTAGCAATCTTCCGGTGCTTGGCTAACACAGCTAAGCGGAACACGATGCCGGAGTTGTTCCGGGGCTAACATTGGCAGTCGGACCAGGAAGCTTCACATTTAAATTCCGGTTTGAGTCAAAAAATTATAAACACAGTTGGCGGTAAAGATGGAGCATGTAGAGAGTGAACCCTTACCCAGCGATGAAACAAATCAGGAATACAGAGTCCAAGTAACGTCGAAGAAAGAAGTAATCATGCAAATAAATAAATACAAAGATATTTTGAAGACAGCTCTCGACGGACAGCCGGAAGTTGCAGAGGAGACGAAGCAAGTTTTACTGCAGGAGCTGCTGGCGGTGGGTCTGATTGTTCGCATCTTGTTGTCATCTTATTAACTGTTATCAAACTATTCGAGTAGCAGTAGACCGACGAGTGTTGTTTTAGCAAGACTTTCTTTACGTTACGACAACTGCGCAAAGTTCTGTCGTTTCTCTGTGCGACAAAGAGAATCCCACACCGAACCCAATGCGAAAAATCTTGTATTTAATGTTTACGTTGCTGTCAACATACACACACGCCAGCAAAAACACAATTAAAGGCAATTAAAACATTTATTAGGATCAATAGATGATTTCGGCTTAAAGGTGATAGATGCAGCACTTTATTTGACAACAGTCTCTACTTTGAATTTCCGGCAAACCAGTTGATTTGTTTAGGTAAAAACGCATCAGTTAAAATCTACCTAATAAGAGATTTAGTTTTATCGTTATGTTCCTGTTTGGTTTCCTGATCGCATGTCGTATTGAGGTTAAGAGGTTATACTAGAAGCTGGCATTTTATATGTGAAGACAAGAAAACTAGATTAACAAAGGTATCAAATGAGTTTCATTGTCCCTCTGTAATGCCTGGAAGAAACATCCTTTCACCACAAAACACAATAAGAAGTATTAAGATAGAAAACATGATGTGTCCCACAAGCATGAAAGTAGAATACATAACTGGTAGTACAACAGTTGTTTTACAGTTAACCAAGCAGCACACTAAACTCAGACAGCTAGTATAATGGCTTGCCTAATCAACACTAAACACTCACATTACAAACAACACATTAAAATAGCTGTAAGAAACTGAGTTCCTACATTGTGAACAGTTTAAAGTTTAGTTGATATAATTACTTCAAAGTTTGAGTTTTGAAAATGTAAAACCAAATGAGTGAAGTTCACTGATCTTGAGAAAAGAAGTTCAATAATTGTAAGATATTAATTTTTATCAACAACCATTCAGTCAGTCAACAGACAAACTAGCTTCCCATTTCCATTTCCTGTGTTTCTCAGAGTCACTTATACCTGCTCCAGCAGCTGCTCCTGTTGAAGAAATTTACTCTCCTTCATGCACGTTTTCTTTAAACTACTAAAAAGAGGGTCTTTAGAGAGTTTTAACCCTCAAACAATGCATGTTAGGAAGACTGCTAATTAACTTATCATGTTTCTGTAGGCACGTTTACATTAGAGATCTACTGTAGCTCTTTATTACCAGCATGTCTCTAAGGTCCTCTGATCATGGTGTGTGGCTCCTAAACTTTGTAGCTCTCTCCCTTTGGACTTTAGATCTGTTGACACCTTTTAAAAAAGCAGCTCAAGACCCACATATTTAGACAAGCCTTAATATAATTTTCTATTTACTCTTATTTTTTATTTATCTCTATTTTATGGTGATTTATTCTTCCCGAAGTCTTTGTTTATGTCTGTATCGGCTGCTTTATTTCTTTTATGAAGCACATTGTGACGTTCTGCTCTTGAAATGTGCTCTTTAAATAAAGTTACTTACTTACTTACTTACTTAATTACTTAATTACTTAAATTAACATGTTCAATTCCAAACAGCAAAAGTAGTAGTGGTACAGAAAAGTACTACTTCTAGACTACTAATAATAATTGTAGCAGCGGGTTTTGAGCAGGAATATGGGGGCAACAGGCGATTTGCAACCACAGATCCAGACTCCAGTTAAAATACCGCAGCTTTTACATGGAATAAATTAATAAAACTTATTATATTAACAGCAATTTTTTATGATTTCTTGATTCTGCAGAATTCCTGAATGATGTTTTTGCACTGTACAGATAGATAATGGTGCATCCAAGGCTTGGGGAGTAGATAAAAGATGGCTGTCGATATTTACTGGGTCGCATATCTGACAAATGTCACAATAATGTATTAGTGTCAGTTAAACAACTTTGCCAATCTGTAACTATTTTGATAATCAATTAATTGAGCAGGTTGTTTGTTTGTATTTAACAAAACCGCCAAATGTTCTTTAATTCCAACCTTTTAGTTGTGTGAATGTGCTGTTTTTCTTTGTCTGATGTTAACCGGAATATCTCAAAACAAAATATTGATTGGAGAAAATGATCCCAATTTGCATCAATTAAAAAAACAATAATGCTTAGTTGAAGGCCGAGAAACAATGCAGCTGTATTATGGACACCTTGTTTGATGTGAACTGAACTCTGTTTGTATGTGCACAGAACTTTGAGGCGGCTGTTCAGGACAACGTGTTGGTGAACGGACAGTCTTGGGAGGCGGCTCCTGACGTTGAAGGTGCCACTTAAATCCGTAACCAGCAAAACATGTTGTCATAAATTCATGTTGTGTAAAATAAAGCTTAAGTTTCTCGTCCTTCCACCACTTACACACTCAGCAGAGGATGAGGCTGTTGATCTGGAAAGCCAGCTGGATGACACCATTGTTGGTACCACCAGGAGGCGTAGTACTTACCCAAGAAAGATCCTGCCTCACGTGGTTCAGTCCCTCAAAGCTGAACGTAAACTCATGGTGGGTGTCACAGTATCTTTGTCTGTGTTTATGTCTGATAATGTGCAGTAAAGTGTGTGGGTGGTCTCTGTTTCACACAGCTGAGTGGGAGGAAAACTGCCCTTTACCACAACATAATTTCACAGGTTGATGTTGAGACAAATGACTGATCAAGTTTACACACATTGTGAGTTAATATTTAGATAAAACGGAAAATAAAATAATATGAATTACACAATGCTGAGTGACAAAAACCTATATATGTATTTGATCAATACAGGCTTAATTATCACTGAAAGGAAACCCAGAGCTGATGTGTCCACTTTTCTGACATCTGCGGTTTGTTTTTCAGGGGCTGTACGAGCTTGCACTCAAACCTCAAGAGGTGGTTAAAGATCCCGATCAAGGTTGTTACCTCTAATCATTTATACACACACATTTTTAATTTCAGTGTTCTCTGGTGTTCGGAAAAGATACTCGAGGACAAACATATTTGAGAGTTAAATGTTCTAGCAGTGATGTCTTTGATCTGTTGACGTTATCTAACTATTGTCACTATTATATATAAAATAGTTTACACTTTATTTCTGGAGCTCCAATCAGAAAATATTGTGCACGCATCAATAAGTTCACCTTGTCAGTGTCAGGAGACTATGGAGCCAAGGTTGTGGATAAAAATGTAGCCCCTGTCTGTGGATACATCATAATGTGGTTTATCTGCAGAGTGTCATTGGGAGTTTGTGTATGTGTAATACTTCACCTTTTGTGCGAGTGCATGTGCATCTTGTTTATAGTCCGTTGTCTTTTTTTAAGCACTGTACAACTTGAGCCATTTGTTTCGAAAATGGGTTCATTACTCAAGGCTTCAGTTACAGTGGCCTCTTGTGGCAAGGCTGAAGTCAAATTAGGCAAGCTAGTTGGTGGACAAGGAGGCTTATATTTACATATATACTACATGCACGCACGCACGCACGCACCTCAATGAGCAGTGTTGGAGAAATTAGTTTACTTTTCTAGAAGAGACCTTCAGCTGTGAAGAATCTTTGCTTTGATCGCCCTTGGATTTAAAGTATCTTTGGAAATTCTTTGCTGCACACACATTAAGACTGAATATCATGTTGTATTTAAAGGGGACCTATTATGCTTTTTCATATTTTCTGGCATTTCTATAATTTTACATGTTAGATGTTCATGTTAAACATGACAAAAGCTTCAAATAATAATAATAATAATAATAAAGTCTTTAAAAGAAATCCCTGTTAGCCAAAACCTCAGATATCCCCGTGTTCTGAATGTTCTGTTTTAAACTGTTTTTTTCTACTAAAATCTCGGTATGATGTCTGTCTGTCAGAGAAGACAGTGGGCTTTGGAGGGGGGAGGGCTTAAAGAGACAGGAACATCTGGAGCTTGTTTTAGATCGAGGCTGAAATGAGGGCCTGAATGATGAGCCATTATAAGATAGAAAATGCCTTCTTTTTTTTTTTTACTTTGAATCATGCAAAACTGCCACAGAGGAGTCACAGAACTACAATATAGGACTGGAAATGCAGTATAATAGGTCTCCTTTAAATAATATAACCAAAAAATTATAATTGATGATTGTGTGTTGTGTAATTAAGCAGCGAGTACTGCGAAAATATGGCATAGGTTGGGTGTACTTTTGTAACAATGGCAAGGAGTAATTGCGTGGGATGGGGTGCCAATGAATCACCTGATTGGTTCGCGGTCCAATCAGGTGATTCGTTCAGGAAATGAAGCAGTTGCTGCTTTGGACGTCATAAGTCACGTGATTTTTGAACATAGAACCACTGATTTTTGTGTTGTGCGGTGGTTCTGTGTTCAGGGTATGACGCACATATCGAAGTGTAACAATTCTGTTCTTCTGTGTGTGTTTCACCAGAGAGCATCATGAACGATTTGTCAGCAGCAGCTCCTGGGATGGTGAAACAGGCCATCCAGGTCATAAAGGTAACGCACACTTTAACGCACCAGGCCTGCGTTGGCTACTGCAAATATACATTATATAGATGGATTTATATATGCTTTACCGACACAGGTTTTTTTTTTTTTTTTTCTTCTGTAGTCAATCAACACTCTGCAGAAACAAGCTGAAGGCCTCTGTGAGGTCCTCAACATGAAGCCGAGTCACGCCACTCTGGAGATCCACAGAGAAGTGTTTGGTGTTAACGGCCAATCAGACGCTCCCTTGCCTCCTGTGACTGGAGCTACGAGGAGCAGGCAGCCGATCAAGAGAGCCGTAGAGGAAGCAGCAGCCACAGACTGCTATGTGTCGCCTAAGAAGAAACCTGTTGGAGAGGACACGCCAGAATGAGCCCTCCTCCAGCCAATACCACCAGAATAATTAAGATGGTGTGATATTATGGACTAATGTGGTTTTTTTTCTGCACAGTTTTGTTTCTCAGCTCTTTAAAAGAATATAACCCAGTGGTTGCATATGAAATGACTCTTGAGGTTTATTAATTTTCAACATAGGGAAAGAGTTTTTCTTTCAATACTATGACATTAATATGATTCCCTATACATTCCAAACCACAAGAGAGAAGACAGAGTTTCTGCTGAAAGAAATAATCCACTACAGTGAAGTCCAAACAGATGTTTCAGGGAAATGTGGAACAGGGTTACGTCTGAGATAGGTTCTCCAACTGACGAGCGGACACAAAACTGGTTGCTTGAGCTTCCATTTGCGTGGTTTTTTTCTGTGGTGTGCAGCAACCCCCTTCTTTCTTTTTGATTCTCTTCATATTGCATTCACCAGCAGCCGACTGAATTACACCACTGGGCAGGTGAGGATTTTTCTTATTGCACACACCAGTGTGTCACAGTTAATGTGAATGTAATTTGCCCTTGAAATCGCAGAGAGTTTCGCAATTGATAACGCCATCTGAATTAAGTAATAATCTTTAGTGCCAAACTGAATCAGATGAAGTCATAAAAAAGACAATTGAATCCTGTTCTTATCCGGCTCATATTTACTTTATTTGTACTTTATGACAGCTTAAATGTCTTTTTAAATATTTAAAGATATCCTGTTGGTTTATGTTTGTTTCTGTATGGTTACTTTAAAAACATTTACTGGTACATTAAAGTTGTTGTTTTTTACAACATGCACACTGTTATGTACCCCTTTTTAAAGAATGAGTCTGGCAGTCTATAATTTCGTTTGTCCATCTCTCAACAATGTCTGACCTGTCTGCATGTCTCTGCCCCAAGCCCATTTGTACCTACTCAAAATGTTGCTCAAACAGGAGGAAGTAGTGCATTTGTTGGGGACTATTTTTAGCCATGGATTAATACACAGTTGCTTTATAACTACAGCAGCAGGATGGTGTATTTGGTATTCAGTCAGAATAAACTAAAGTGCCCTGTGATCAGCGTAATGAAGGAATATGTCGCCCAGTTAAACGATGTGCATCAATGTGTTGATGACCGAAACCATAAATGTTCTGGTCAACTGTGGCCCCTCAGTCATGTGACTTATGTGAATTGCCCTCCCTGCTTCTTCTAAAACAGCAGTGAAATTGAAAAGTGAAAAGAAAGCTGAAGTGAAACCGCAGCCTGTTTTCTGTCTGGTTTGTTTTCAGTGGACTGTGCCCAGTTCACAAATAACGCTTTATTTTCAGACGGAGACAAGTGTCTCCTGTTTTTCTCTCTTTAATGCACGCTTTAAAAAATCTGTGATGTCAGACTGTGATTCTTCCTGCCATCATCAGAACAACAGCACGAATAACCACCTCTGTGAAGGATGTGAGGTAAGATCGCACTAACATGCTCTTATTACAACTTTAATGTGTTATCATCAGGGAAATGCTTGCTCCTAATGCAGCCTGCTCCCTGTCGCAGAGGGAGGTCAGATATCAAGAGATGAGAGGTTTAAAGCAACATCTTCTGGTGATCTTTTTTAGTAACGCTAGGGCTCATAATCAAGTAGGGTTTGTGTCTGACAAAGAGGAGTATGTTGACAAAGTGTTGTGTGTGTCTGCGCAGATTTAATATGAATGCATTGCTGCCAAATGAAAATGATATCTGGTTGCAATAAAGCATACAAAACATGTTTTAAAATATATTGGTCTAAGGTTAAACTACAGACGTGTGACTTGGCGAGTGGATGGATAGAAGACTGAATTTATCTGTTGTCTAAGGGTTCAGAAGATGGAGGCAGGAGGCTGAAGAGGAGAGAGAAGAACAGAGTTGCAGCCCAGAAGAGCCGGAAGAGGCAAACACAGAGAGCGGACCTTCTGCATGAGGTGTGTGCGTGAGCATGCTCGTGTACTTCCACCTTTGTAAGGACTAATTGCAGACCTTTTTCTGTTCCTCACTGCCAGACAAAGACTGTTTATTAGGGTTAAGGTCAGAATTAGGTTTAGGTTAAAAATACTACTACTTGTATGTATTGTCATAAATTGTGGGTTGTCAAAGGAGATATTTTACAGTTTTTCACAATTGCTAAGATGTTTAAGATGTTCCATCCATTTTCTCAAAACTTTTAACACAAAACCTAATCTTTAAACCACATTCACAAAACCCCTGACTCTTCTGGCAAAATCAAACAATCCACTCAAAACCAAGTAATTTATGTGCAAAATCAAACAATGCTTTCAAAACATAACACAGCCAGTCAATATGAAAAACTCTACAGAGCATTCTTTAGACACTATATCAAAAAAATTGAGAACACAGCATCCAGGGCATGTAGTTACAGAAAATGTTTTTTTGCATATAGGAACCACATAGAACCTATTTTAAAAAAGTATAGTAATCACAACCAAGTAATACAGTATTGATTATCTGTATATTCAGCATTTGCATATAAATACTACTGTACTGTAAGCCCAAAGAACAAAGAAAACTCTTCTTTTTTTTAAAGCAGGGCTCATTTTGTCAAAACACTACACACAATTCACACAACTATTCACACAAGTAGCAGAACAACTCAGATAGTTTGCAAAATGAAACACTTCATTCAAAAATATACAAGAATTTATAAAAACCCGATTTTGTCACAGTGTAGCACAGACACAGTTCAAGTGATCTCATTCTGTTTGAACCAGTTAAACACTGCTATGCTCAATCTAAAACACACTTAAAATTCCTACTTTTTAAATGAAATAGTCTGGATCTGACTTTTCAGATAGTATTGGATATATTGACTAAACACAGCACACACAGTACTGCATACTGATATGATTTATTTTCAGCAAAACCATTTGTGGAAAGCATGAACAAGAAGGTGTGGCATTCTAGACGGCAATGTCTTGACATCGCAAAGACGAGACTTTGTGTTAGATTTTTGTGTCTGAAGTAGCCTGCGTGTGTTTAGTATTTTGCAAATCACTGTGTCTAGTGTTTTGCAAAAGGTGTGAGGCTGAGAATGTGCTTATAGTTGTGCAGATCTGGGCTGTAGTTTTACTCCCTGAGTGTAAGGTTTCACTGACAGTGTGTTATATAATATTTTAGTGTGTAAGCAATTGTAAAAAAAAAAAACTGTAATGCACAGCACATTACAAAAGTCAAGTCAATCACGTCTTTGTGCTTGATCTGGCCAGAAGACTTCGTCCACATCACATGCAACCTTGTCCCTTGCCAAGCAAAGGAGGAAAACCCTCTGATCTCTCTCTGCTGGATGCAGCCTTACTGTAACAACACTCCACACCTATCTCACCACAGGCCAATTCCATTGCCCGTAAGAGATTTTCGTAGTAAATGAATTTCGGTCATAGTCCTTCCACCACCTGGCAGATAAAAAATCCTTTATCGGATTTAAGTAAGAGCTGTATGGTTGAAGGTGAACATTTATAAATCACTGGTTGGTGGTTGATGTTGAACCGCTTGCTTAGTGAAAGCACAGTGAAAGCTGATGATCCTTCTGCTCACGCTCAAACACAATATACCAAAGACCACCCAGAAAAGTAAGAAGATGTTCAGTGTTACATGGCCCCAAGGTTGAATGACAGTAGAGAACCTGTCCCTTACTTATAGCCTGGTCAAAGGGTGACATTGCCACTACGCTGGCCAGGGACTTGCCCGCATATTGGTTTGATCACATCGTTAGAAACAAGTGAGCAGAATTATGAGTTGTTGTGTGTAAAAGATGACTGTGTTGTAGTTTTGTTTAACTTTTGCCGTATTTATTTACCATTTTGCAAGACAAGTGCATCACAGTGCAAAATAAGTTTTAATGAGTGAGAATGTGTTTAGAGTTTTGCCAAAAGAGTGACTGATTCTACAAATGGGTTTAGGCCACTGAGCATTTGGTTCAGAGAATGGGGTTGTATTGTATTGGTCGGGCTACACCTCAACCACAATGCGAGATAACCCGGATGATATTATATGGGATTATTTTCTCAAACTAAGAACCTCTGCAGAGACACAGAAGACACTTTGCAAGTGTTTTCGCTGTCCACATGTCCCCAAGTGCATATGTCACAAGTATATCTGCACTAAATATAAAATTCAACTCTCTAAAACGTACATTCACTCATCATTTCCACCTCTTCATGTTCTCTTCGTCTCTTCTCCCTTTCTTTCTCCTCTCCTCTCTTCCAGGCCTGTGAGCTTTTGGAGCAGAGGAACAGAAAGCTGAGGAGAGAGGTATCTATAATATGCGCTGTACTAAAAGCATTCATCATGGATGTTATTTCTTTGTGCTATAATTAGATTACGTCGCCATGTTCTTGCTGTGTGTGCTTCTGCAGTCACCACTCTCTGCTTCATTAGTGTAGCCTACACTTTATCTATAAGGATACACAACAAATCTCTACTTTATCTATGAACAAGCATTAAAACAGCAGTTAAAAACATAAGAAAGAGGCAAAGACAATCAAGTATAGACAACGATTACAACAAATAAGTAAATCTCTGCTTGTTTTTTTTGTCTGCAGGTGGATTCTCTGTCTGAGGAGCAGCGTCTGCTGACCGAGGCTCTCAGGACCCATGAGCCCTTCTGTACCGTCATGCACTGCTCCTTTGCCTCCTCCACCTCGTGCAGCCTGCAGCCTGACGTCATGGCAGCCCGGTCCGTCTGAAGCGAGCGATATCTGTTTCTGATCAGTGATCAAAGTAACTTGTTGTCTGAAGCCATAGCCATAGTGTAACACACCAGTGAACCACTAGAGGGCGCTGTTCACCACAATCAGAGACAAAGTGGTGATTCAACTGGTGTGAGGTGCTGCTGAACTCTGGTGGCAGTCACAGGGAAGAGTGTCATCTGGTGGTTGCTCATGTCATTACTCATACACGTTTGACTCAACACAAGAGGATTAGGAGGTTAAAAGAGTCAAACATTAAGTTCAAACTGTTGAATGTTATTCTCCATCTACTAGTCCTGTTATTCTATTAAGTTTTTCTGTGCTGTAGGCTATGAGTGCATGACTTTCATTCTAGTCAAAAATGTAACAAAGAACCAAATACATACATTAAAATAAAACCAAAGTCAATCAATTTGTGTGATGTTATCATCTTTATATGTTTAAATTGCCTTACACGTTTTCCTATTGTGCAAATAAACCTTTCTCGAGGTTTGTTCTTGTTGCAAGCTATTTAACAAATGCTTTCAAAAAGTGATGGGGACAAAATCATCCATTTCAAAAAGCGTCCCCAGTGTAAACGACACCTATGCTACTCACAACGAATAAGTAAACAAGTTGAGGGAATTAAGTACCATTTGTTTACAAGAAACAAAATGATTCTTACGCATACTGGAACATATAAGTGGTTTCCACCCATTACACATTTTCATTCTTCCCTTGTGGAAAAAGTACAACAGAATCACTACAGAAAACAAGTTTATGTAGGTGTGACTGTAAAGTGATATATAGAAATGTGTTGTTCATTATTCATAAATTTGATATGTAGATTTCCATAAGAAAAACTGCAGTGTTGACTGAAGAGCAATAGCAACAAAGAGGAGACTTTTGCGTGCCGGACGTATTTGCTTACTTCCTTTGTAAAGGGTCTACAAATTGTGAGTATATTATTGTTAATAAATAATGTATTTATTTATAATAAATCATTCATAAGCCATTAAGAACATTTGCGTTTCCAGATTGTAAAACATCCGGTAGACTAGATGATTTATCATAAACGAGAAACCCATCAGCCTTTACTAAGCTTGTAAATCTTCACTTAGGTTGGTTTGAAGTTTCAAAAACTATTTCACTGTATCAAAAACAACCCCAAAAAACATTTATACACATTTCCATGAGATTCAGCCTAACATATGTATATATCTGTATGAAAACTGTGGAAGTTCTTTTAAAATCCAAAATAAATGTATGTGAATTTGAACTGTTTGCTGCTCAGCATACATTTGTAAGATGACCTGGTCACTGTCTTTGAGATGTTAATGAAATGCAGACCTTATTTAATTAAATATAATAAAAATTATTCTTATATTGCCAATTCGTAACAGAATCTTGTTGCACTTTTCATTTGGAGCATAATCTTATTAATATTATTGCTGGTTAAGTAGAAAATTCATCACTAATAAGAGGTTTTCTCTGAATCTACACCACTTATGGAAGTAATTGCTGTCAAAGTCAGACTCTGTTTTTTTGCCAAGTATGTTTTCACGTACAAAGGATTTGCTTTGGTATTTTGGTGGATAAGAGAAAGGGGAAAAAAGTACTCCAATGCCAAGAATCATATATGTAAAACATGTATCATAGCATATTGCATAAAGTCTTTCTACAAAAACCAAAGTGAGTAAGTCAGCATTGTGGTAAGTGATGTATAACTTCAAAAAAAATAAAAAAGTGTCCTGGGATTTGTCCGCCAACAAATGAAGGTCTTCTGGAATATTACATCATTTTACTGAAGATTTTGAGGTCATTTCCAGCCACAGACACGTCAGAGTGGATCTATAGGCTGTTCACCTGCATCAGAATAGAAACTTGTGGTTTGGTTACGTTGGAGGACACTCAGTGAATGTAACAGTTCCCTTATTTGACCGCAGTCGCATCAAACGTAATTGCCACAGGGTTTCTCTTTAAATGTTTCCTTCCTTATCCATGTTAAAGTGAATGAAAAGTTGATCTGTATGCAAAAGATGCTGACGCAAACCAACTGTGGCGAAGTGGAACTGAACCATTTCACCGCTGCTGGACAGACAGTTATTCTTCCAAAGCCCTTTTATAGGTTCTTGCAAGACATTTTAGAGGAACAATAATAGATGTGTGGCGTAGGAATGAGACATGGTGGAAGACATAGTGGCTGCATGGAAATCCTGCTGTAACTACTAATAAACAAATGAATAATAGTTTTTCAAATTAAATAATAATAATAAAACAAGTGCTACATGTGATGCAGAAAATCACTTCTTGTCCAAATTAGTGCATACTTTTAAATAAATGTTTTGGGGAAACAGCAAAAGAAAAAAACAGCACACAAAGAGATTCTTAATTATAACAATATAAAGCTAATTGTGCTTTGTTGCTGAGTAACACAGTTTAGTGCTGTGGATGAACTGGACTTGCCTACTCAGAGCCCTGACCTCATCTTCATCCAGCACCTTTGGAATGAACTGGAACACCTGATCACTCAACATCAGAGGCAAAGCCCTGCAGCAAGTTCAACATCTGGTGGAAAGACTGAAACCAGCAGAGTGGAGGCTGTTAGCTGTTAGCAGCTGTATGTTGTTACCCGACTTTGTGCTTCTCATGTATTAACATCACTTTCAAGTCACAAAGCCAATCAGACGTTTCTCAGAAAGATAAACATTCCTGGCTCGGTTCCAGCCAGAGACCCTTGATGCATGTCGTACTCTCTCCCATACTGTATTTCATGTCTCTACCTACATGGTAAACTGTCTAATAAAGGCACTGTCTCTAAAAAGATATATATTGTACCTGGCAATGTTTGAAAACCCCAGAAAGCTCTCAAACAAACCGAACTGCTGTTCTGAAGGTCTTTCCAGAATCCAGAAGACTTCTAACCTTCTGAATGACGTCACCTGTTACTTAATGTGCACCTGGTATGCAGGAAAAATGTAATCACGAGAAAGAAAAGGTTAAAATACTCGTAAAAGTGTCAGCACTGAGTTTGTCAGAGTCACACTGTTTATTTGAGATGAAATGTTGTGTCTCTAATAAACATTTGGATTAATAAATATTCCGTCCATTTTTCCCTTTCCCAAGTTGCGTAGATGACATACTGTATTTACTTTCTCAACTTGTACATGTTTTGAAAATAGCAGTGTCTTCTCATGTGGCATAACACAGAAACAAAAGCTAAACTAAACTGTACAAAATGAACTTTTTTTTAGTTTTATAATCAGTTAAATGTGGCTGTATTAAAGTTACTTTATTTTGTATTTTCATATGTAAAACATTGTTCATCTTGTGTTGTACCAAACAAGCAATACATTATGTAATTCCAGACTCCCTGGATTAGGAGTTACAAATTGGGAAACCAAGAGCTTTTTAAAATTCTGGAAATATTTTGGACCATCAGTAAGTTTTGTTAGAGGGCTTTCTTTGTTTTTCAAAGATCATCTGGTATTTACACTGAGATGTTCATCAATCACATATGGGTGAGCAGCTGATGGGTGGGGCTTTACATCACAGGTGAAGTGTCAAACTCCACCCACATGGTTCTCCAAGCAGAATTAAACAAACGCAGAGCATTTGGAAATAGTACTCGGTTTTGCTTGTTCAACCGCCCAGACTTCCGGAGGAAACTGGCAGTGCAGTCACTGTGGAACTGAGCTCAGATCAGTTTCTAAATAAGCTCCAAAATCACCACGCTCACAACAACACTGGTCGCCTAGCAAGCCAGGAAATACTATATAGTTCTTGGCAGGTTTTACAGAGGAGCAATAGAAAGCATCCTGATTTGATATTGGTGAGGTGCCTGCAGAGCCCGAAGGATACTAAAGGACAGTACCCACCCAGCCACAGCCTGATCACCCTGATGCCTTCTGGGAAGAGATATAGAAGTTTCTGCTGCTGCACCACCAGACTGCAGAGCAGCTTTTTCCCCTAAGCTATCAAACTTTTAAACTCTAATTCATCCTCAGCACTGCTCCAGTGATGGTAATTTATTTCTGTTTGCCATTTTTCATAATTGATTCTTTATTAATGTATAAGATAAGATAAGAAAACTTTATTGTCTGTCACAAGTGACAGAAATTTGTCTTTGACAAGACAGGCTCAAAAGACATAAAAACACATATAAATAAAACATAGATACACTGAAGACAATTTAGCCACATTATTTGTACAGACATGTGCAGAATACAAAACTGTGATATGTTCTATATGTGATTGTTATATATATATATATATATATATATATATATATATATATGTGTGTGTGTGTGTGTATATATATATAGTCTGCTATGTAGCAGAAGGGAGTTACAAAACTCAACTTCACTCTGTAACTTGTTATATTGTGACAATAAACCTACCTACCTACTACTGGGGCAGGAAGCAACCCGCCACAGAGCAGTTCTGAGGAATGTGATAGAAAGCCTGCACAGACACATGCATCCTTCTGCTGTACATAAACAAAACATGACCCAAACATGTGCAGAAATACATGTACACACACATATATTCACAAATACACACCTGCCATTCAACACCACACACTTATGAAAATGCCAAAACTCATACATACAACCTGGACTGCCATGTGCAGCATTTATCCTTAGCACTACACACACAAATATTCACACTTGACTTCTGGTGAAATCTTGATTCAGTTCTTGGTAATTTCTCAGTTAGAAAATTAAATTGTAAAAGTAAAAACGTCAGAGAATGAGGGCATGAGATAACATCATTTACTTTTTAGGCTGCGTTCAGACAGAGCTCAGTGGGTGGAGAGAAGGCATGTTGCTTCAGGTGGTTAGAACAGAATTGGCCGTGGCCAAGATCTGGTAACACTGAGTCCCCCTCATTGTAGTTCCCAACATAAATGTCTAAGTGATGTTTCTAAGCCTTCTTCACACTGTCAGACCTAAAAATCCAGAGGAGAAATGCTGAAGTTGTTCCTCTCTTGCAACAGACTTGTGGGCAATTTTGCCCTCAAGTCTGTTGCAAGAGAGGAACAACTTGTATTTTTATTGAAACTCTCCCATGAACACGATCATTAGGAGCCAAACTGAATGCAACACAGCAAACAGAGACACACATACATATACATACACTTCTGCAGAACTGTGGAGTAAATTCTTGTGTAACTTCTCTGGAAGCATAAACACAGCTGTGCCAATTTGTTTCATCACTGTACTTAGTTGTTCAATAGTTTATTGTTAAAAGCAGTTCCATTTAAGAGTTATGGGCAGTGTGAGTTTTTGCGCAGCATGGAAAACTTTGTAATGGGCCAGTAGACTTCTCGCTAAATTCTTAAAATTGCTTCTGATTTGTTTGTTTTTCCAGCACTAATTTTATTGTCTGGTGTGGCCCAGAGAGTATCACCATGTAGAACTGAAAGGAAAATAAGGAATAACATCAGGAAGTGTATTAAAGGTTTAAAGAAAAGTCCCTTACTGAATGTAACAGAAAGTAATTATCTTTATAAATGATGCTCTTATGATGCGTTGAGCTATGAAATCTGCTATTATAAATTATGTAGAAAGAAAAACATAAAACTAATCACACAATCAAATCCAGAGATGCCAGTTTATGGTGGACAAATAATATGAGACCTGAAAATTGAGGGGTGAGTTTTAAATTTACACATGGACGACGTGCACATTTGCATGGAATAAAAACATAGACAATCTCTGTCTGCAAAATGATTCATAATTTTATTGCTCATTCAAACAAACCAATTTGCCAGTACAAGCGGAAGCCAGTATGGGATTATGACCATGACCCTCCGGGGTTGAACATCTTCCAGTTTTCCATAACGTAAACACAACTAATCGTGGCAACACTCAGTGATGTTTTTATATTGGTGATGTAGAGACAATGGAAGAAAAAGCAGCGGCTGTGTAATTGTATATGGTGCGTTACGCCTTTATTCTTGAATATATGTTTGACTTTATCTGATTGTAAGTAATTGTTATCATATATTGATTGTATATAGTGTGTAAATATTTACACATCTTCGTAGAATGTTACTGATTCCACTCCTATTGTATTTTGTTCTTTTACATTACTCTGTTTTGTCAACCTGAATTTTCCTTACAGGAGATCAATAAAGGTCTTATCTTATCTTTATTTAGTTTAGTTTCTGTCTGCTGCTGACCATATATCATAAACATTTAATAATTAATTATTATTACCCCATAATCATGTAACAACCTTGTTGTGATCTGAACAAGGAGTTTTTGATCTACCACACCTTCTTAATAATGTAACGGTCTCTGGTGTGCGTGTGAGCCAGGGTGCCAAAATATACTACAATTGACAGCACACACAAAACCCAGCACACAAGAGCACATACAACAGCAAAGTGCAAGCACACAGTCAAAGATAACAATAAACAACTTTATGTGCTCACGAGACGAAGAGAGTGAGAGACTTTGAAACATGATATAATATCATGTTTCGAAAACACCTGTAGTATCTTTATGGTTTCAAGAATATTTGTGGTTTGGACCAAATCAAAATTTTTGATTTTAGCACACTGGTTGTCAAACTCCAAAGCCTTCACAACTGTAGACGAGCTGAAAATAATTAGCCTGCCACTTCACAACATATTCATTTTGAAATGAAACACACATTTTTATGATCTAAATGTAATAATGCAATATATTTCATCATCCTCCAACAAGTGTTTCCTAGACTTTTCATTCCCGGTTTCCTGGGGCCACAATTCTCCAGTATTTCCCATGATTTATGATAAATTCTCACACCCTTTTTTCCTTTTTGATATCACACACTGCTTCTGGCAATCTAATGTTAAGGCGTGTGTAAGGAGAGCTGCTCACGCTTCGTCTTTCTCAGTGAGTGAGAGACAGAGGGAGAAATAGAAAATCCTAAGAGAAAGTAATACTAATTTCAGACATCCTCGATAGAAGAATTCCAATTTCTAATGGAAAGTTTTAAAGGAGACCTGTTATGCTGCATTTCCAGTCCTATATTGTAGTTCTGTGACTCGTCTATGGCAGCTTTGCATGATTCAGTTCAGTCAAAAAAATAATTTTCTATCTTGTACTGGCCCTTCATGTAGGCCCTCATTTCAGCATCTGTGTAACAACTGTAACATTATAGAAATGCCAGAAAATACGAGCAAGCATAATAGGTCCCCTTTAAAAGTAAGTAGCATTTTATCTGTGATCTTTTGAAATGGCAGGGGTGAAGAATATACGAATTAACGAAAACTGGTGAATATTAGTTATTGCTAGAGAAGTATTTAACATAAAAATGCTGTTGCAGTTTAGTGAATAATGTTCACCTCACCCTCCTGTTACAAGTGTGTAACATGGGGTGGTTCAACATAGTGGACTCCCCTTTGTCTTACACACTGAACCTTTAAATGACACCAGAATGCAGGAAACAAAGTCTCTATAACACAGAAAAACTGAGAAATCGAGAACTTTGAGTGGCATGTTTCCCCCTCTGGTCTACTTTTCTTAGTATCTGGACGCTTAGAGTTTCCCACCACACCCATTATTCATGTGAAATCACCTTCCTTGGAAATTGTTAGAAGTAAACTTCTTTGAAAATCTCATTGTGCATGGGGCAGGTGCCCACACATTTATTGAAATATTCCATTTTCTTTGACTCCTTCCCTGGTTGTCGCAACATCATTGGATTGGATTCCCTTCATATCAGTTAACATAAACAGTCTACTGTATTTAGAAACTACCCAAAAGAGTTGAGTTCTTTAGACTTTCAGTCATTTGTAAAGTCCAGCAATATTGTTTTCAGGGTTACTGGGGTTTAACTGTAACATCAGCATGTAGGCAGGTGTTTACTGTGCATCTCCTTGTTTTTAAACAGCTGGACTGATTTATAAGAGATTAAGTTTAAGGTGACACCCCACCTTTAGTCCTTTCTTTTGGGTTTTGAAAACCTGTAAACTTCAATGGTGGCAGTCCACTTATCTGCTGTCCATCCACATACTCAGTGTGCTCCAAACAAACACCTCAGCTTAAAATCGACGGCTAAAGACATTGCTTCTCAACCCCAAAGCACAAATATGTTGAGTTTGACATCCTGCTTTTAAAAAAAAGTTGTTTGCTTTGCCTCAAAATCTAAAAAAACGTGGGGAGAATGTCAGGAATGCATTTCCTTTGGGGTGACAGTATTTGTCACATGAACAACCTTGTTACGAGCCCAAAATGTAGCATAGCATCAGTAACAAACCCAACCCTGAGAACTCCCAGTAAGAGATGCTTACTTTAATGACATGGAGGTTTTCTGCATTTAGCACCTGCCCTGTCACCCTACTGCTCAGTGTGACTGTTGCGACTTGCTCTTTAGGGACATTTCTGCCTTTATTTTGATTTTAGAAAGAAGATGGGTGAAAGGAAATGACGAGAGAGAGGAGAGAGGACACTGAAGCTCCCCAGCCAGATTCCAACTGTGGACGTCTTGTTTGTTGTGATTATACAATCTTAGCACCGGTACCTATGCTGTATATATTTCCTGTTGTTCCATCAAAACAAAAAATGTGAAGCAACAGCAGCAGTTTTAATTACAGCTTTACCACAGAAGCAAACAACAGCTTGCAAGCCTTGTTGCATCATGTTGTGGTTTGGATCAGTGGCTCATGAGGAGTTTTTCTGCAAGTCACTTTTGCACGTCAACTGATTTCTGACCATATTAATTAAATTATTTGATTGAATAACTGAGTCACGCTCACAAATTATGCATCTCTTTGAAACTGTAAAACACATCTGCTCTTTCATCCACAGTTCAACGGTATGAGACAAAAGTTCTAGCTGTGATCGGTTTTCCCCACGAGAGTCCCTTTACTTCGCAGTTAACCTAGAAAAACTCTTTGAAAACCCTGTAATGATAATACATGATAGGTCTACTTCCTTGTCACGCCTGTGTTTTTGTTGCTCCTATTTTGTACTTCTTTGTTATTTCTCGCTTTCACTCTGTCTGATTGTTTTGATTTTCAATATCATAGCCTTTGTTCGTTTAAACGTCAATTGCTTCCTTCTTATTTATTGTCTGTTTTACTTCCTTGTCTCTTTAAAGGCTGTTGTCACTTTGATATGAAAAGTGCCAAATGTTTCACAATCTGCCTCTGTATCTCCCTCCAGTCACATTCCCGGTTCCTCAGGCACATTCTTTGCTGTGCTCTACGTGTCCACCTGATAGCCTCTGACTTTTTTTCCTGTTCAAGTAACCTCACTCCCTCTTGCCCTTCAGTAACCTCTTTCTCTCCAGTGCCAGTCACCTGACCTTCCCCTGCACACACTTAAGCAGCTCATTCCCACTCACACTCTAGTAGTTATACTGCTGCCATATGCCTCTTACTTTGGTTTACGAGCAACCTCAACCTGACAGATTTTTCGGGGGGTGACGGGTCAGCACACCGGCCTGCTAACAACCAGCTTGCGCTCCAGTCGATTAGGCTCAGGTAGGCAACCTGACTGTCCTGAGCCAACTAGCTTACTAGCAGCCTGTCCTGATCCTGCATTCTCTGAATCCCGGGAGCCTTCAGTAGACAAGTTGAGGAATCACTATGACGTCCTTTGAAGGGACTTGCCTTGCCATTTTCACAAGTGCCACAGAACTGCCACCAGCCATGTCAGGTCCCTAGTTGGCGGCCCGGTCGACTCTTCGTTCCCAGTTCCTCAGGCACATTCTTTGCCATTCTCTGCCTGTCCATCTGATGCCCTCTGACTTTTACTCCTGTCAAAGTAACCTCACTCCCACAGCGTGTCGCTCCCTCCTGCTCTGCGTGTCGCTCCTCCAGTCCCAGTCATCTGGCCTTCCCTACTCACCTGTGTCCACTCTCTCAGCCCTGCAGACTCGTAATCAGCTCATTCCCACTCACGCTCTGCAATTTCATCTTAATTCACAAACTTTTGTTTTTGAGCAACCTGAACCTGACTCGTACACTGATGTACAATAAATCAATGAACTGCACCAGTCTGCCTGTTTTGTCTGTGTTTGGTTCCAATCCCTATTGCCCTGCATAACCCACCAAAACAAAATGAAGTGATGAATATCACAATAAAATAGTTGTTTATATAGTTGTATATGGAAAATACATCATGATTATGGTTCACCAGTTTCTTTCTTCTAGTGTTATTTATTTTATTCAGTGGAAAGTGAGTAAGCAATTGTGTCAAACCCTTGTGTATATACAAAGACTTGACATTAAACTGCCGATTTAGGTGACTGCGATCAATCTGATGAAATGGTAATACTTCCAAATCTATGTGCTTGTGTGTTTAGCTATGACCTTTGACCTTAGCCCACAGGATGTTGCTGTTCAAAGATTATGACACAGTAGTTGCATCAGTCACCTTGCCTCTACTTGTGACTGAGTTGCATCAGTTTTTCCCTCAATTGAGAGAATGACAAAGCATCTTCCCCTCTCGTCCCTCCCCTGGATGTCTGTGTGTGTACTTTGACCCCATATTGACCGATATCTTACGTTGGAGGATGACCAACCATTTGACCGCAACCAGCAAAACACAGACAAAACAGCTAGAAACATCCTGGTGTATAACTACTGTGATCAAAGTTAGTGGTAAAAACTGGGATCACTTCCTGGAACAACAGCTCAACTTCCAATGACCTCATTAATGACCCCGAGCTGATCCGAGGATAAACTGTAGTGTACTCTTCTTTGTGTTGAAACTTCTTACTTCTGCTTCTGCAAAAAGTCAGAACCAACTTCTTCACAAATCGAAACACAGTTTTTGTAAACTTTCGTAAAAGTTCTGTAATAGAACTTAATTATAATTGTTTGTTTAACATGAGGGCAATTAATTTAATAGGAATGACAATGGTAAGATTTTGAAGAATGAGTCAGAAAACTACATCACCATAGCAGCATATCAAAAAATCTTTCTTTTTTATTTGTGCAATGTGACAAAATGGTGACAAGGTACAAGTTCACCAGCAGCACCTGTAGGAGGTGGTACTGTTTACCTTTCCAAGGAGGCATAGTTTCTGCTGGGCCTTCTTCACCTGGTGAAATATGTCTACAGCCCACATGAGATCTGCCATGATGAAGACTCCCAGGGCTGTTTTTGAGACTTAAAGATAGAGTAGGTAACGTTGGAGAAATTAGCAAGAAGACAGCAAGATTTGGAAAGTATCCATCTGAAAACTTCCACCCAAGGGCTTTACTTTGTGCTGAAAAGTGGTGGGGACATTTAAGGGTTCAGATTAGGGGTCCAGTGATACATTTAGCTCACCAGACGTGACAATGCACAATATTGGGGTCCCGAGAACAAGACAAGAAAATATTAAAATAAATATTCTCTGGGGTCCCCCTCCAGACGATTTTGACCATTTAACACTTAATTTCCTGCATTCTGGAGACATTTTCCGCACTAATTTATGGTTGAATGGTTTATTTAAAGGGAAACACAAAATCTTGGACAATGTACATTTGTTTCTCAGAAATTTACGTTGCATTGCATGTTTTCTTATCGTGCAAACAAAACTCAATTCATTTTCATTTGTTTTTTAACAGGCGGAGTGCGCACAGGTAGGCAGGTATAGGTAGACGTTCGTTCAAACCAAAAAGTTAGACAAATTTCAACAAATATAACAAAGTTTCTGATACAGATTGCCTACCCCAGCTGTGAACAACACTACGCATGTCTGCATACCTTGAAGCAATGCATTGATGAAACCTCTTATTCTTGGAATAAAGATACCAGAAAAAAAAGAGGAGTTGTGTTTCAACAGGATTTCTCATAATAAAAACAAAAAAACACAAGTCTCATTTACATTACAAACACCTTCATGTCAGATTTTGTTCATTACGCCAATGTTTCTGCTCCCGGCATTCCCATCTAACCATGTAATTAAAGTCTGCAGAAAAGACAACTGCACCTTGGCTCACCTCTGAAAGCAAACTATAACCAGAAAATATTTGCTACTTTTTCATATTCTTCTTTCACAGAGCAGAGAAGAGTAAGTTGAGCCAATATTAAGTCAAACCTTTGCAAGAAAAAATAAGATACAAAAAAGGCACATTTATCTATACATTTGAATTGTTTATTATTACACCTATGCTATCATTAATATCATTAGTCACCCCTGTGCTATCATACATGTTATTAGATAAAACTATATATAACTATAGTTTCATTAGTGTTATTTGTTTGTATGTGTTTGTCATGCTTAAACAAGGGAAAATGTTCCCTACAAAAAGGTTACAAAGATAGTATTTCTATGACATAAAAAAGGGCCATGAAAATATGACATCACCTAACTGCCCTGCCCATCTACACACCTATTCCCGCTTCTTTCATTATCCCTGCAGTTACCAGGGCTGCGTTCAGTCCCAACAAAACATAGAATAAACGTTTATTTAAAACAGAAACAGTGGTGCCTTGAACACCATGTAGTGTACGCAAGTGCGCACTGCACTGCCGTTTTAATATGCTGGTGTCTGACACAAACACCAAACCATAGAAAAACCCCGGCCTACTCCTTCCACTCCTCACCTGCAACTCATTGTTGAAGTTATTTAAAGTCGCTGTGTGAGTCATTTCTACGTTTGAGCTTTTCTTGCCTGCTTCTTGTTTGATCTGTTTTCCCAATTGCCTTCTCAGGTTTTGACCTTTGCTTGCCTCATCCTCCCGTAAGCCTTTGTACCTTCATTTTTATATTTTTTATATAAAAACTGCACCAGATCTGCCTCAATCAACCCTGCTTGACAATGGTGATTCTAGTAAATGAGTAAGTTAAACAATATGAATCAACTGACCCTTCTAAATAAAACATTCAGTGTAGTTCGATTTGAGTAGATGGCCTTGTTTTCTTAATGGTTAGTTTTAGCCCAAACCACAAACGTTTTCAAAAGAATACAATGTAATGCAATATCCCTGCGACAAATGTCACTTTTGGGAACTGTACATGTTATAAGTTATAATTAACATACCTGTGTATCAAATACTAAAGCAGACATTTCCCTTATGCAAACAGAATACCAACCACTTCCCCACAGTGCTCTTTAGCTTGGTTGATGTGGATCTTATACAAGTAATAGTTTTGTGAAAATCTCCTATTTTGACGGAGCTCATTTAACTTTTTTCTCTTCTTTTACCCATGCTTTTAAAATTACTTTTAAGCCTCAATATCTTAAAGGATTTAAGATGGAGAACCTCAATGCTATCCAGGGGTGGTGACATATTTTAGTGTTTGTTTTCATTGCCACACCAGACAGGTGGGGTCAAACCACATGAGATGTCAACTTTCAAGCAGAAACTGTCAAACCTGGATCAACGTAATTCTCAGTATTTGTTTTAATGTCTTTGTGGTGAGCCAGTAGGGTGGGGTTTACTGCTGCAGGCCAATAAGCTGGTTATGTACTTGCTGATTAGCTGCAAATCATATATTTATATAATCATTTATGTTCATCCAGAGTGTGTTTGTTGCGCATTTTCGTAGATGCACTGGTGATATTAAAAAGGATGGGTGGGTTTGTTGTTATTTGAACAGTGCTTGAGATCTTATCTCTTCACAGATTACAAGTCGTATCCTATAAGCTGGAACAGGAGACACTCCTCACACCGTGCCTCTCTGAACACCTGACATGTCCACTCTTGTCCCTCTCTTCAGCCCCAACAGCTGCTCTGAGTACATGTAGGAAGTTTGTAGGTGAACTTGTTGATGAAGTTTTCTACTTATGGGAAAAGCATGGAGTGCCTAAAGGGATCCTCTGACAGCTGCTTCCCTGTGTTTATCTGGGAATGTATGCTTGAACAAACAATGTTTTTCCTCATGTATTTTACATCTATTCATATATTTTCCTTATATCTTTTAATTAGAAATAGCAGAGTGGTTGCTGATGTAACTGAGTGATATACTTGTACGTGTAGTTATGATAAGGAAAACAGAAGTCAACAGCTGCTCAGGGTGCTAATAAATTATTTAAGCCTATTATCTTAATTTTTTTTTGTTAATAGTTTTTAGATGAAGAATGTGTGATGTAGCTGTATAGAAAGTGGTCACAACATTAGTAAGATGTTTAAGTATGATTTACTCCAATGTGACAACACATCCTCAGAAATAACCTTCAATTTTAATCAAATTACCTTCTGACGGTGTTATAGACTTAACTTAATCAATCATAAGCTTCACAAAGATAGGGTTCAATGTGTTGGATTGTACAAGTGTAACTATAAGCTGGTGACTACATAACTTATAGAAATGTGGTATTGTAAACTCAAAATTAGCATGAATTTTCCCCAATTTAACGTGTTTGTACACACATTGAAACTCAAAGCATGTAGTTTATGTACTGTGATCTCATTGCAGAAACTGTGATGTCTTCGTTTACAATTGTTTCGTGTAATCAGTAGTCCAGGCCTTTTTTAAATGCAGTTTTAGGCCTCTAGTTTGACAGCACTAAACATTATTATATATTAACAGAGTAGTATTTTGTGCATTGACTACTATTTTCCACATGAATCAAATGGGATGGGTAATTTTTAAAAGCAAAGTGTTACTACTACTTCCTAAAACAACACAACGAGATAATTTGCAATACATATTTTTAATTACCAAAGTATCAAAAACAAAATTTGACAGATCACAAAGATGGAAGTACACATTGGTAGTAGCAGTTGTACCTCACAGCCTACAATTTATTAATTTAGGCAATGATGCTCCAGTAGAAGCAGGCACAATAGAATACATACCCATCAAACTTAGTGCCTAGTAACTATCTAGGTATAACTAGCAACAGGACAATGGACAACTTCAACCACAACAACAACACACACACTATGAACACACGCAGACGCCTGCATCCGTTTAACCATGTAACTCTCAAAAGTTTCTTGCTTACATAATACACATGATAAACAATATAAACCTTCTTCTCTGAAACTTCTACCATGCAAACATAAAATATTAAATTTCAGTCCTCTCTGGGAATCGCTATGCAGTAATGAGCTGTTCGTACATAAGTGATAACTCTTCTGTCAATAACTGAAAATTTTCTCCAATAGCGGCAAACCTTTAAGATAACCTTAGACGCTAATATGCAGATAAGGTGATGTTAACATGTTCAATGTTCAGTCGGCATGGTGAAGGGTTGTGACTTGCTGACAATTATTCCACTACTGATAACCAGCGTATCCCTTTTGACGTGTTGGCTGTAGGGTGAATTGCAATGATTGAGAAAGAAAAGGGTTTAAGTGTCTTGCTCACAGATTGATGGCTATTCATGGAGACATCAGATTGATTCTATGATTAGTATTTGACAAGATGATAGCCTTTTAATTCTCGTTCATTACACTCCCTTAGTTTCTGTTTGCGCAATAAAGCACATTTCTCTTGAGGGTTGATTTTACTCTAAGAAACCCAAACCAACACATCAGAGAAAGCAAAGAGGAGTGGAAGAATTGAGAAATATGTGGCAGTCAACTGAAACCTGGATACCGACAGTATAACACACACAGTATAATATCACATTATCATGCATAACTTCAGAGGCAGGCGTGTTAAAGGACCAGCCAAAAGCTGCTGCAACACTTCCGATACCTAGCTAGTGATATCTAGTGAACACAACTTCCAAACCAAATGTTTTTCATAAAATACATTTTTAAAAATAACAATCTTTTTTGTTTTGCTCTGTCAAGACCAAAGGAGGCATCCGGTGTTTACATATAGTAGCACAGAGTTAATGCGCTTTCAATACAATATACAAGATTTTAAGTAGAAAACAACATGTCTGAAAATAACACTCATACTTGTGTAGCTTCATCGTCTCAGAGGATGTACAAAGCAACACTAGCTCTGTTTACCTTAAGAGGGGACACAGTGATAAATAAAGTGTACTTGTGAACTTATATACAATATTCATTTTTTGGGGGAAACAATTTTGTTTGCTACAAATTTAAAATTGTTAAATAAGGTAAGGTGTCATCTGTAAATGTGATTACATTGTAGTTTTTACTATGCTCTTTTATTAATTGTAGACTTAGACCCTGCCTGCAAATTTCCCTTTTGTGATGGCCACTGCTACCTTGACTGATAGCAAACAACCTGACTTGTACTTTCACTTTTTGAGAAGTACGGTAATGAAAAAAAACTAAAAAACAAACACCATGAAATTGACTTCTGCTGTAGGTCCTGAGTGGTTAGTATTAGCAGCAAATTTAGTAGTTCACGTTAGATAAAGGGCAAACAGACAGGGTTGATACAGCAATAACATGTCATACAGTAGTTACTTAATAAATATACTATTTTTCATACACTAAGCACAGACGTTTTTGTTTTTTTTAAAGCCAGTGACTTGCAGCGCAAACACAGTCAAATGCCTGTACACACTCACACGGTCAATCTGCGTCTACTTTCTTTGTGGGTGAACAGTTAAATTATGTGCCTTTGATCACCTTGAAATCACGCTTTGGTACAAAAATCAGACATTAAATCAGACTCTCATCTATTCAAAAAAAAAAAAAGCAATTGATGTTTTTGTTTAGTTTTTTAGTGCTTTAGCATTTGTCCTTGGCCCTGACTGTTTCTAATGTTTGTCAAGGTGCTGTCCATGGCATGTCACTTCCTGTCCAATCAGCAGCTGCGGTTTCAGGGAGTGGGAGGTGGTGAGGACACTTTATGCCGCAAATAGCGGCTTTTGTGAACAGTGAATGAGAGTCATCCAAAGGTGGCGTTTATTATACGCCGCTGTCATTCTCAGGTCATAAGTCTATGTGGCGGCTCCACCTGCCTCTCTGTGCTACATCGATGGCAGCGGGTGGAAGCATTACAAGTCTTAAGTGGCAAAAAACACCTGGTCGTTCATAGGTGACTGGGACAATGAATGTGATCAAGGGAAAGAAATCCACCATCTACAGGTGCCACTGTGGAGATGGATGTGGACAAGGAGGAAGAGGAGGAGGTGGTGGTGGTGGTGGTGGAGGTGAGGTTGTGGAGTTGTAAGGTGCTCTCCTTGATGTGTTGGATGAAGAGGTTCCTCTCGTCCTCGGGCGTTTGTCCGTTTTGGGCTCGGACTATGCAGGTCGGCCGGTGCAGGTTGAGCATGTAGACCAGCTGCTGCTTCTGCTGCTTCAGCTCCTCGATCTGAGCCTTCAGGTCCGCGTTGACACTCTCCAGTTTCTCTGATTCCTTCGGAAGAGAGAGAGGGAGAAGCAGAAATCAACTGTTAATGTTGTACTTTTTATGTTACTTTGGATGTTTGTTAGGCAAGCTTCATTGTGCTTTGGTTAAAATTTAGTTTGCTGATTTTACATTGAAAAGATTTGTACAAGCTGAGTCTTGACACAAAAACAAAACTTGTAAACAAAACTGGGAGTTTCAATGAAAAAAACATGATTCAAAAACATTCAAGCTCAGATATCCTTTCTAAAACTGATAGAAGTTAAACACTACCTTCTGCAGACACTCTGTCTTCTCCTTCTTCTTGTTGCGGCACTTGGCAGCAGCAATTTTGTTCCTCTCTCTCCGCCTCTTTCGCCTGTCGTGCTCCTGAGGTGTCACCTGAAAACCAGAGAGAAATATAAACAATCAATATTTCAATAGTCAATATTTCACCTCTCTCTATATACCTCTATATATATATATATATATATATATTATTCTTTTGGAAAACACAGATGACTACTGCTGCCTCACCTCTCTTTTGACTCCTGATCCACAGGCAAGGTACTCTGAGGCTCGGTCCGAGCTGGAGCTGGCGCCGTCGGAGCTTATGTCAGCACTGAGCCCGTTGGACAGCCGCTTGGTCTGGATGGCCAGCCGCAGCTCCTCTTTCACAATGGGTGTGAAATTGGTGAAGTCGTCCAGGGTGAGAGTCCCAGGCGGGGAGAGGCAGGGGACCAAGGCGGAGCAGCTGATGTCAGCCAGCGAGGGACCCGAGTGCTGCAGCATCATTCTGGAAACACAAGAGTCAACTGATTATTGCCATGTCATTTAAAGTTACCAGGATTTGTAGAGGGGTCAGTTTGCAGGTAGACTACAGCCACAAATAATACAATTTACGACACTATTAATACCTAAAGATATTAAAGTGCCAACAAAGTATTAAAATACAATAAAACCCAAAAAGGTTAGTTTAAACAAGCACGATATGGTCCACAGAGAAGTTATTTAGATACTATGGAAAGGGGAGATATTAGGGGATTTGCTGAGTAATAATAGTACAGATCTTACTGCACAACAATATAAAAACTGAATTTGTAGGATGAGCTGTGTGTTAAAGTGTCAAGACTGCGTGTTATCTAAGTCAACATAGCAAAGGAGGAAGAATAATTTATGGTCACAGAGGCAAACATGATTCTTTATATCACCTGAACTTGAACAAATATTTACCTTTTGGAAAACTGCCATATCAAATTATAGAGAATAATTCAGAGGTGTGGATGTTTGTTATCTAAACAGAGGGGTGACTCATGGAGAATTATGACTGATAGCTTGATAAGATGTTTAACATGTTTATATCAGCTCTGTGAGAGCAAAACCAAAACAAACACATTCATATACAGGCATGAAAAGTTATGTGATACATAGAATCAGGAAGTGAATATATTAAATATGGTATCCTCCCTTTAATATTTCCAAAACGTTTGTTAGCCTACTTAATGATTATTCATGTCATTTTATTTCCAAGTGTTTGTTACTAATACAACTGTTTTCCATTTGACTAAAATTCAAAATCTTCACTTACTCACTATATATCACAAACATTTTGCCTTTATTTAGAGAAATATTATTAATGGGCTTTGCAAGTTTATATATTGTTGTTGAGTTATTATATATATATAATGCTGAAGAGATCTAAATCACACCTGATGACCAGTAAAATCTCGTGCAAGTGTTATAGCTTCATTAAATAGTAACATCTTTACAATAACACATCCCAACCCTTTTCTCTTTAAATTTAATCCGTCAGATGGAAACATGTTTAGAAGTTTTAGCAAAGTGTCCCGGGACGTGCGGAGCGCACCGGGACCTCTCCGCTACACTAACCGTGACAACAAATCCACAACACCTCACTGAAAAACACCGTGTTCCCCAACATACCTCATCCCCGTAATCATGTCCAACCTACCTGTTAAAGCTTTGAGTGACTGGATAGTTGATCTGGATGCGGAGTTAAAAAACGCTCCTCTTATAAAAGCTCCTCTTAGAGTCGCTTCCCTCTGCTTCTGTTCCTCTTCCTGCCGGTGCGTAAAGTTGCGCTTGTGGCCGTTACGTTGCATCACCCGCTTTTATGGTGCCTGGACGGAGGCGGGGCGCTGTGACGCATCAGGAATGCTACTAGAGAGGGAGGAGGTGAGGGAGGGGGGAAGAGCAGAGGGGTGACGTCATCCTATTTATAGCAGGCTTATCCTGCCATGATGCAATTGAGCAACCCCGAGCTGCTCTGCCATAACGGGGCAGGCTTTCCCCCTCCTCCTCTCCTCCTTCTCTTTTTTTTCTTGCTTCATCCATCTACTCCCTAGTCTGTTCCTTCCTCTCTGTTTTCCTTCTCATCTTCTCTTCTTTTTCAGTCCTTTTTAGAACTCTCCATCATTATCTTGCACATCTTTCTGTTGAATTTCTTTCTTTTCATCGTATCTTCCTTCTGCCCACACTTCCTTTCCATCCATCTATCTTTCCTTTTCTCCTTCTTTCTTACCCCTGCTATTTCTCACCCCCTATTGGCCATCTCCTTCCACCTCTTTTTCATTTCTTTTCCCCTTCATTAATTTTTCTTTCCTTTCTTCCCCTCTTCTTCCTCTTGTTCTCTTTTTCAGTCCATCGTCTCCTCCTCTCCTTTTCCATCCTTTCCATCCTTTCCCTCTTACCATTTTTTCTTTTCACTCTTCTCTTCTTCTTCACTCTCTCTACATTTCATTCACCCTGTTCCTTTTCTTTTATCTTTCCTCCCCTTTCCATCTATTTTTATCTTTCTTTATCTTTTATCTTTTTATCTATATGCTCATTTTCCTTCTTCTCTTCTTTTCATCATGTCACGTTCTCTCTTTCTCGCTTCTTCAGTTTCTTACCTTTCATCCCCTCCTCCTTTCCCATTGTTTCCTTCTTTTTAGTCCCTTTCTTCTCTTCTTCTCTCCAGTCTTTCATCCTCTCCACTTTATCCCTCTTCAATGTTTTAGACTCTTTCCTCCTCTCTTCTCACCCACACCCTACACTTTAATTTTAATTTCACAATAAATATGTGAACAACATTTCAAAAAGCTTAAATATTACAAATAAGTACATAAAATAAGCAACAAGTAATATCTCTTCTCCCTCTTTCCCTTGCTATCCGACCTCTCTCCCTGTTTCGGCACTGACATGGATTTCCATTCCTGACATTCCACACTAACGAGTGAATAATGCTGTTCAAGCTCAATGACACACGGCAGTTATTTATTCTGTGGTTACGTCTCTTCAGCCGCCGTATAAAACTATGAGTTAGGATAGAGAGACAGGGAGATGGATGAGCTGTGATCGGCTGTATTCCTTTCTTCATCTCAACTCGAAAGTGCTGTATTTTTATGAATTAATAAGTTGTTTAGAAGGGTGAAATGATATTTCCCAAGAAGTGAAATTGTCCTGAAGATCAGCTTGCAGGTAGGTAAAGAAAAAAAGAATATTGTTGCTCATGAACTGTGCGGTGAAGTGCTTTAATCTACAACCCTTCTGTGGCTTAATAGGTCTTAATCTTGTTTGCTCACCCGCTGAGACAGAAGGGGATTTCCTGACAGTGAGAAGTTGTATTTCTACCTTAAAAATACTTGAGTTTTATCAATATTACTAGACGTATTATTAGAATTATTATGAAAACATGGTAGCTGTGAGAGAAATGCTACAGCAGTTTGCATATGTACTATTTATAATTGTGCAAATATTATATTTACTTGCAGTAACTGGCATTAGTAGTGGCAGGAGAACTTCTTTTACAAATAGTATCAGTTTTTCAATATACTGAGCTTTTGTATGCTACTACGACTGTACTACTACCATAATACTAGTAGCCTTGATGTCTTGGGCAAATAGAATTAGTGGTATTCTAGTGGTAGAAATGCTATTTATACAAGTGTTAGCAGTAGCAGTAGTTTTGCTTATAGTGGCAGTGGTACAATCATCAATAGCAGCACTGTGCTATACTGAAGTTGCTTCACAATTAAAGATATAATCAGTTTAATGACTTTCACTTGTAGTAGATTTATTGGTAGCAGAATTTGTACTACCTTTTCTCCTGAAGTTTCTTCTTGAATTCATGTCTGTTGCAGTGAGTTCCACTGGTTTTCACAGTTCATGATCGTTCCAGCACCAAAGTCTTCTCTGCAGTTCATCCACAGGCTCAATATGTTCCAACAACCATATTTTGTTTCACCAAAATATGCCTAAAATATGCTCTGAATATGTGACCACAGCTGTTTCTTTCTGCTCTTTTCAAACCTCGTATGACTACTTTTCTTTGGGGTGTTTGATACTTTAAAGACAGAAAGACTTTGGGCATGGTATCACCTTTAGATTGGAAAAGAAACTGGGCAATTCAAAAACAGTAAAGCTGTCACGAACTAGTAGTAAAACCATTGCCTGTATTATTAGTAATAATAACTTAATCAGTAAATGTAGGTCTTTCTTCCTCTGCCTTCACTTTATCTCTCTTTATCGTCCCCATCAGTCATTTCTTGTCATTTCCAGCTCAAAGACTCTGACTGCAATCTAGAAACTTCCAGTTTCTTATACCTACAACCAAAAGTGTTAACTTTCTTGCCTTTCTCAGAAACAATGTTGCAGAGTTTAGAAATTGTGTAATATCAAAATCAACTAATCGGCAGTTTGTGTGTTAGTATCATGAGTGTTCATGGCTTTACCCGAAATGAATTGTACAACAGGAAATATGACATACGCCACAACGGATCTAGAAACTTCCACTTCTCCTGTAAGTGTGTGACGAGTGTGTGTGTGTGTGTGTGTGTGTGTTTTCATTCACTGTGTGTCTTGCTCTGTGATGTAAACACCTCAGTGCTGATTTTTCATTTAGGAAAGAATTCACATTTAGGAATGTGCGGGTGTGTTTGTGTGAGGGTCATATAACTGGGGTGTCAAGGTGCAGATCAGTCGGCAGTAAAAAAAAATTATATAGCACTTTTAAATAACAGAGTTTACAAAGTGCTTTGACAGACAAAGCAAAAGCAAGACACTAAGAAGGCAATAAAGAGACAACTGGATTTAGAAAGAATTCAACCAGAGAAAAAAAACTTGCCTTCAGCCATGCCTCTAAAGCCACTCCTCCAAAACATATTTTCTTGCACAGTGAGTACTCGGGCAGAGTGCACAGGTAGGCAGGTGTGCAGGCAGACAGGCAGTTAGGCAGGCCAATCATTTTACAATTGCAAAAGCAACTTTGGATTTAAGCCTCGCCTTTGGAACAGCCAGAAAGGCATCACCTCAGGCCAGACGTAGACTTGTTTTAAAAGTAATCAGTAAAATCTAAAAAAACAGGAAGCCATTGGAGAGAAGCCAGGACTGGGGTGATGCAATGTCGTCTTTTAAAACCATTAAAAAGCCTAGCTGCTGCATTCTGAACTAGGTGGAGACAGGAGAATGACTTTTGGTTTGAAAGCCATAAAAAAGGTTAATTATCGACCGAATGGTGTTTCCCTGCTGAGAAACACAGCAGGCCTTACAGTGAAAACCTTTATCAAACACCTGCTCAAGTCCACCTGTTGCTGAGGTTAACGGGTTGAGGGTTTAGAGATAAGGTGAAATCTGGGACAGGGAGGATGTACGTTGAGTTATACAAACATGAAATGCCTGTTCACAGCAAAAGAAGTGGAAACAATCCCAGATTTAGCATTTGCTTAAGGTGACCTTCACCAAACGTTATATCATTTATCCAGAAATAGTGTGATCCAAAAGATAAAAAGACATTTTGGAATTGTATATATGCAGACGTTTTCTAATAAACAAGACGCTATGAATGCATTTTTGCAGGTTTTGTGTAGCCTCAGACAAAGAAGTTGGCATATTTATATATTCATATTTATATTTTAAAATATTTACGGCTTTTATTTCCTGCGGCACCTCCCACATGTACAAGTCACAGTTTATCTGTTTGCATCTCTCTACGTATGTGACATGAAAGGTATGTCACCGCCCAGAGCACCAGTTCATGTTTTTGGTTCTGGTTTTGTTTTGGTTTCGATTCATGTGAAAACCCTCTGCTGGGTTTTCAGCGTATTTGTTTCGTGATATATTTTGTAACACCATACTTTGTCAGTGGATCTTTAGAATAAGGGTCAGCAATGATTGTTAGACAAAGATGGGATGTGTAGACAGATGTACTGTAATACTGATTTGCAGACTGAATTACAGTAATAGCAGCTTAGCTGGGAATTGAAAATTAAGGACTCAGCTAACTTAATGCAGTTACATATGTAGAATAAACCACAACATACAGAAGCTACATTGAATATGCAGCAAGCTCTGGTGCTTATATGGCTGCAGGATTTGAGTTAAAATACAAATCCCAGTGAGGACCAGAGCAAATAGCACCAGTGACTGGACCTGTTTTGCAATGGACACCAGGCCAAAAAATGTTGCTGACACAACTCAACAACACTAAAAATAAAAATTTATCGTAAGAATAAGACTAAAAATAAGAAAAGAGTCAATTAACAACCAGTAATTTACCGTATAATTTATTCTGCCAGGGATACCAGATTTCTCTTTTTAGATTTTCTTTTTCAGACTTTTATCTGACTGTAACAGATTAAATGTCAAAACGACCATGCAGATACTTTCCCTCTGCTGGTATGAGCAACTCCTTCCACCAAAGCTACCTGTGATGATTATCACTTCACAAATGTGTTTGTGTGCATGATCCACATTCCAGTTTGAGGGAATGCTACTATGTGTGAAGCTGCGCCTAATATGAGCTAACATGTTTGTAGTTGTTTGTAGTTTTTTTTTTGGAACATTAGATGATTAAGAAAATACTGTAGGTAGAAAGGCACAAACACACAGAAACACACACTCTCTCTCTCTCAGCAGCCCGATGGCATTTGAAAAGTTTAAGAGGTCAGTGTGGTCATCCAGATTAGTGTGAAGTCATTGCTGACCTGGTTGACTATTAATATGATATGATCGGAGCGCTAACCCGACGGCTAAATATTACATTCTCTATTTTTGTATTTGAAGAGTTTCATACCAGGCTCTGTGTCTTTTCACACCCACATCACAGTCACCGAACTCTTGTGACTGTTTTCCAAGATTTAAAACACAAAAAACAGATGGTCATATGAATTTGCAATGTACAATTAACACAAGTTAGCAATATAAATGAATGATATGATTAACATAAACTTTAAGAAGGAACTCAACAGGTTGTATCAGTGCGTGTTTAGGATTTAGTAGAGTATTGCTGTCTGCTGTTTTCTCACGTGTTCTTTGACATTTTAAATTTGTGTTTCCCTTGGAACAATACATCGTGTAATGTGTTACCGTATCAGTTGTGTACATAAGTATCAATTAAACACGTTTAATTCAAACTGATAGTGGAGCAGGGTGCCCGCAGGCAGTACACGCAACACTTCACACTGGTAAACCACTCTCACGTTCACCTGTTGTCAGCTTGAATTTCACCTCATGGGCTGCAGAGTATGTTTGATTTCTGAACTTTCAACAGCGCATGTTGGTTGAAATAGAAAACAGACAGGATGGCAGAGCTGTAAGTTTCACTATGATGAAACAGAGTATCAGGGGAGTTTCTCATACTGAGAATCCACTGTAAGAGAAAGCGAAAAGAGAAAGAAGACATAAATGTTGGATCATTGGTCTAATTTTACAAGCACAGACCCCCTCAAAAAAATTCTTAGAAATGGTAGTCTGGACTTTGCGACCACTCAAAATGCTTTTACACTACATCACATTCACATACTGAGCCTAAGTGCTCAAATAGAAACTAGCATTCACACACAGGTCAAACAGCCACCAGTGGCAATTCAGTCCAGTATCTTGCCCAAGGACACTTCGACACACAGCCTGGAGGATCTTCCGAATACTAGGCAACCCGCTCCACCTCCTGAGCCACAGCTGCCCTTATTGTTAATGTCACATTGTTTGCCCAGCCTCAGTTAACTCCACCAAGTGCTTACAGCAATCTCAGTCTCCATGTTCATGTACACCATTTGACAAACTGCACACAGCAGAGCAATAATCAATCAGGGAGATCATTTAGACTCAGATCAAACGTTGATTATGATTATGTATCTTCTTGTCTTAGCAAAAGTCCGACAAATATTAAACCAACGCCCTTCTCGTTACAACATCATGCTCTGGCTCCATTAAATCATGCTGTCACTTATTGTTAATGTCCATTTGTTGTTCAAACTATCGTTTTAGCCACTAGAAAGTTTTGAAGCAGTTGTGCGCATGTTTCTTCGCCCACATGAGTGCATTTTGTCCTCTTTTGCCAGTTAAATGTGAAATGGTTTTGTTGAGAAGTCTATAGTTTTATTGCAACAGAGATTATAGAATACTGTGAAATGCTCTCTCATTTTGTTGACAGCTTTTTAGTTGTACTAAAGATGTCAGTTTTTGAGCTATTTGTTTGGGGCGAGAAAAAGAAAAATAATGCAAAATTTGTTACACTTTTCTTTGTTCCCCAGTGTCATAACCATAATCCTTGACTTCCTTTTACATAGGCTGTCTATAATTTTAATGATCTGCAGTAAACGCAATTTCTACATGCTTAAAAAGTAGTAAATTACAAGAAGTGATGTTTGTGGATCTACTTCAATACATCTGAGACAGGAAAAGCTCAAAAACCAAAGTGATTTTGTGATGTAACTTTTTGGAGAGTGCTGCAGTGGTCTATTTATTAATCTGCCTCTCCACCCCCAGATTTACAGATTAACAACAAAGGATTTGTTGTTCTTTCCTTCCTGTATTTCTAAATGAGACTTTGAAATGGTCTGACAATTAAATAAAAGTGCTTTCGGTATTGATGATAAGTGTTGACAGTGAAGAGGAAGAGAAAGCTTCCCATCTTCCTGGTGTCTTTTCCCGGTTCCCCGCTGGTTGCCGGTAAAGCCACCGGGAGTGTGAGCGGCATTATTTCCCGGAAAGAAAGAGGGTGACGTAATCCGCTCCTGCTGAGAATAAAAGATGGGGAGGAGGAGGAGGAGATGGTGGAGGACAGAGGAGCTTTTGTGCATGGCTCTGCTGCTATAGGAAATATGTAAAATTAAAATTAAAACACGAGACTCAGCTATTATTCTGTATTCTGTTGATCTATAAATTGTGCAGTAAAATGTCAAAAAATATGAACTAAATGTAATATTCAACTATAAACTATATATAGATAATAAATCAAAAATAAATATATAATTAATTAATATTCTTAAAGATATATACATATATTACAATATATGTTTAGGAATATTAATTACATTTTTTCTTAAATCTATAATAAACTTCTATAATAATATTACCTAACATGTAGTATTTATGTAAATAATTATTCTTGGTAACATATAATAATATCCATAGTGATAAATAATGAAGTATATATATAGGCATAATAACCTACTAGTTACAGCAGTGATTATTATTCTATATCTTTTCTATTATTATTTCCATTTCTAATTTTATTTTATTCTGTTATTTATTGTCCTCTTCTCTTTTCCTGCTTCTTCATTCTGTCTTTGTACAGGCATCATCCTTTCCGGGAAGCAGCTGCTCTTCCTTCTCCTTCTCCTCCTCCTCTTCTCATTTCACTTCTTGTTTTTCATTTCGGGAGATCCGGGAAATCCCCCTCGCCTCCTCCCCCTCCTCTTCCTCCTCTTCCTCCTCTCCTCCCCTCCATCATCACGCCACTGATGAGAAGCGGGGCGGGCTGTGAAACATGGCGGACTGATGGATGGATAATGCAGTTTTTACTGTACGTGTAAATGTGGTAAACGGGGTTTTAACGTAACGGCAGCCGGCTGGGATCATTTGCACTTTCGATCTGAGTGATTCACCGCATTCCGGTAAATCTCTATGTTGCTGAGATGGAGCTGCGAGGCGAGCTGATGACCGACCTGAATCAGCTGCCTACATCAGAACAACACAGCAGGTTTCTCATCAGCTGCTGCTTCCAGAAAATACACTTTACTGCTGCTTTATAGGCGATAACAGCCAATCAGCATCTATCCTTGCATCTAATGTAGTCGTGGAAATAACTACTAGTTATGTATTTCAATTCAATTATTGAAATAGCCCTTCATATAATATGAGTACTGGGGCCACATTAAGGAAGTAGTAATATTTTTACTGAAAATTCATAATGTTACATAAGCTTAATTAAAGTCATTTCCAATTTTTTTGTCCTTTATGTATTATGATTTTATCATCGAAATCTGAAAAATTATTTTTTGTAAACATGGCCCTGAAAATAATCTGCTTTAAAATAGGCTTTTTTTTTTTTTTTACAGTGGTTCTCAAACCAATTAATTGGATTAATTTGTTTATCATCTTCTAAGGTTATCAGTGACTTTTGGAAGTGGCATGTACATACAGAGCAGAGAATAAGATCACCCATGTGAGGTTATTATGATTTATTATGATTCATCATAATTATACGAATACAGAGTGATTCAGTGTTTAAAACAGGATGAAGGTTATAGCCTAAACTAGCCTAACCTGCTGAAGTCAGCAGCTTCACATGACACTATTTGTATGTGACTTGAAATATGTGGGATTGATTTTGTATAATTTACATCTTTGATAAGGAAATTTGGTCTGTTGTTTTTAAGAAGGGGAGAAACATTTGTAAAATTGTCAAAAATATGTTGTGTCTCTTTGTGGTCATTTTGTGTCTATTTGTAGGTGTTTGGTATCTTTTTATAGTTGTGTGTATCTCTGATTGTTTGGCGTCTCTGTGATAATTTGGGGTCAGTTTTAACTGTTCTCTTTGTAGACATTATTTATCTCTGTGGTCATTTTATACTTTTTTAGTAATTTTGTGTATTTTTTTAGTAAATTTGTGAAAGTAAACTTTGTGGTTGTTTTTGTGTCTTTGTGGTTGTTTTTGTGTCTTTTTGTAATCATTTTTTGTCTTTTTACGGTTGGTTTGCATCTTCGTGGTTGTTTTTAGTCATTTTGTGCCTGTGTGGTCGTTTTGTATCTCTTTGTGGTCATTTAGCATTTGATTGACTTTCCATCAAGAAATGTCAGTCACAGGTTCTGGTCCAGGGGGCCCTCGTCCTGCACCCAAAGGGCCTGTTCACTAATCCATCCATGATACTATCAAGTTTCAATCTTCTGACTCTGGTAGGGGGACGCCTGGGGTGTCCAATTAAATTCCAGGTGGACCCATGCCACCCGTCTGGCGCCGCCTCTGAACTCTATTGCACTATTTCTTCTCTGCTTGCAGGATGTTTTTGATCTTTGCGATGCATTTCTTTGTTTTTCTTTGTTTCTCTTTCTCTCTTTTGAAAAACAATATTTGCTGCCCCAAGGCTTTTTTTAATGCAGTAAATAAACTCCAGCTGCCTGAAAATAAGTAAAAATAAGCTTTTCATGTTAAAGTTGATTATCCTGCCCTTGAAACTAAAACAGTGGGTGGTTCTGATTGTGTAGGGGTCATATGTGGGTTTTCAGAAGCTCTGCTGGGTGTGACAGTGTGCTAGAAGTGGACCGTGTCGAAGGTACAGGGTGTGATCTTTAATAAAGGAACCATGTTTAGCAACTAATGTGAGTTGAAGGTCATAAACGACAATAAACACTGTGACTCAGTGTTTTTGCCTTAGCATCATTTCACTTCCCACATTGGCCCCATTGTTTTATTTTCAGTAGTACGGTACCTGAGCAGTCAAAGCAAGGTGTGCTTCATGATGGTGATCAATTCACTAGTCAGTGCAGTTTGATGTAAAGCTGAAGCAGCAGCTTTGTGTATCTGATACCACCCTGTTGTCTAAGTAAGGATGATGTTATTATGCAGGCGACGTACGAGCGACAGAAAAGGTTAAGTGTCACATGAATTTAAGGAACATATGCATATACATATTTTTGTAAGTTTTAGCCCATTGACCTCAAATCACCATCAAAACACCAAGCTCATTATTTTGCAAATTAAGCTGCAGTGTTCAAGAAATTTGAATCCATTTTTTATCATTTCAATCAGCAAAACCAATTATCTGACTCTTGAAACTTGCTTTAATTATGTAATCTATCATTATTGCTGTAAGGTAATGCTGTGCAGACTTTTGGAATAACAGAAAAGTGTGGTTTTCTTAGAAAAACCACACTTATCTTTTTACCTTATCGCTCGTCAACAAAGCTTGACCTCTTCTCTCGTCATTCCTTTTTATTCTTATCTCTTGTCATGATTTATTTCTTCTTTCCCCTTTCAACTTTTCCCTTCTTTCCCCTTACTCTACTCCATCTGGTGTTCCTCACTTGCGTTAACCTCAGTTCTGCAGTCATCAGATCAGTCATATGTGGTTTTATTATAGACCAGCCACATTTTGGTGACTAAACCGTGTGTGTGGCAGAGTTGACTGTGGTAAGTGAAGCGGTGTGACTGTTGGATGGATGAATGGTCAGCGTTCGTGGGACAGCTGACCCATCTTATACATTAAGTGTTATATGTAAGTAACTTGGGTGAGGCGGTTGGCCGCCCACCCAGAGCCAGGTTTCGCTTGAGGTTTCTGCCTGTTTAAGGGACTGTCGTTAAGTGTTTGCTCATGGTAAGAATCACTGGATCTCTGAAAAATAATATTACAAAGAGTACAGTCTAGACCTGCTCAATGTGAAAAGTGCAATGAGAAAACTTCTGTTATGAATCAAAAACTACTGTTCACAAAACATATAGCAGGGTGATAATTTAACATTATCATTTATTAGCGTCTTAGTGTGTATCAGTATATTAATGTTCATATTCTTTATATAGTGTATGTTAGCAATATATCTATAATATTTTCCAGCATTGTAATTTTCCTATGTTGGCTTATTCTGTGCACATGACATTGCATGTCATGCTGGGTGAGGGATCCTCAGTTCATCTTCATGAGGTTCATTTTTTAGTGTTAAAGGTTTTTTGGGGGGACATTTTTGCTTATCTGAACAGAGAGTCTAAGAACAGTTTGCTGTCCGTATTGTAAAGACCCTTGATGCAAATATTATTTGAGAAATTGGGCTATATAAATAAAATTGACTTAACTTGACGAGATGTTTCTACAGATACAGCAGCAGAGGAGGAATCTGCTGTCCATGTGGAGTTTCCAGACACAGACTATACTACAGTAGTTCTCTATGATGAGCTCAATTGCCTGATACAGTTCACTTCACTTTTGATTTCATCAAGTGCACCTGTGGCCTCTCAGAGCAGACCTTTTGTTTCAGCTTTAAAATCCACTACTACTGTTTTTGGGGGACGTATTTAAGGACAGAGGGTGCTGTATGCTGTACAGATTGTAAAGACACTTAGGCAAATTTGGGATATTGAGTTTTATAAATAAAATATACTTGACTGTTGACATTGAGGTTCACGGCTGTTTTTTGTAAATCAGTTACATACATTTTTATCACATTGTGAGATCTGAATTACTGAAGAATGTGTAGTTTATCTAACATTTTATTCTAGAGATATACTAAAAATCTCAAAGAGGTGAATATGAGTGTGACTTTATACACGTGAAACTGAGTAAATATGATTAACATTTTGATGTCAAAACAGTGCACTGCAAAATGCAAATAACTGCTTGTTTTAATTTTATGCATAACAGCTTGATTGTATTTGATGTTTTTAGTTTTTTTGTATGTTGTATTTTGTCTACATTCTTGTGTATATAGTAAGTATAAAAACCTTGTTCTTTTAAAATGTTTATTACAGAATTAAACCAAATTCCTCCGTTAGCATTGGGAAGCATGAATCTGAATGTGTTCTTCCATTCTACTGCAGTGACCCAGTTTCCTAATTAAAATCTCATTATTAATTATTAATCTCACACTTTTTTTACTGCTTTCTGGCTACCGCCCAGACATTGCTTCATTTAGTGGACTTTGGAACAAAATAAAACTACGAACAGGAAGTTCATTATGTTCCATTTTAGGAAACATTACACTAATCACCTTACTGCTATTGAGTTGCAGAATCTTCCGTGGGAATCATGTTGCAACTGCCTTAAGGCTCGTAACTTCTTGTCTGACTCGTTTCTGATCTGCACAACCTAACTTAACCTAACATGTGAAATTTATGAGGGATCACAACTTTTACCTGGATTTACCCTGGGTGTTTTTCTGCTATTATCTTACACAAGACCATCCTCCTTCTGCCCTGTATGTTTTCCTTGTTTGAGAGTTGGCAGGATAATTTTTTTCACACCTTCTTAAATTTATTTATATATTTATTTAACTTGTCTGTCATTAAAATAGCAGATTTGTAGAATGTAATGTAAAAATTTTGTTTGCTTTGTAATCACATCAGCAGTGATGTTTTGAGAAGCCCTCATGTGTAAAAAAAAAAACAAAAAAAACCTTCCTCAGTTAGTACGTAGGCTAGTACGTTTATTTAGGTAGTCCGTTTGAGAGCAGACATCACAAATTGCAGGAGCAACATATATGAAATGGAGACATAAAAATATGTTAACAATGTAAAAAGTTTAGAATTAAAGAACATACATAAAACTAAACAGAACCAAGTCTAAACAAATTGGTCTCTTGCTGATGTTTAAAGGTGTCCACAGATCTGAAGTCTAATCGGAGAGAGGAGCTACAACCTCAAAAATCCCCTTTTGTATTGAGCAAGTAGCGGGGAAAAATCTTATTTGATGGGGAGCCAGTGTAAAGAAATCAAAATTGGTATTACAGAAGCCCTTTTGGAGGATTTCCAATAATTTATGGCGTTAAGGCAATTTTGAATAATTTTGCAACATTATGAGGCTTACGAGTAAACAATATTTATAATTGTCTGCATAGAGGTGGTAGGAGAAATTACTTATTCTCTGCCAGAGAGGAAACATGTACAATGCAAACAGAATAGGATGACAGATCCTTGGGGAACACCACAAGACAGAGTTTCAGTTGATGAGGCATAAGACGCTTTCACAATGCCTTGTTTTCTGGGAGTAAAATTTATTGTGCCGGCTCACTGTCCTGTATGAACAGTACAGAAAAGGGGGTCCAATTTGATCCGCCTCTGAGCCAGGAGCGTTGGTAGTAACAGAGACGGAACATGTCTATGTGAACAGCCACAGTCTTCTTGCCGGTGTTGGGTTACACTTACCGGTCTTTGCTTGTTCCGGAAAGCTAGATCGCTATAGTAGCAGGATTATGCCGCAAACAATGGTTTAGTATGAATGAGCGTATGCTACATATTGGCTGATATTCTTTCCACGGTTATTGCAGAATCTCTGAATGAAAAGCGGCTATCGAAATAAAATGTTACTGAAAAACTCCCACCTACAGCCTTTGCATCTCTACCAATATACGGTAGTCCAAAGTATGAAAAGCAGCACTGAGGTCCAATAGTACCAACACAGAAAATCCTTCTGCATCACTGTGCATCAACAGGTCATTTGAGACTCTGGGAAGAGCTGTTTCTGTTGAATACAACTGATGAAAACCAAACTGAATGTTGTCAAGAATGTTGTGTTGGTCTAAGACAGCCATAAGCTGCTTTGCAACCACTTTTCTAACAGAGTGATAATGTAATGGTATCAAACAAGATTCTAGGACTATGTTGAGATTCAAGGTTTGAAAAGTAGGTAGCTCTTCTTCATGAATGGAGAAAGCACTGACAGAGGACCCAAAAGCCCGACTCAGGCACAGGTTCTGTAGACAGGAGATCAGTCCTATGTGGGCAAACAAATCTGACAGGGCGTAGGCTAAGATAATGTCTGAAACCAGAAAGCAGAGTCCATACAAACGATCAGGGTTACACAGGAGAATTGCTGGAACACTAGACATGAAAGTACTAAGACGAACTGGCACAGAGACAGCTTACCAGGTAATACTCTAAGAAGGGTAAATCTAACAGGTGCAAATAATGAAGGCGGGGGGTTGACAATTACACAGGCAGGAATTAGACAGGGGCAGGAAGTGAGATGATCTGAAACGAGAGGAGAGGTGAATGACAAAGTATAACCAGAGAACACAAAATAAATCAATGAAAACAGAACCACAAAAACAGCTCTGGCATCCTCAAAAGCCATAAAAAGTTATTTTAAATACTGATAGTGAACTTGTACATGGGTGGATTGTTGAACTCTTATTCTGTTCTTTTGTTCTGTCTCTTATTTGCTGAAGTGCCCGATTTTTCCTGCAGGGATGATTAAAATTTCATTGTGTCTTTCAAAGAAAGAGGAGGCGGTCTGCATACGTTTTCTGCATTTCAAATTAATCTGGAGCTTGTATCTGTGGCTGGAGGAATGTGACCGGCTGTCTTGTTTTCAGAATTAAATCTGTTTGTCAGGTTGGACTCCTCAACAGAGAGAACACCATACTTAAATGTTACCACATATAATTGTGCAACAAAGTAAAATCAAGAAAATTTTGAAACATAAATGCTCCCTTCTGGCACGTATGTGTGGGCAGCAGAAGCGGGAACCAGCATCACATGGGTACCGATGAATTTTGAAGTTGTCTGTGGTTTCATTTTTTTAAGTCGCACTGGTAAGTTGTGGCTGTTACACAAGCAAATTTAGGAAATTACATCATATGAGTTTAAGTAAGGTGGCATGTAACATTTATCTAAATTATGTTGAGCTGTCCTTTTCAGACAATGTTGCTGCTGTCTCTCGGTCGTGCCGCTTTGCTCTATACAACATAAGGAAAATCATGCCCTACCTCACTCAGTACGCCACCCAGCTTCTGGTACAGGCCATGGTTACCTCTCACCTCGACTATTGCAATGCCCTCCTAGCAGGTCTTCCAGCTTGTGCGGTGAAACCCTTACAAATGGTTCAGAATATAGCAGCGCGTCTGGTTTTTGATCAGCCCAAAAGGACTCATGTCACTCCGTTACTGAGTGACCTCCACTGCCTCCCCGTGACCTCCAGAATCAAATTCAAGTCACTAATGCTGCATACAGAGTGACTACTGGGTCTGCACCCATCTACCTAAACTCCATAATCTATATAATTTATGTTCCTTCTCGGCCTCTACGCTCCTCCAACGAACGCCGCCTGGCTCTGCCATCCCTTCACACAAAGCAATCCCAGTCCTGTCTGTTCTCATCTGTGACACCACAATGGTGGAACGAGCTACCACACGCCATCAGAGCAGGGGCGTCCCTCTCTAACTTCAAGAAGCTCTTGAAAACTCATCTCTTCCGAGAACACTTCCTCTTATAACACCTCTAACTCGCACTTCCTGTGCTCTTCTTCTTCTATCCCCTACAATTATCTTGTTTTGATTGCACTTTTTGTTAACTCTTACTTCCTTCCCTAGGTATTTACCCCATTGATGTGATATGTACTATGAGCTCTTACTAGTATTTATTGCTGCTCTTACTAGTATGTATTGTCAGTTATAGATCTGTATTTGATGCTCTGTTGATGCTTGTATATTGTTCCTCAAATGTAAGGCGCTTTGGATAAAAGCGTCTGCCAAATTAGTAAATGTAAATGTAAATGTTGTGGTAAAAATACCAATGCATTTGTGAATCCTGAGAATGGCATTATCAGAGCAAATAACAACAAGTTGGAAAAAATGTGGCTGGAGGACATCTGTAGTCTGGAAAAGATAACTTACAAAATCACAGAAGACATTGGCTTTCTTTAAATTAAGTAAAGGGAATTGACTGACTATATATTATGTAAGTATGAATGACATATTAGACTTATCATGCTTTGAGTGTCATAAAAAACTGTGGAAGCAGTAGTAGGCCTACATCTGTAATGAAACATCAAAGCCTAACCTCTCTCTTTTAACGTTTAAGTAATGGGGTAATAAAATAGAAATGCATCAATGATATGTATGGACATGAAGTATAAAAAAATACAACAACAAACTGACAAGCAAAAAAACAGGAAGAAAGGACACACACACACACACACACACACACACACACACACACACACAGGTATGCAGATACACGCTAAGGATGAGGAAACATCTTCTGGTATTTTCTGGCATTGTGTTACAGATGAGAAGTGCCAATTATAAAAATCTTGGTGGTTATTTTGATGTGTTATCACTGACAGTTGCTTCTGCCAACTAGACAGTAAAATCTGATATGAAGCAACAGAGGAAGAGCAAGATTTGGCAGAGACATTTACTGATACTGTGGGCCAAATCAAGTTCACTGGAGATTCCTGGCAGGATTTCATTTCTTCTCACTCGGTTCTTACTCTTCTCTAGTTATTAATTTAACTAATTTGCTCTGTTTCAGCTTTACGCATGTGTTGAATTTGAAAAAATAAAAACACACATCTTAAATTTAATTAAATTTAAAAACACTCTTTGAAAGTTGAAACATTTTTGTCTGTAATTAAATTGTGTGATGAGTAGAGATGGAAATAGTTATTTAATGTCATGTCTGTTCATGTCAATTTATGTTTGGAGCTAAATCACAAGTGTCTGTTAACTTTATAGAGAAAATTCCTGCAGGTCTAAGTCTGTAAAATATCTTCAAAAATATTTTTGATCAGCCAAACTCATGATTTAGCATGATGATTGTGCAGAGGCTGCAAGTGACAGCAGGCCTTTTTGATTCTTTTTCTCTCATATCAGTGTTTTCTCATCAAAATAAAAGAATCAACTAACAGTCTGTGGGGAAAAACACCTGCTGCAGCGTGTGACTTGGAAGACAAATTAAAACTAGACAAGGCTATCTATGGTTAAACCTAGGGTGAGGAGGAAATAGCAACTATCTCATAATATGATGACAGCAGTGCAAATGGTGATGTACCTAAAAATGCAAATAAGGAATTGCGACCCCCCCCCCCAAAGAAAAATATTTTATTACCTAAGAAATAAAACTCATGTTTTCACCAAGTAGACAATATCCTTGTTGCTGAACTTACTTGAATGAAAAAAATCTGGCACATTTACCTCTTGTCTGTTATGTGTGTTTTGTTCCGGATCAGACACATTGAAAAGATTGTGGCGCCTCAGTGACGGTATGCACTCTCTTTGTAGTGTGACAGCCTCAGGGCTGGCCCTATCTTGTTCTTCCTTCTTGGCCGTGTTTTTCCCCGTTGAAGTTGATGGGTGGAGCTGATACCTTGAGTGTGTTTCATGTCTCTTTATTTCATCCACGTTTCCCTCACTTGCGTCTTTTCCATGGAACAAACTCTGACCCACGTTTTCACCATCGTCTTCCTATACCAACTCGCGAGATTTCAGAGCAAGAATTGTCCTTGAGCAAGATTTCTGTTCTTGTTTCTGTTTTGATGGGCACATTTGGCCCGAAGGAAAACGTTGCAGCCCCTGTAGCTGGTTCTCGACTGCCGCCTGAAGCCATCTACAGCACGGATTCCAAAACCTTTTGTACCTACTAGACATTTTGATCCCAAAATACAGAAATTACTAAGACAGGCTGCCAGTGACTTTGCAATTTTGGGACTCTAAACTCAGCCAGTTGGTCACATTGCACCCCCCAGGTTGGTGAAGTCAGCCTCTGATTGGCTAGTGCTCATTGCCTTTGTTGGTTGGGTTGATTAGGTTCAGGCAAAAGGAATTGAAAGGGTTTGATTTAATATATAAAATTTCAGGGTTGCCAATCAGAGGTCATGCCATTGGCAATCTTGACCTCAAAACGTGACTTTTTGGAGCTGCTTATTCTACATTCCTCCCTAATTTTCTCACTTTCTTTGTTCTCTGCACTAGCCATTGCTCATCTCCTTCTTTCTTGCTCCACTCATTCCCACTTTCTTCCTTCCTTCCAACATTCCTCATGTTTTGCTTCTTCCTTAACTTTCATAATTTCTTCTTTTCATGCATTCATCCCTCCCTTCTTTGGCTTACTTCTCCCACTCTCCCTCCTCCCCTTGGCACCCCTCTTTCTTGTACAGTACACTACCAACATACTCCAGCTGCTCCAGTCATAGTTATTTATAATGCCTTAGCTACTTCAGTTAAATGTGCATACCATAATTTCCCTCCTCAGCTACTTAATGTGTAACCTGATGTATTGAGATGTGTATTTCTGTTTTTAAACTAATGCTATTATTATGACATTAACTTTGTTTTATTTTTTAAATAATTATACTTTTCATTTTATTTCATAAGCTTCTTCACCTTTATATGATCAGAAGGTCCAGAATGAAACTTGTTTTGTCACCTGATGTTAATTTTGAAAATTTTCAGCTAATAAATCCTTAAAGGAGCCATAGAATGGAAAACTTTATTTATCTTGGCATAGTTTAACAAAAACAGTACATGGAACTGTGACTGAGGCTGACCGTGTGCCTCAAACACCATTTTTTCCTCCTTGTCGTGCGTGCAAAATACAACGGAAAAACAGGCGAATGCTGGATGACGCAATGGATAAGACACATGCCTTTGGTGTGAGAGACCCAGATTCCATCCACCAATGTGTCCCTGAGCAAGACACTTAACCCCTAGTTGCTCCAGAGGCGTGCGACCTCTGACATGTATAGCAATTGTAAGTTGCTTTAGATCAGCTAAATGAATAAATTTAACTGAAAGCTCGCAAGCGCTACATGTGAGGTAACGTCACGGATCATTAATGTGTACGCCACCAGAATTTACCAGCCCACATTCCAGAGAAGCGGTCGTACAAGCTTCTAGAGAATACAGCTGGAGGGTGTTCAGTACGTGCAAAACTTACAGGAAGTGCTTTTACGGTCATGAAGGAAAGGTAAATGTTTTCTAATACTACTACTAAAACTACTACCTGCGGCCAACAGAAGCTCCTGTTATCAGTTATCAAAATCCAGACAATATTCTCTCCATCACATCTGATCCAGTTTTACTAAAACCAGTGAATATAGTTATAAAGTTGTGTTTTTGTACAGTAATCAGTGAGGCCTAGTCTCGAATAGCAGGGGCGAGTTCAGAGCCGACAAAACGTAGCAAAAGGTTTTTTCCAACGAAAACGGTGGTGTCTTGAAAACCCTGTCGTGTTTAGAAACTTGTCGCAGCTGATTGGGTAACACCTGAGATATGCCCACCAAACGCTGAGAAAACATGCCTCAAAGCCCGTTGCACAATGTTCTGCAACGTTGCAAGGAAACATGTCGTTCAATCAGATAACATTGCAAACCGGTGCAAAACGTTTTAAGATTGACCTCGCCACCAGTCCTTGGTTCTGTCCGTTAGGCCCTGCCCCTCTGCTGTGCTTGGGGAATTTGGCCAATCAGAAGCAAGTGGGCTTTCAGGGAGGGGGGGCCTTAAAGAGGAGGTTTGTTCAGACAAAGTGTGAAAAGAGGTGCTGAAGAAACAGCCTACACAGCATGACAAAAATCATGTGTTTTTTTGAACATTAAAGCACGTAAACGTCTTCTAGTAGAAACCCTAAATACGAGTATGTACCTGAAAATGAGTATTCTACGGCACCTTTAAACGAATGGAAACGGCTAATAAAGGTCATGTGATATGATCAAAAGCACCAGTTCAGCTACCAAACGAACTTTGTGGAGACAATATTTTGTGAGCTATTTTATTTTCTTTTAAAAGCTGCTTTATGCCTGCATAAAGTGCAACATATCACATTTATGAGCTGACCTGGTTCTCGTACCTGCTTGACTGTAGATTCAGTGCCCTTAAAAGTTCCTACAGAGCACCTGAGAAACACTGTGGGAAAGTCCACTGATTTGTCTCTGGTGTCACCTGTTTCCTGCTGAAGAGAGAAAAAAGTCGGTACAACCATTAACTCTTGGTTTAGGCGAGAAGATCTGGCATTTCCATGTCAAATCTTTGCCATGACAAAGGGGAAGTTGCCTCTGACTCTGCAGTTTTGGCAGAAGAAGAATGAAGCCCGGCAGGTTCACATAACAGGAATGTTTTTCAGGCTTCTTGTTTCACTTTAGCACTGTTTTAGATGTCAACACCATAAAACATGACGTGAGTTTATATGTAAGCAGAAATGTGGATAAGTTAATAAACCATTTACGTGTTTGAATTCTTTTCATGCCTTCAATCACTTTGAGAGACTGAGAAGTGAAGGTTTAATTCCTCTTTCTGCCGCAGTGACCAAAATCAAAAGTGCTTGTATAACAAAATATGTGTTACATGTATCATACTTGTCTTTGTTGTATCAGACATACCGCTGACGTGGCAGCTTCATAATATTTGGCAAGGAGCCCCAAATAGCAGTCAGGGTATTTTCTCTGGGGATTTGGATGTTAATTAAAAGAGAAACTAAAACAAAACAAATTTTCTAATATGTTGAATGGCTACTTTTAGGCCAATCAAAATAATTAAATAAAGAATTAAGTATTTTCCCCACCAGAATCATATTCCCGGTAGTGTGGAGCTTTAAATTCTGATGTGTGGTCTAAATATAACTGATCAAACATTTTAGACTTTATTTTTGGTGTCCGGTCCAAATCTTCTGAGGTATTGTCCTGGCGTTACAGTACAAGTGAGGCCACAAAATTAGAATATAATCACCACCTTAAGGCTGGTATCATTTCTGTACATATGATGATTAATTGGTGCATAATCACAAACAAACTTTTGTTAAATCATCCCAAATTTACTGATCGTGCTTTAAGCATTTAACACTGTGGAACAAACTTCCTCTCAGCATCAGATCTGCTCAATTAAAGGAAAAAGAGAATGGCATTTTTGGAAATATTTTTCATTAATTACATTCTTGTTGGATGGTGTTGTTGAATTTTCTGTGTACCTGTGAAGCACCCTGTTATTGAAATGTGCTACTGAAATAAAGTGTACTTACTTACACGTACTTACTGAACCATGGGGCTTTTGTGGGCCATGGGGAAATTCTCTGTTTTGAATGGTAATACAGCCTTGGACTACAGTACAGCCTGAACTGTCTTAGTGTCTTAGTTTCTTCATTGTCTTCCATTGTTGTTGTTGTTTTGTGTGGGGCTGAAAAAAAATCACAATGGAGGTGTGCCTCATGCGGGACTACTTAAAGGAGACCAATTAAACTACTTTTCCAGTCCTATATTGTAGTTCTGTGACTCCTGTATGGCAGCTTTGCATGATTCAAAAAAAATTTTTTTTTTCTTATACTGATTCTTCATGTAGGGCTTCATTTCAGCCTCTGTCTGAACAAGCTGTAGATGTTCTTGTCTCTTTAAAGCCCCCCCTCTCAAAGCCCACTGATTGGCCAAGACCTGAAGCATGTTAGCAGGCTGTTGTTGTCACTGGGCGTAACAGGCAGACTGAGCGTTGCCGTGCTGTTAGTGTGGGAGCACATGATCATATTTGGAACACCGGCTCATCTGACTCGGTATTAAGTAGAACGGAGCCCTTGATAGAAAAAGCAGTTCAAAACAGAGCGTTCAGAACAGGAGGAAACCTGAGATTTTTGCTCGCAGTGATTTCTTATAAATGCTTTAACTTTGGTCATGTTTAACATGAACATCCAACATTATAACATTGTAGATAAGTCATAAAATGTGGAAAAGCATAATAGGCCTCCTTTAAAGCAGGCTGAAATGTAAATAACTCCATCAGAACATTCCCTATTTTCCTTCTAATTAGTACCAAATTACATACTTCTTTCCAGATTACTTCCTAGAAAATTATTACGAAATTACAAAATACTGTAATAAGAATAACCTAGCCTTAACTAATATAATAACATAAAGGTCAAAATTCATCCCAATGCCAGGACTAATTTATGTATTTGTTTATTTACTTATGAGTCTAAAAATACTGGAATGCCCAAGAAGACTATTAGTATTAGTTTTTTTAGTATTAGAATGAAAACTCCCTAAAGTTACTAAAACCTCCCAAATTCTCAGAAGACCTGAATGACCCTTAAAATCAATACATATTTATCTACGAAAACAAATTTTACCAAAGTTGATGGTCATCTGTTGATGTTATAAAAGAAAAACAATGATCCAGGAATGATTTACCCGCCTTTTTGAAACACTAAGTCAGGAAATCTGAGCGGCAAATATCCCACAAAAAGGTGATTTTTAAACAACTCTCAAACCCGTTTCCCATGAATTCCCTGCCAGCTAAACCTGCTCATTCATTATTAATTGTGTGTAAGTGGATCCCTGACTGAAGCTTTGGGCTGCAGCTCCATTCCTCTCTCTGCTCTACTAACCCCTCTGTTTATGTTGACGTGGCTGTTGCCTCAGCAACAACACCTTCACGCCCAGCAGACTTCCACCTCCTGGTACGCAGACATGTCGGCGGGCAAGCGAGGTGCAGACACAGAGGGAGTGACAGAGAGAGAGAGAGAGAGAGAAGGGAAACCTCAGCCAGGGACATGTCCCATTCGGAAAAGTTTGAATCCTTTGTTTCCTGTAATCTTGAATTTTGCTTTACTGTTTTTTTCTTCTTCGCAGTAACAACAGTGCAGTGTGTAGGGTGTAAAGGTGATACTGTAACTGTATTCTCAAAAAAATATTACACTAATTGTGATATGTAACTGGGAGAAGTTATTGCTGAGGTAACGACTGGAGATCCAAATAAAGAATAAACAACTATCCTTGCAGTTACAAAAAATGTTAAAAAGGTGGACAAAGGTAAAATAATATTTAATTTTTAAGACACAATTTCCTTGTTAACTATTACTGTAGCTAATAAATAACTTAAGTTATTATCTATAAGGTGCTAAAACATGTAGTGTGATTTAAAATGTCATCTTTATGTTTAAGTCCAAATTAAGTTTCTAGTTGATTAATAATGCTCACTCAGTTGTTTTATATGTGTCCTTAGAGAAGAAATAAAGAGAAACAAGGAATCGTAAAAGGAAATACTCATTTGAAATGGGATGTGTCCCAGGATTCCCAGGCCCCAAAGGCCTCAGCTCTCTCTGCTCGACATGGCGTCACATCCTGGGCTGCTTCACGCAGTTATTTTTAGATCCTGTGTAAACTGGGTTATGTGGCCTTGGCAGCTGCAACACACAAACACAACACTCAGACACGCGCACACTCAAACACACACACCCTGTTTTAAGTATCAGTGACGTTGAAACACTACCAAGCTTTATTTGTCTCATACAAGAGGTGCAAAAAGACATTACATCACTGTGTTCATATTAATGAGAACGGCGTTACTGTGTAAATAGACTTGTAGTCATAGATGACATTTCTGGGCTACTGGTTAATGCTAGCAGCTGTATATTTTATATTTATGCTTTTATATTTGAATCTAAAATGATAAAGAAAGAGTCCGGAAGTTACATACACAAACATGACCTTAGAAAATCCTCAAAATATGATAGGTAACATTTCTATTACACATAAGCCTACTATCTTTACACCACAGTCACATCAAATGTGACAAGTTATGAAAACAAATTCGAAGAGGAATCACTTCTCTTCCCTTTGACGCTGCTGTTCCATCATTAAAGTTAACATTTAACTTCTGACTTCCACGCTTTCTGTTGAAGTGAAACTGCTTCCTGATTCCAGTCTTGATATCAGATTATACGCAAACACACACACAGAAACACACACAAAAAGCAGCCCTGTGTCTGTTTGAAACTCTCTGTTTCACTCATGACTCAGCTTGTTGTGTTGATTTTTTCCCCAGCAGCTTCACCTTGTTTTTGTTCTCTTTCCTCCTTTGCTTGCCTTTCTCAGGCTGCATGACACAGCAGATCTCAAGCTGCAGAGCAAGATAACATGTGACCTGTTTTCCCCGTCTTTGGCCTTGTTTGATCACGTCGTTTTCATTTCAGCTTGCCATGCAAGTCATTTTATCACATCCAGGCTTTTTTTGTCTTGTTGTTTCACCTCAAGTTTATTGTCTTGTCATAGTTTATGAAATCTGACTTCATCTGTGTCAGTTTGACCTTTCAAACTGTAATTTGTTATCTTAACAATTTGAATTTAAGATGGAAAATCTGCCTTTTCTGTGCATCACTTCCATAAATGAAAGATATCACTGATGTGAACAAGCCTTTGACAGTTTTAAAATTTCAATAAACTCAGTTGTTTGGTCTTAGTTTTAGTCATAGTTTCAATTCTGTGTTTTGAACTTTGGCATTAGGATTACAAATAGTACCTTAAATTCCATCACATGACATTTGATCGTGCCTGATCTTGCTTCATCTCACGTTCTCATTTCATCATTTCATTTCTTAGTTCTTGTTCATCTCTTTCACTTGATGTTGTTTAAATAATATTATGTTGAATCATGATTGAATCTCATTGCATGCCATTTGCCTACACCTCATCCCTTCAGTTTCACCTAATCTCTCCTCCTGTCATCTGACCTTATCTCACTCGTCTCATTTCATCTCACTTCATGTAAGCATATTTTAAATCTGTCACTTCTTCTAATCAATTTCATATTATTTCTGACATAACTTATCTCACCCCCTGTCATCTCTTCATGTATATAGACACACCTTTCACCTTATCTTATATCATCTCCACATTCATCTGGTCTTCTCTTATCTTTCAATCCATGTTGTTTCAGTCATATTTCAGTCTCATATTGCATCCTCTCTGTCACAATGAGTCAAGCAGGGGATTTATTAGGAAAATCTGGGACTGGACCAAGACACAGAGGTACAGTTTGGCTGTGTGGCAAACTTACAGCAAGGTGGTGGCAAGCAAATCTCCAAAACAGGCAAGCAGTCCACACAGGCAAACAAATCCCAAAGGGAGCAGGCAATAAAGAAAATCCACAACATCCGAAAGTAGGCAGATTATCCAAAGCACAGGAAAACACCGGAATGGCAACATCTTCAACTGCTTATCCTGTCTACACGGTTGTGGTGGGGCTGGAGCCAATCCCAGCTGACATCTGGCAAAAGGCAGGGTACACCCTGGACAGGTCGCCAGTCCATCGCAGGGCCACACATAGACGGACAACCACTCACGCGCACACAATTTAAGGTCACCAATCAACCTAGGCCACATGTCTTTAGACGGTGGGAGGAAGCCAGAGACACGGGGAGAACATGCAAACGTGCAGAAAGGCCGGGGCAACCAGGGTTGGAACCCACGAGCCACTTGCTATGAGGCAACAGTGTTAACCACTGGACCACCTCGCCGCCCACAAGGGGAAACACATTGACTTAAATACACAGTTGAGGGGAGGATAACAAGGTGAAACTAATTAGTGCAGGGCAGACAATCAAAACTCTTTCCAAATAAAACAACAAGCCCCAAATCAAGACACTCATTTCTTTCAGTATTTCCTATTTCTTCAATTAGTGTTACAAATCTTATTATCTCGTTCTTGTGCATCGTCACATCTCGTGACCCAAGTGTACCCTCACGCCGCTGATCTGAGCCCTTATGTCCCCACCACTTTTCAACACAAAGGGACACTCATCTCAAAAAATTTCTTCGTTCATCTCATCTTGTGCTTTCTTGTTCCATGCAGTCTCATCTCATCTCACTTTTTCTTACATTATCTTTACTTTTCATCCAATCCAGTTCTATTTTATACCTCCTAATGATAGCTCATCTAAACTCATCAATCACCTGCTTCACTCTGGTCTTCCATTTCATGTCATCTTGTATTTTACCAATGTTATCTTTCACTTCATCTTGTCCATGGTATTGTCCTCTCTCATCTTGGCTTATCTTGTCATACATTGAGAATCACCTCATCTCATCCCTCTAAATTAGTCTTCAACTCTTGTGAAGCTTGAATCTTGTTTCAAGTCTTCCTCTTTCTTTCTTTCATTTCAATTAATTTTCTCAGCTGGTGTCACCTCATTTACTCTTCCATCTCATCTCATTGTTCAACATGTCTAGTTTCATAGTTTTTATTTTGTCTCATGTCATCTTTCCCTCATTTTGTCTCATTTTGTCTCTTTTCTTCTAACCATTTCTAAGTAATTTATTTCATCTAGCTCGACCTCATCTCATTGTTCATCTCATCTCTTGAAATAAAACCCTTCAATCTTTAATTTAATGTATATATATATTTTTTTTTCTATTAACGCTCAACTCTTGTCACATCATCTCAGCTCAGATCAAGTCACCAAAGAATAAAAGCTGGATTTGGGTGGTCTGGGTCAGTTTGATCAACCAAAGGCCTCAGGTGAGATGACATCACCCCCCCGATCAGTAGTGTGACCTCAGTCTGCATCATCATGAATTCCTAACGAGGGATCTGACTGCATCCAATCAGCTGAGGCCTGGATTATCAGGTAATGAAGCCTGACAGCACACAGCCAATGACATTTCAGCACACAGATTACTGCCTGGTGGGGCTCAGAGGGAATCAATAATGTAGACACACACGAACACACATAGCTGCCCCGAGCCTGCCCTTACTACCATTACAGTAAATGACGAAGCCCACCGGCAGATAGAGTACCGGAGAAAGGGAAGGAGAGACTGACTTACACACAAGTGAGGGAATAAAATAAAGAAAAATGAGAGTGGAATATCACAGAGGACAGGATGATCTCAGCATTTTGTGTATGATTCAGTGCCAGTAGCTGTGAGTCAACGCAGTAACAGCAATGTAAAATTGATTGAGTCAGATTAACACATAATGTTCACCTATCTCTTACTGTTGATATCTGTATCAGTTTTGTTGATACTACATACAGCAATCTGAGCTGCTGGCTCAGTTCTCACACTGATTATTTAGTTTCAGGTAGTGTTATTTTTTCCTGACCAGGTCTGGAGGCCAGTCAGGTTACTTGTAAGGATTTGTATATTACAAGTACAGACAATAGGAGAAGTGTTTTAGTAGAAGCCCAGTTGTAGCAGCAGTCTTCATGTAAATCCATGTATAATGCTCTGTAGTATATTTTTAACTACGCATGTTATTCTACTTGTAGATATGCCAAACATTGGTACTGCTAACTGTCTAGTTGTTTGTACATTTAATGTTCAGAATTTTCTGTTTTACAGAAAAATATAGCATTACAACTTATTGTAGTAGCTAAACAGGCAGAAGCAGCAATTTGAGCACTAGTAATATTCATGGTCGTCACAACAATAATGGTACTAAAAGTAACAATAGTAGTGCTAGTTGCAGTAGTAGTAGGGGTTGTCTTTATAATACTGACAACAGTAAACTTTAGTAAAAGTAGTTTTTCCTTTATAGTAGTGGTAATGGTTATAGTGGTGGAAATGATAAAAGTTGTGTTAGAGGTACTATTAGTACAGTAGCAGTTATAGTATCTGTAGTTGTGGTAGTAGTATTAGTAGTGGAGATTGTTAGGAGGGTGGTGTGGTGTGGTGTGGCGTAGGGACAGAGAGGAACCAAACGCAGCACTCTAAGCGAAGGAGGTTCATTTAGGGAAAAAGGGGGTTGAGGGACTGGAGTGGAGGGAGAGGAAGATGCCGGGGAAACGCTGGCACAGGAAAATCGACGGGACGGGAACCAGGGAACACTGGGGCCGAGGAAGGGAGGACGCCGTGGGGGAAGCCCACAGAGGAGAGGTCCGGAGGACGAGCCCAGCCGACTGAACGGAGGACGAGGGTGAGTATACCTGGGAGGGAAACAGACAGAGAGACAGGGATAGAAATGACAGAGACTAAGCACAGGGAAAATGTGAGAAAACAAGAAACATGAGATCCTGAACACAGAGGTGGCACCGGGTACGGAGCAACTACGATCAAGCAAGAGTGGTGTGGAGAACCGGGGTTGAAATACAGGCAGGGATGAGGTTGACTACTGGCAGGTGTGGCAGGTTGTCGAGGTGGCTGATGAGGTGCAGGTGCGGGTAGTTGGCTGGGCTCAGGAGCAGAGGGAGAGAGAGAGAACACAGGGGAGAAAACACAGGGAGGCAGGCAGGGAACAGAAAACCAAGGAAAAAGCAGAATAACTGATAATAAGGAGAAAAAAAAACAGGGCACTCACCGTCAGCCGGGCTGCCACCACAACAGGAGATAGGAGGTACAAGGAGGAACTAGTAGTTGTAGCAACTATAGCAAGAGTATTGTTATTTGGGATAGCTACAGTACCACAAGCAGCAGTAGGAGTAGTAATACTAAGAATTAGCAGCAGTACTTATAGAGAAAATAATAGTGGTTGTACTAGTTTGCTTGATGTAGTCGTAGTAAGTAACTGATATAGTCATCATTCAAGTGTAGTTTGTGATGACATCTAGTAGTTTTTGCAGTAACACTGGCAGTATTTATAATAGTTTTTGTAGTAGGCTAGCACTATTTTTTCCAATAATAATAGTACTAGAAGTCCTGTTAAGTGGATAGTAGCAGTAGTAGTGGTAGTAGGAATGGTAAAAGCATTGATAAAGTAGTAAAAGTATTTGTCATACAAGTAGCAGTAGTAACAGTAGATATTATAGTACCTGTTTTATAAGTTTGGTAGTAAAACCAAAAGCAGTGATAACTATAGTGATAGTTTCTTTTATTTGCTTTATTAAAATTAGTATGGTAGTAACAGTGATTTATCTATTAATTGTCATAGTATCAGAAGAACAAGTATTGGTGGCGATACTCGTAGCCATTGCAGCAGTAGTGTTTAGTGTACTGCATGTTGTAGTCCCTTAACAGCAGTTGTTGTGAAAGTACTTAATGTAGCTGTAGAGTAACAGAGCAGCAGTAGTAGTTTCAGCACAAACAGTAAGGGTTAAAAAGGAGTACTGTATAAGTAGAAGCTGTTGTTTTTGGTGTTATAGTAGCAGTAATCGTAGAAATTAATATCACGCCTTATTTCATTTCGGAATATGAAGAACATTAATCTTGCCACTCTCACTTCAAGTATCCACTCCTTCTGTTTTCCTGACACTCACAATCTATCCACCCCTGATGCTCTGGTTTCTCACTACAACACTGGACTCCATAACATTCTTAATTCCCTTGCTCCGTTAAAAAACACATCTGTTTCCTTTTCCGTCTCCGCCCCTTGGTTCACCCTCGATCTTCGTCTGATGAAAGCCAAAGGTCGGCCACTTGAACGTCTGTACAGGAAAACTGGTCTCACTATTCACAAAGAAATGTACAATAACCACATCTTATGTTATAAGGACTCTGTTGCTAACACCAAAACCCACTACTACTCCAGTTTAATTACTGAAAAAAAAGGAAACTCCAAGCCACTGTTCTCCCTACTTAACAATATCACCCAAAATTCTTGAAAAAACAGTTGCATCTCAACTCCATCTTCATCTATCCCACAATAACCTGTATGAACAGTTCCAGTCTGGCTTCTGTCCACTTCATAGCACTGAAACAGCACTTATCAAAATCACCAATGACCTCCTTGTGGCAGCTGATTCTGGACTACTTACCATTCTCATCCTCCTCGACCTGAGTGCTGCCTTTGATACCATCTGTCACTCTGTTCTCTTCAACAGGTTATCTTCTAGGCATCACTCACACTCCGTTAGACTGGTTCACATCTTAAGTCTTTTAAATCCTGTCCCTCCCCCGTCACTTCAGGTGTGCCCCAGGGCTCTGTCCTGGGGCCACCTTTTCATCATTTATCTCCTTCCCCTGGGCAATATCTTCCGCAAATTTAATATTCAATTCCTCTGTTATGCTGATGACACCCAGCTCTACCTCTCGACCAACCAAACCATCGTCCTCCCCCCATCCTTGACAGCACTTTATCTTTTCAGTCCCACATCAATAACATTACCCGGTCTGCCTACTTCCATCTACGAAACATCAATCGCCCGCGCCCCTCCCTTACCCCCCACACTGCCGCCATTCTTGTTCACAGTCTTGTCACTTCCCGTTTGGACTACTGCAAGTCTCTCCTTTTCGGCCTCCCTCACAAATACCTTCATAAACTTCATCTGGTCCAGAATTCAGTTGCCCGCATCATAACTAGAACACCCTCCATCCACCACATCACTCCTGTTCTCCAACAGCTTCACTGGCTCCCGGTCCTGTCCCGTATTCAATTCAAAGTCCTTCTGTTAACATTCAAGGCCATCCACAACCTTGCCCCTCCGTATTTGTCTGATCTCCTGCACGGTCCAACTTCCACCCGCTCCCTTAGATCCTCTTCCTCCATACACCTGTCTGTCCCCCCTGCTCGTCTCACCACAATGGGAAGCAGAGCATTCAGCCGCTCTGCCCCCCGTCTCTGGAATTCTTTACCACCCCTACTTAGAAACATCGATTCATTCTCCCATTTTAAATCGCAACTCAAAACACATCTGTTTAAAACTGCCTACCTCATTTGATGTAAATTATTTGCTTTTAGCTTATTTTAATGCTCTTAGTTTTGCTGCTTTTAAATGTCTTTGCATCCCTGTACGGTGTCCTTGAGTGCCGAGAAAGGCGCCTTAAATAAAATGTATTATTATTATTATAAATTAGTGTAACAGCAGTGGTAGCAGTAGTTGTACTAATAGTGAAAGCAATAGTACAAGCAGTAGTAAAATAAAAAGAAATACAAATATTAGTAGTAAGAGTATCAGGTGTAAATTTGTCAGTAGTAAAATGTAACAGAAATTAGTGCAGTAGTAGAGGTAGTACTTAGGTATGGAGAGAAGTATCTTTATTAAAAGTAGGTTTTATCATAAGAACTGTAAATAACCTGAGATATTCCCATGATCCCTTGAGGTAAAATTGAATTTGATTGTACATGAAACACTCATCACGGCTCATGAAATCAAAGAAACCTGAAATGAACCTGAAACTAAACTTCAATAAACTAAACCTGCTGAGCCACCATGTGATTGTGGAAAGTTTTGGAACGACCCACACCTGACAGGATCATCACAGATCCTTATCTCTGTATAGGAAATGTTCCATTGAGGGGACAATTTCAAACTCTGACTAATGAGGGTACTGCAGCCCACATACCACAGTGGTTACGTAAAAACTTGATGCCAGCTCAGAGATCACATGACTTGAGTCACTGTGTCACTCAGCAAGTTCCACAGGGAGCGATTAAAGTTTTGTTTGGCTGTCCTGGTTGGAGTGATACTTACCCTACCCTATAATGCTACCTTAAAACACTTGAAACCAGGGAGCCGGCCCGCATGGAGGTATGACCTGGCCTAGACAACAGCCTCTTTGCAGAATGAGAAAACAGTCCCAAATACTCAACAGGGTAATTAGCCCAGGTGCCCAGAGTTACTGCAATCAGCTCTTCCTATATGAGAGAGAGAAATGGAGAGAGTGAGAGAAAGTCCACATCCACTTATGAACCCATAGGGCGTCACTCCCCTCCTTAAAACAGGGGACCCAAAAAGGGGTTGTATTGTTGTTTCATTTGGATGACTTTGTTGGAAGATGAACAGACACTTCAAGGAGAAACCAGGTTCAACTTTTTTTGCCACATAATCCTACGTTTTCTGCAGAACTCCTGTGGTGGGGGGTCATGACGCAACACTAATGTGTCTGAACAGGACTTTCAACCCCTGGGGCACATGGCAGCCCAAGAGATCCATTTCTACACTGACAGCTGCAGGAAATAAATGAAACACCATGAATGACACATGTTGAGTTCTACACGAAGGGCCCACCTCTCGCTTGTGTCCTTACACAAGATACCTGCTGTGTTTGCTTCAGGGACACACGTCTTGTGTAAGCATGTTAGTGTTCTGTGATTGGTTATAAAGTACACTGCTCAATTGGATTCTGGTCTGGGGAACGGACCAGTCCATAGCATCCATGCCTTCCTCTTGCAGGAACTGCTGACACACTCCAGCCACATGAGGTCTAGCATTGTCTTGCATGAGGAGGAACCCAGGGCCAACCGCACCAGCATATGGTCTCACCTCTCATCTCGGTACCTAATGGCAGTCAGGCTACCTCTGGCAAGCACATGGAGGGCTGTGCAGCACCCCAAAGAAATGCCACCCCACACCATTACTGACCCACCGCCAAACCGGTCATGCTGGAGGATGTTGCAGGCAGCAGAACGTTCTCCACGGCGTCTCCAGACTCTGTCACATCTGTCACATGTGCTCAGTGTGAACCTGCTTTCATCTGTGAAGAGCACAGGGCGCCAGTGGTGAATTTGCCAATCTTGGTGTTCTCTGGCAAATGCCAAACGTCCTGCACGGTGTTGGGCTGTAAGTACAACCCCCACCTTTGGACGTCGGGCCCTTCTTCTGACCGTTTGAGCAGACACATGCACATTTGTGGCCTGCTGGAGGTCATTTTGCAGGGCTCTGGCAGTGCTCCTCCTGCTCCTCCTTGCACAAAGGCGGAGGTAGCGATCCTGCTGCTGGGTTGTTGCCCTCCTACGTCCTCCTAATAAAGTGTTCCCTTTATTTTTTTGAGCAGTGTATGTTGTAAATCTCAGGTCTACACATTTATTTACTGTAGTTTAATTGCAACTGAAACTCAAATTTGTCGAGATGAGAATGCTCATTTCTCCTAAACAAGTTTCAGACCAAAATCCACCACTCCCAGCAAAAAGCTGAATCCTTCAATACCATATTAAAAACATTTTTTTCCCCCCATGCTTTGTAGGTCTTTGTAGCTTTTTTTCACCCACTTTGAGTAACTTCCTGCATCACTAAGCTGCTGAATATGTGAGGGGGTGGGGGCATTTCAGCGGTAATGTAAACACTGATGGGACAATAATTATGGGTCATTTTCTGTGACATTGAATTTTGGAAGACTCTTGGTTTGAATCATATCCTGGCCAGGATTTACTGTAATTCAAAATATTGTTGATCACATTTCTGAGTAACTTCTATGCTTTGTGAAAATGAAACAAGACAAATAAAATCTGTTTTATATTACCTTTTAAATGTGAGATTTCTCTAAGCTTGAGCTGAGACTTCACAAACTCAGTGAATGAGAGCATTATGGATCCAGAGGTACTGTAATGACACTCTGTCCACAAAAAACAGTATGATCAAGGGTCTTGGTGCCACATCTACCCTTGAGGACACCTAACTCATGAATTTGTTATTGTCAGTTTCGGGGGGTTTGACATCTTACCACACCTAAAAATGCACACAAACTGCACATGGTAGTTTTGTTAAGGCTGGTTCTCATATGTTTTAGACTCAATATCTCTAAATGTGACTTTTTTTAGGTAATAAAACAGAACAAGGTAAATACATTGTAAAAAAAATAATAATTAAATGACATTAAATCAAGATAGATTTAGCATGAGTGTGTGAAGTACAGTATATGTAACCAGATCATATCTACAGCAACCTCTTGTTTATATAATTACATAAAATCTATCAATAGTAAATACCTCACTTGACACACTTCCAAACCCAGTATGTCTTCTGTATCTGATTCAAGTTTTATTTCATTTGTGCAGTATTATTTACATGGAGGTTCTGCTTCATTGTTTGCCATTGTCAGAGTAAACAGAGATCAGAAATAGGCCAACTGCCAATAACTCCCAAAATGGCATACCATAAAACCTATATTAATTAATAGCCCAGGCTTTTATTTACTTCACTTGCACAAAAATCTTGCTCAGCAAAGATGGAAAATAGCCTATTACCAGATTGTTTATTTCAACCAGTACTGTATGAATATTACTTGTATAGAAATGATCGGATAACACGTCACTTACGAATCATTAAGTTGATCTAGGCTAACCTTAAGAGACAGAGAGAGAGGATGAAAGCGAAAGGTTACTGTAGTTAACATGGATACATTTTTATGAAAAACTGTTTTGATTCTTTTGATCGGTGGACCCTTACAGACTAAAGGAATTTAAATGATCAAGGAATGGACACATATTCGAACTTAATGGTCACTCCAAAGGTACTGAGTCACAGCTTTTTTCATGTTCTTCTTCTTGTTTGCCATATCATCAATAAATCGGAAGGAATTATACTTTGGTGCTCATTGTTTATGTAAAATAACTGAACAATTGAATTGTGGAGAATCTAACTAATCTTACAATGTGCAGCATGTCCATTTTAATAAAATATTTATATTTGTAAGTAGCTCAGAAGTAGCCCAAGTGGGCGACCCGATGGGCTTTATAGGTTTAGAGGTTTTATACATGCAGAGAAACCGTTACTGCATTACATTCGCGGTTGAAAGCTTTTTGCTAGTCGCAAGAGCAAAAAGCTACATACAAGTTTATAACGGACTACAATGTTCTTTGCATGTGACACAATAATGGCAATACCTACAGCTGTGCAAAGAACGCTTGTCTTTCTCCCTCTCCATTCTTCCTTTAGCTTCTTGGCTAACAGCTGACTTGAACGACTTGAAGTAACAGTGTTACTTAGATTAGCAACTGTAATAATATTCCTGTTTTGGAAATAGTAATCCGTTACACTACTAGTTACAGGGAAAAGTTATAATATTACATTAACTTGTTACTAAGTAACGTGTTACTGCCCATCACTGATAAGATGCTTGCGCAGACAACCAATACGCCAGTTTTTCTGGTGAGGGCGGGTTTACTTTGAAACTGCCTGAAGAAGAAGAACAGAAGAGGAAAAGATTAAGAAAATGGGAGAGCAAAACATAAAACCTTTACCTAAGATCTTTACTTAGTAATAAAACTCTTCGGAGAAGATTTCTTAGGAGGTTAAAGTTGGACACGTGACCTCCACTTCTCTCTAAACCCCGGCTACGGCAGCTATTTTATGGACTGAGAGTGCGGCCGCCACCACAAATACAAATAACACATTAGCCTCTATTTTGGCAAAGCATTTGTCAGAATCTGCTTTGCTGTTTAGACTTATTTTACCAAGCAATGAGTATGTGCAGAGAAAAACACACTATTTTCACTGTTTCCTGAAGACCAGAGTAGCTTATAAAGATGATTCACAATTTAATGATTAACTAACTGTTTTTCTTTTCCGGGATTTTACCAACATTTCAATGAAACTCTGTAGAACAACTTGTTTTTCCAAACTCTCTGACAGATAGGAAGTACCTGGCTCCTGTCCATTATATGTTTCCACTTATGCAAACATGGGTCAACGATAGTTCCTACGTGCGTTTAGAAACATAAGTGGCTCAGACGTTTAGCTCGGCAACAGGGGGATTTCCAGCTCTGTGCCACAAACCGGGCAAAGACGATAACTCACTATGGGGCAAGAACAAACAACACCACAACAAAAGTTCAAACTGTGACACACAGTCATCTGGTGCAGGCTAATTTGAGCTGAACCTGTTTTTGCAGTGTTGAACGTGACTGTCCAGCAGAGCCTTGATGGAAAACAGCCTGTCCGCACCCAGTTCCTCAGCAAATAAAGGCCCGTTTTATGGATCAAAGCCTCCATTCTGTAACTCTGCATGATTCAGCATGTTTATGTGGGGCTTCGGCTCTATTTTGAGAGGCAAAAATTATTTCGTCAGCACGACGAGCCAGATGACACGTTTCATACCCAAGCATCAGACAATCAGCAGAGGAGTGACGTCGGTTTCATCATCTGTTGAGCAGAACGGATCATGAGGTCATGAGGCTGCAGCTGACTGGCAGCACTGTGTTGAAACTCTGAGGAAACCGACTGGAGGTCAACAGATCACACACACTCAGTGTTTCAGACCACACTGGTATCATGTGGCTGTTTGTTAACCATCTGCCAGACAAAGTGTCTATGCGTGCTCTTGTACTGTGCTCTTAGTGTGGACCGTGACAATGAGGACTTTTCTGGAAAGTGAGGACAATTTGTTTTCAAAGGTGTTGTTTGAGGGCTAGGACACGGGTTTAAGGGTTAAGCTTTTAGGTTGAGGCTGGGGAATTAATCATTTCAACAGGGGTCCTCACAAACTGTGACATTGTGGGGACTTTACTCCTGTTTAGGGACAAAAAAAGGTTAACTTTTAATATTTAGAAGGTTCAGACTTGGTTTTAGTGAAATTTAAGATAATAAATGTGTGAATGCATGAGTCTCAAAGGTCTGAACATAATAAAAAGCTGACCTCAGCAGCAGGAACTTTGTGCTTGTTTAACTTTTTCACGATTTTATTATGTTTCGTATGCAAATCTTGGTTAAAAATTAAACTCTAAGGGCTGATATGAAAAATCAAATCTATTTCATGGCAAAGTGCGACAAATTTTAATGTTGTTTGACTTATATTGACTTATAGCTATATTTTATTTATCCGTAGGAGACTGAACATGGATTGAGATCCTCTGGCAGAGGTTTTTTTTCCTGTTTTAAGGTCGAGAGCCAAGACCATGGTGGAGAGTTAAAATCTACAGAGGACAGAGCCTTCAGAGTCAGGGTCCACAAACTTTAATCAGAGAGCTTATTGTGAATTTACTCATGTATTTTGCTTAAATTTACTTGAATTGTCTTTTTATCTTTTTATATACTGGCATTAATTTTGCCTTGTTTTAGCTTTAATCTGGTTCTGTTTGATTTTTTTCTTTTACCTATGAAGTTTCATTTGTTGCCTATGTGGGAAGCACTTTGTAACTTGTTTATGAAAAGTGCAGCGTATCACTATGTAAATAAGCTATTATTAAAGTTATGTGTTAAGTTAAGTGTTCAGTTTTCAGTGTTAAGTGTCTCTTTCTGTCTTTTGAATGGAAAGTTTGACTCCTATGAGTCCTGTGTTTTATTGTATTAAAGTTAAGTGCCGCCAGAAAAAGATATTTGTCACAGGAAACTTTCGTCACATCAGAAGCCACCAGTTTCTCGATCCTTCAGCAGGTCAGATCACTGATGCAAGAAGGACATCTACAGATTCCTAATGAGTAAACCTAATACATGCAAATAATGCAAACTTTAAACATGGACAGATTGTAAGAAAGTCAAAAATATACCTCTTACCTCTGAGTGTAATGTAATATGTCATTCTTTTGACCATTTAACCATCCACTCAGAAAGAAAGAAAAAAACACTGTCTCTCTTCCTTATAAGGTGATGTCAGAGAGGGTCGGTAGAAAGGATGAAGTCATCTTTTGAGTCACACTCAACCAGGAAGAAAATGAATGTCATTAGTGTCCAGTTACACACACCCTACCTACATGTCTAAAATTACAGTTAAATAAAAATAGATTTTTAGTTCAAACCTGAGAAAAGGATTTGTCTGAAATATGACAAATCAATAAAGTTGATGATTGATTGGTGCTTTGACGAATCCCCTCTCCTCTCAGCTGCTGTGTTGACCTTTGTACTTCCCACTTGCTTTTAGCAATGTTTTGTCTGCCAGCTTATTCCAGTGTTTGCGTTTCTTGCACTTTTGTCCTGATGAGAATCTTTGCCAACGGCTTCCTCAAAGCTGCACTGAGATCAATTTATCAACCACAATAATTCCTTTTAATTCAAGGTCAAAGAGGACATCTGTGGGATTTTTTGTGTGTGTGTGTGTCTCAAAGACAAATAAAACAAAAACATGAATGAACATCACATCAATTAATTAAAGAGCAGAATTAATTTTGACTCTAAAAATATTAAGAGATTTATTGTGAAAATGCCTCGAGTGACAGTACATACTTATAAAATAAATATTTGTTATAGTTTTAATTACAGACAGAAGAATCTGTCATTTTAACAATAAATTGATTGATTGATTCAATTTCATCAGGCAGTTAATGGCACAGACAGAAAATCTTCCTCCTCCCCAGAGGAAGCAGTCTATCAGGGCACGAAACTAGTCAAGTCAAATACTACCAACAGGAAGTTCCCCTCGAAAGGCTGATAAGGTGTCAAACAACTGGGACAAGTTTCAAGATACCTGAGTCAAGAGTCTCGACTTGGATGTTTAACTTCAAAGCCGCTGGAAAACAGGTTCATTATATAACTTAAATCTAACTAATCAATTCTCTTTCACTGTCTTTTCCTCTTTGTTTTTGAGGGATGTGAATTCAGTTCTTATTTAGCCATGCCAGCGCTTGTTGCTCTGGGGATTGCAATGTTGTCAGTGTGTCGGTGGATCCAGACTGAAATATTTGAAATATCTCAGCCACTGTTTGACGGATTACCATCTCTTCCTCTGACCGTCCCCTGACTGTCCCTCTTGCGCCACTGTGATGTTGAAATTTGTGGTTTTGAGTGAAATGTCTCAACAAATATAGGATGGATGTCCATGACATTTTGTGCAGACATTCATGTTTCCCTCAGGATGAACTGTAATCACTTTGGTGACTTTTCACCGGTGCTACCATCAGGTCAAAACTTATCCAACATCTGCAAAACTAATGACATTCCCATCAGCTTCAGCTATAATTTGTTCTTAGAGCTAATTAGCTAATATTAGCATCCTAATACGCTAAACTAAAACAGTGAACATGATAAAGAAACCTGCTTAGTTCAGCATGTTAGCATTAAGCTTTCCATACTGCACAACTACTAAGCAGGCTGTGAATATGTGGTGTGCTCAGCCTGGAAAGGTTAAGTATATTAACTTACGTATAATATAAGTTAAGTTGATGGGCACTGTTATCCTACAATGCAAAGCACAAAGAAAATGGGGGAGCTACTCACAAGTGGAAATTATAAATTGTGAGTGGTGGTGAAAGAGCTCCAGAAAGACCTTGACGGGGGGGGGGAGTATTAAATCTTAAGACAATGTCATGTCTCGTTATTCCGTTTAACCGGCAGTGTCATTCTGAAGTCAGTATGCCTCAGAGAAAAAGAGCTTAAATATAAAAAACATATCTGGAACACTGGGCTCTATTAAATAGAAACCTAGTTCATGAATTACAATGAACTTGTCCAACTTATTTCCATTGTCAATAACCGCCACAAATCTTTAACTCTGACAACAGCTGTATAAAAAATCCCTTGACTTTGTCACAATGTATCACACCACCAGGCTAAATAATGACCAGGTTTCTACTGTAAAACAGAGCCAAATCGGTTTCATCACTTTATGGGTAAGTTTCACCAAACATGGTGTCTTTCTCTTTTAGGAGGTCTGTTACATGATGCAATGCATTAAAAGGACTGAGTTAATTTTATAGTACAGCTGAAAAGATGAAGAAGTTAATCTCGTCATCTTCTCCATAAAAACTTCAATGGAAACAAACAACTGTCTTTTGAATTCCACACCCAGCTCAACTTTGATTATGGAAAGGTCATATTTCCATTTTAAAAATAGATTTTCTTTCCTAATTCATTAATCAGTAATTAAGAGATAGCATCATCCTCTCACATGTTGTAACTCAGAGCTTTTACAGCACCGTGGATTATTTTCCAAGACCAGTATTTTCCAATGAACTGCAGCCTATTTTATGTTTTGATGAAACAGTTTCCTGTTGCAGCAGGGCGCCCCCTGTTGATGCACTAACTTCCTGTTAACTGTTGGATAATTGGCTTGAAGCGTCGAAGTAAAAAGCCCAAACTACTACTATTTTTGTTAAATATGTGAAAGGGTCACCTATTTAACAGAAAATAATTTGTAGTTTGGCCATTTAAAACTTCAAACACAGATTAAGGAATCACAAAATGACAAATGTATATGAAATCACATTTTACTTTTATTTCACCTCCTACCAACATTTCAGCTGTCATTCAGGATATTGTGTTTCAAAAGGCATGACATCGTTGATCACATACAGAGATTTACAGAGTCACATGACATGTTTTTATTATGTAATCCAGGGACCAGGAACAAACTTGAACTGTCACCTGATGTTTTCTCATCTCCTGACAAGGAAACTCTGACAAAACAATCAGCTACAGACATGACTTCAGGAGGTGGACTTCATTCTCTCCACAAGCTGGTTTCTGGTGAATCCCACATGCCACCAAGCTGTACAACCATTTTCCAGTTTCCTGACATCAATCATGATATACAAACTTGGCTTTACTTCATTATTTTATCATTTGACATGGGCTGAATGCAACTTTTAATTCTTATAATTGTGTTATGGAGTTCCTGATGGGTGGATGAATGAACTGTCAGTTGGAGACAAAATGTCCACTTTCCATTACACTTAGCCAACCCCGCCCGTGTGGCACTGAGGTGGGACAAATCAAAGCTTGAGTAGTATTTGTCAGAGTAGTAAAGTAATGCTCTGAGGGGGTACTACTGTGATTACAGATACCTGGATGATGTAATCACAGTAAACAGTTGACATGATTTAGAGTAAATGAAGGTAAAGAATTCACAAGTAAAACCCATCACTGACAAATCAGTTTGCTTGGATGAAACTCTGACTTGTGATATAATAAATATTATAAAACATTTATTTTTTATTAATATTATTTTATTTTAATATAATAAAAACTGCATTCAGCTCATTTCACTGACTCCTAGGGAATACAAGTGCTTCATATTCTCATCTCTGCTCTACCAATAACTGATTAGTTGAATCAGGTGTGTTAAGCTCAGCTCTCGATTGACCACACCTGATTTACAAAGCTCATCACATCTTGGCTTTGGATAACAGTGCTGTTTTGTTTTTTTGTTTTTTACACACAGAAGGCGCTAAAAACCATTTCAGCTTTTCAAGAAGTCACATTATGTACAAATTAAATGAGAAAACACACGTTAAACAAACAGAAATGGGTCAAACACTTCTCTACGCATCATCCGCCATCAATGAGAAAAATAATGACAATGCTGTTTGGCTCTCAAATACTGATCACAGACAGTTAAATAAAACTTTAGATGTTATTAGTCATTTTAGGATCCATGACTAATACCATGATATAGAGCGAACTACACAGAAAGTAATGTTAACTAACTTTAGCCAAGTTGTGGGTTAGCAATCTGTCGCTACAGTTGCAGAGAGGACCAGACGGACCCAGAACCAGCAAACCAGTTCCAGACACACAAACCTCTCCTGCTACTAGAGCTGACATCCCAACAACAGCATGTCTTGGCAAACTAGAAAGTAAGCTGAATGTCCGTGAGCAAGTCATTTAACGTTACTGACCCACAGATCATGGCTGGAATAGTGTTGTGTTTCTACTTTTTAGTAAAGTTCTTCATATAAAGAAAGATAAAAGGATCACAACGCAGAGGGATACTTCCACCAGCTGAAGAAGAGTGACACCTTCTGGGGGAAAAAAGGAATTACACTGTGAAAATAGGTTCTCCAGGTTAGACACCTGGATTAAATGCTCCAAAACAGAGATTAATAGACTGATATCAGAACAGAGCTCCTTGTTTTCAGAACATTTAAGTCTGTATGCAATTTATGGGTGACATTTCCACTCTGCCCCAGAAGAAGTGAAGGGCTTGTTTTTGAGTGGAAAAAGAGCAACTACAAAACTGCAGTTGGACTGATGCAAATTTGTTAATATTGGTGTTTTATTAAATAAGATTTTGACCACTTAAAAAGGTCCTCCACCTCTGATAAGTTGCTGTTAAGACTACATATTTAATTTCAAATGAATCAGTGACATCGGTTTTGCTAATACAACATTTTGTTTGAAGTTATCCCACAAATTGCTGCACATTTTTTCTACCATCAAGACAAGAAAATACAAAAATGGTCAAATATAAAATCACTGAATATTAGCAAAAACAGAAAACAAATCCCCACCGTGTATTCCTCAGCCCGCACACATCTCTACCACCTCGATTAAGTTGTGAAAAAAAAAAAAACTTTACTCTTTGTAAACTCTTCTGATGTCTAAAACCTGCCGATGTGCAGACCGAACAGCTCGAAACGTGACCAGACATAAAACACCACTGCTGATGGAAAGTGGAAAATCATCCTAAAATCTGCAACATAATAAACTGAATATATTTCAGTATCCTCTTGTTTGAAAAAGTGGAGAGCAGCTCTGAACAGTAGTGACCGATCCTTCACCACACTTTGACAGTGTCAGTGTGTTTTCCCACCTTATGGTAAATAACACCGCATTATCAGGTTAAATATGGCTGCAATTCCCAAGGTGCAGCGGCCCCTGGTGTTAAATACAGATTCTGCTGTGACTACAAACCGACCACAAGCCTTTTCTTCTTCCACCACTTCAATAATCCAAAATGGCGCCGTTCACAGACGAGACACAGATGCTCCCGTTGCGGACATTTCAGAGTGAAAAGTCTGCAGGATTCGGGGGGAGAAAAGTGTCTCATGAAAAGAAAGGAGGGATTAACAGTCCAGGAATTATATAATTTTTGTTTCCATCCCTCTTTTCTTCCTCTTGAATTCTCCCTCTTCTCATCATGCTTGGCTGATTATTTCTGCAGCTCCTGCGGCGTGCTGAACGTCTCATAAACGTTGGCCGCAAACTCCTTTACCTGGTCGTTCATCAGCAAGTCCTGAGAGAGAGACCGACAGAAAGTTTGAGATACTGACAGAGAAGTAATACACAGACAAGAAAAGACTGATCATATTTATTCTGCTTAATGTGTCTTGATGTGTATCTGATATATTGCCTGATAAAGAATCACCCATCAGTATTTTTGGGGATAATAAACTAATGTATCATACTGCAGTTGTAACAATGTCACATTCTGCCTTCTGTCTAAAGTGCTCAAAAATACAGGATATATATAATCAATAACATAATATTTAAGGAGTCAGTAGTGCTGGGTATTGCTGATACAATAACTTTAAAGTTTTGATACCAGAATGAGCAAAATATTTAAACATTTCCTATAAAACCACTCCTATAATTCAACTAAAGAAGAAATAATATCGGAACACAGGTAGCAGTAACTTTGCCTGAATAAAATAATGTCTAAAATGTAAATGCAAATATTATTTAAATACTGACTGTTAAAAGAATACGTAAAGAAGATTATGATCTGACCAGACATTAGATGCCAGGTTTTGATATTTTATTTTGGTGCAGTTTCTGATACTCGCTGGTACTACTACCAAAAAGGTAGATTGTTACTAGGTTGTTAATAAAAAAGGTTGTTAATAAACAACTCAAAACCACATTTAAAGGAGGTTAATGTTTTGTAACAGATCTTTTGTCCTCTCTTTTAGTTGAGTTAAGTGCACATTAATAACATATTTACTCTTATCTGATCAGAGAGCTGCAGCTGCTGATCATCTGTTTGATTATCACAAAACAAACACACCAAAACTGCTGCTTTGTGCCAACTGGCTGGCTGTGGACCATTAACAACAAGTCTACTTGGCTTTAAAATTTGGTTGGTTGAGTATTTCACCATCTTTTAATGCTAGAACACAAACGGAAATATTAACAGGTGAACGACAGCGTCCCATTTCTGCTGAAGGTTTCTCTGTTTCTCCACTAAGATGTTTGTGTGTCTGACTGAAACCTGGCTTCACCTGAACATAGTGGCTGGGAGTCTCGCTGCAGATGGTGTTGATCTGACCGTTGATGATGGGGATGATCTTCGCCAGCGGCAGACTGACTGCGGACAGACTGGACACACAGACGCAAAAGAGTTATGCAGAGGTCAATGTCGAGCTCTGTGCCTGGACTTCAACAACAATAAACATTCTGCAGCAGTGACCAAAACAAACTGGACAATAAAGGTTTCTGGCATGAATCTGAAAAGCTGGTGAGAGGTTTGGCAGGTAAATGATTTGTTTTGTTACTTAATATCACACATAATTGGTGATGAAGTAGTTTTGAACAAACAACTGAAGCTGCATCTATTTTTCGCTGTATCTATTGTGTCAGTCAAACAGCTGACCTATCAGGTGCAGAGCTGGGGGCGGAGTCACCGGGAGGTGGGCGGAAGAACTCGGCCAGGTTGTCAAGAAGACGAGAGAAACCCCGGTTCAGACAGGTGTTCAAGACGGTAGTGAAGTCTGGACTGGTATCACAACGAACACACGTCAGAATCACAAAACACACAAGTGTACAAACAGATGACGAACAAATACTCTATGGTGTTTACCTTTCCAACATGTCTCTAGTCTCGTTTAACAGTCTGATGGTCACAGCGTCGTTTTCTGTCAACCCACACGCCTGGACAGAAGAGAAGAGAGTGTTTGTTAAATACCCAGATGTTTTATCTGTGAACATTGCCGTGCATCATTCTCTGTGTGGCGACCTGGTCAGCGAGCGCGTTCTCGTCGTCAGCCAGCATGTACCAGGACAGCGGCCGCTCAGAGCCGGCCTCCACCTCCGCCCTGATCCAGCTCAACTGCTGCTCCAACTCCAGCATAGACAGGCTCTGCTTCAGAGACATGCTGGAAACCAACAGAAAGTGAATCAACAGCTATTTAGATCGTTGATTGAACATGTTATGTCGCTTATTAAGCAAAACATCCAAAAGCCTCCAAAATGTGAGGCTTTGCTGTTTTTCTCTGTTTTACATCACTGTAAATTGAACATGTTGGTTGTTTTGGACTGTTGGTTGTGATTTGAAAATGTCTCCTGTGGTTCTGGCAACTTGTCTTTCTCTATTTTCTGACATTTTATAGTTTCAACGATTAAAAGACTAACCAAAAAAATATTACTGCAAATAAAAATAATCATTAATTACAGGCACTCACCCTCCCAGAGAGTTCTGCACAGCTTTCTTCACTACTGTCATCAACTCTGTCAAACCTGCAGACAGACAGGGGTCAGAAGTGCAGGTGTAAGAAACTGACTGGTGTAGCGAGGTAAACAAGGATGAAGAGGGTTAAACAGCATTGTGCTCTTATCAGATCTGTGTGTGAGTCACCATCCTACCATCTCCCAGTAGATGTTGAATACTAGACAGGTACTGCTGCTGGACGTCTGGGGGAGCCAGGGGAGTCTGAAAGAAAATCCACAAATACATGCACAAATAAATCTAAAATATCATAGAAATTTCTGATATAACTTCAGCTCTAAACAAAAGCTTCGAACATTTTGAGCCTTTCAAACCCCACTGAAACCCCCTGCAAACCTTCCTTTGCAACACTAAAACTTTAAAACTACAGTGCAGGAGTTTTACATTTATAATAATAAATAAACATCAGTTACATTCAAGCCCTCGCCAAACAAGTTCACACAATGCTGATTGAGCCGATCACTGCCAGGTAAATCTCTCTGTATTCACAGTATACCAGAGGTTTTAAATCTTGTCTGTGGCAACATTCCCACGCTGGTGACCCTGCAGTGATGCAGCTCAGTATGGCAGAGCCTATACGTCATAAGCTCATGTTGAAAGTGTTGTGTAATTACTGTCACTGTCAGAAGGGGGAGACGAAAGCTTAAGGTTTAAGAGGTTTAAGGTTTAAACCAATTATTTCAGGTGGTAAAGTTATGCAGGCGTAAACATAAAATTCAATCTTCAAACCCTCCTTTCAAATCAAACAGCTTTTCCTCACTTACCTGATATTTCATTGGTTTACACTTACTCATTTCTACCAAGCAAAGGTTGTATGTTGCAAGGTTTTTATATGGAGGGAAGGAACCAATCATAAGACACCCTGGATAACTGTTGATTTTATCATGAGACTACTAGGATAAATCTGCAGGACAAAAATTACTGCTTAGACTAGAGCTGCAATGGATGGTGGGTTGGTTGATTGATTAGTAAATTATTAATTTAGTTGAGCTGATTAAAGTCGTATATTAAGCATTCGCTGGTTCCAGCTTCTCATGTGAGGATTGTCATATCATCGTAAACTAAACATCTTTGGGTTTTGGGTTATAAGTCAGACAAAACAAGACATTTAATGATGTCAGCTAGCACCTGAAACATCTGACAGACATGTCTCAATATTTTGACATTTATAGACAAAAATCAGCAGACTAGTTGAAAATGAAAAATAACCGTTAGCTGCAGGCTGAGCTGAGACCTCAAATATTTGTCTCAAACTGAATAATATGGACAAGATAAGGAAGTCATAGCACTAAATATCTGAGAAACACAGAGCTACTTCTCCACAACCTTAAACACAACGTGAACAGCAGAAACTAACATCACTGCATTACAGCGACTACTGTGATCTTACAGGCTCGATAAAAGAGGCGTACACATGCTGTGTTCCTCACCGTCGTGTTCTTGCCTATAGAGTTGTCCAGGTACAGGTATCCTCCTATGATGTTCAGCTGGACTCTCAGCAGAACCACCAGCATGCAGGTGCTGTACACCGCCACGATGGTGCGAGTGAAACCTGAACAAGACAACAGGTTTCACACGTTTGTGATCGAATGTTGGCTCTAGAATCTCAAGTAAAAAAACTCAACAATTTAAGTCGGCAGTTCTTCTGTATTTGTGAGTATTTTAAGGGATTGTTTAAAGATTAGTGACACTACAGTGTGTGACTGTTTAGCGATGTCTGATGTGAAGAACAAAACTTACTGATGATTTTTAAGTCATCCCAGATTTCCAGCTTGTTGGCTGGTCTGTGAGATGATGAGAGAGAAGAATAAGCATTGTTACCGTTTTGCGACTCACATTGCACTTCACAGCAAACTTTCTATTTCAAGATGGGTTTTGAAAAACACCTAATATATACGAATATTTGGGTAAAATTATGATAGAAGGAAGAAAATCTTTGCTAGCTTTGAACTTAATGCGTAAAATTGTGTGCAAGTGGATTAGAAATCATCTGATCTATTGAATCTGACAGCAAAAGGCATTTCTACTCACTTGGTCTTGAGTAGTGCAGTGAGGCTTTCTGAATTCAGTTGATTAATGATGGCTTCCTTCAGTGGAGGGAGCATGGACAGCACTGCAACACAAAAACACACTGGATTTGACTTTTTGTACTCTAAAACTGTTTTAATGTGAAAAACCAAGAATGAGCAATCTGTAAACATTTCCTACCAGCAACCAAAAGGATTTTAAAAGCACTATTAAAGTTAAATTAAAGTGCATATGTTGTACTTCTTCCAACTCCTTTTCACAAATAGAGGTTAAACAGGTGTTTTAAGTACTGGAAATGTTTTGTTTTGTTGTTCATTTGTTTTTTACCACCATTTAATTTATGTTCAATCATTCAATCAATTACACAGAAGGAGAAGCGTAAAGTCATTACCGGTCATGTTGCAGGTCCTCAGGTTGCTTTCAAAGTGGAATTGTCGTCTGGCCTGAGCGATGTACTCCGTCGCCTCCTTCTCCTGGATGTCCCTAATCTTCTTCTGCGCATATTTACCCAGGAAGTATAGTCCTAGGGGAGGATTGCCAACAAATAATAAGTAGTAGTACTACAATACAAAGCACAGAAAATAACCCCTAGCCATCAATCACACTTCAAGATGAGTCTGAACTGCATGTAGGTTCACCAGCAATTTGCTGAAGATATATTTTGGAATAGATGCTGCCAACAGAACATAGTCTTTTATTTGTATTCTTAAATGTGATCCTTTTCATGTAAAGAAGTCATGGTAAAAACACACTTCTTCTGATGTGTGTTTCTCTATTTTATTTAGCCTGAAACCCATTCAAACTTTCTTTCCTCAGGCATTTTATGATGACAACTCTTAGTGCCAAAATCAAGACAAATCCAACCTATCAATGACTTTCAACGCTACGATTTAATTGCTTGGTTAACTATCACTTGATAAGACAACACCTGGCCAACCTGCACTCTAATGTTCACATCATCACATTACAGGAGCTTTGCGATAACTAAGTACCGTGTGTTAACATTAGAGGCCATATGTGCTGCCCTCGTGTTTGGAACGTCACGCCAAACTTCATTCAACTTTCTTGCAATTGCTTATTGACAAATCCTCAATAAAATATAAGTAAATAGACAAATTATTTTTAACGCAACAGACACCCGATACAGCGTTACTTTCAGTCAAATGTGTCGGCTGGTCTTCCACAGTTCTTTTCCATTAACCTTATAATGTTGGTTAAAGTAACGTCACACCTGGTGAGTTGTCTGAGCAGAGTTAACGTTATCGTTAAGTTGGAAGTTATACTGCTTGGTGCATAATATATATGCCGAAGTAAAGTTACAGACTGCTTGATTCCTAAAAGCTCTTATTATACATTTTCAAAAGCGTAAATTCTACCGGTAAGTGAGAAAATATGATATATTTCAGATTTTTTCAATGGAGTCAGGTGAGCTGCTAAAGTTATTAGCTAGCTCAGAAGCACACCAGTGAATAACGTTAGTTACCTCCAACTACAGCTCCGGTGAAAATTAATTTCCTTTTGTGGCGTTTAACAAAATTCCAGACGGATGAAAACATCCTTGGACAGTGATGAGTTCTCGGCACACCGTCGTTTTAACTTTGCGCAGACTGTTTTATGGACATTTTATCGGGAGATTTTCAGCTAGCTAGCAACACCTAGCTACAATGCTAACTGTCAAAAGTGCCGAAGCACGTCGTTCAAAGTAGGCCGAGCAAATGATGTGACTTCCGGTTAGGATTTCCAAAATAAAACGCGAATTGAGCTCTAGACAGCGCTTCATGGCGACTACATGTAATTGAAGTCATGAACAAGCGACCAAGATATATAAAAATAATGATGTCAGTGCTCTCTGGTGGAAAATAAACTATGTAAAAACACTGTTTCTAAAATACCTTAAACATATCTTCTTCAAATTCTTGTTACTCGTTGATCAAAGTTATTTGCTGGCAACAATACAGTGGCAGGAAAATTATTCAAGCTCCAATCAAATTTTATGACCAATTGATACGGAAATCCAGGTAATTCCGAAAGGGTTCACATACTTCTTAAATTTGCCAATTAACCGGATTCTCATTCCTCATATAAAAAGTTTAATAAATGCAGTTTGATAATGTGAAGAACATTGTCCTATTTCTTCTTTACATTGACATGTTGCAATGAGAATTTCAATATGTATGGTGCAGATGGAGATAAAGATAAAGTTGAGTTGAAGTAGAGACACTAAAATGCTTATATTTTGCATATACTCTGCAAAACTCACCAGAGCTCACCTCTAATAAGAGAGCTTTTGGCTGTTTTACAACAAAAATGCAAAAGAAATTATGGGATGTGAAAATTAAACATGGTTTTTGACTCCCTCATTTTACATGCTTTTCATTACCAGCACAATGAATGAAAAAATCATGGTCAAAATGACAAATTAGCCTATGAGCTCATATAAACTCTTGCATCTCAGAATCTTACAACATTGTGAAAAAGTCTTCTTTTTTTTCCATAATTGAATTCAAAAAGTAAAACTTTCACATATTTTAGATTCCTTACATGTAAAGTGAAATATTTCAGGCTTCTTTTTTTGTTTTAATGTTGGCGATTACAGCTCGTGGAAATCAAAAATCCATATCTCAAAAATATGAATAACACAGAAATGTTGAATTGACAAGAGCCTTTAATCTCTCAATCTGGTTCAGTACACACAACCAGTCTGCTGTCGTTGGTTCATGCAGTGTCTGGAAATTTTAGAGCACTTCATGCCTACATCGGCTGACAAATTTTTATGGAGATGCTGATTTTCTTTTCCAGCAAGACTTGGCACCTGCCCACAGTGCAAAATCTAATAGCCTAACTGGTTTGTTGACCATGGTATAACTGTGCTTAGTTGACCAACCAACTCCCCTGACCTGAACCCCATAGAGAATCTATGGAGTATTGTCAAGAGGAACATGAGAGACACCAACAATACAGACAAGCTGAAGGCCGCTATCAAAGCAACCTGGGCTTCCATATCCCCTCAGCAGTGCCACAGGCTCTCACAGGCCTCTATGCCACGCAGCACTGTTGAGGTAATTCATGCAAAAAGAGCCCCGACCAAGTACTGAGTACATAAAGTAACATTTTTTCAGAAGGTCGACATTTCTGTATTTTACATCCTTTATTCTAATATTCTAACAGTTTTAGACATGATTTTTTTTTTATTTCCATGAGTTGTACACTGTAATCATCAAGGTTAAAACAAAGAGAGTTTCACTTTTTGACTTAAATTACGAGGGAAAAAATGAACTTTTTCACGATTTGCTCATTTTTTGAGATGCGTGAGCAAGACGAAAACGGTTCCATGCTTGAAAAATACATTTAATAAATTATGCTTTTATTTTATCCGCATTTCCGGTGTGCATCCAGCCAACTGTAATCGACTTGACGCACAGAATAAAGCGTGATGCGCGGTCACGTCTGGAACTGGTCCGTCCCGTATTATCTTCCCCCTGCCGGTGTACCTGAATGGCGTGGAAACTACAGCGGACACAATCGTAGCAAAACAGTGAAGAAATAATCTATAAATCTTCATTAAATAATAATATGACCTTTGTTAAGTAGTAGTAGTTGCCATGGGAAGAGAGGAGGGCAGTAAAGCTGATTCGGCGGAGAGTTTCCACCCGAGTGATGAGGAAATAGAGACGTGGATGGCCAGCGCTTTCGACATGGTTAGTGATAATCTGTCAACATTTCAGCCTAGTAACTTTGACTAAGTCTTTGTTTGAGTTGTTTTTAAAGATTTCAAGAACAAGTGTAAACAGTAGTGAAATAAAATTAATGAAAAAGATGAAAATAATGACAATGAAACACAATAAAATTGATATAAAAGCTGTAATGATAGAGTGAAATAAAAGCTGGAGTAGAATCCAAATAAAATAGATTAAAAAGATATAATCTATAAGTGGGATTAAAAAATATAATTAAAAGATAAAATAAGAATAACAATTTACAACATAACTGCAATAAAATAAGTGAATAATCAAGAACTTTCTTTATATAGCCAGGATGTTTTAAAGCACTTCCAGCTGCTCAGATCCTCAGGCAGACTGTTCCAGCGGGTCAGGGCATAAAAACTGCTTCATTATAGTCCTGCACTTTTGAAACAACATACAGACTCGGGCCGGAGGACGTGAGGGGTAAATGTACAGGCTCATACACTGTGAGCATGTGAGACATATATGCGGGGCAAGACCACTATGTGCTTTAAAAATAAGTAAAAGAGTTTTAAATTCAATATGGAAACTGAGAGGCAACCAATGTAAGGACTTTAAAACAGTAATGTGTTCTCTTCTTCGGGCTCTGTTAAGAAGTTGGACTGCTGGCTTCTGAGTCGGCTGTAGGAGATCATTACAGCGGTCCAGTGTGCTTTAGTCTCTCTGTGTCACTCAGAGAGAGAAATAGTTCCAGTTTAGTCATTTTTATGAAGTGATTTAAAAAAAAGAATTAGTTGCAAACCCCACATGAGTTTAAAGTTCAAGACCGCACCAAGGTTTAGGCTTGTTGGCTTTGGATAAGTCCATGGGAAATACATTTTGTGACCAGTTTTCTCTGTCTTTCAGTTTTATCCTGGTTGAACTGTAAAAAGTTTTATGACATCAGAAATTAATATCTAGAATACCTTAAAAAATGGCCCTATGATATCAGGAGACATGTGAAGTTGTGTGACAGTGGCACAACAATGGAAAGAGATGCTGTGTCTCCTGATAACATCACAGAGGGCCAACATATATATACTGTATATATGTTATACCGTTTTATACTCTTTCTGTTTAAACCTTCTGACTCTACATGTGTAGCTGCTGTGTGTTGACCTGCTGTAAATGTGTTGCTGCAGGCCAAAGATGCTCTGGAGAATGGCGAGGTGCCGGTTGGATGTCTGATGGTCTACAATGATGAAGTTGTGGGGAAAGGACGGAACGAAGTCAATGAAACCAAAAATGTAGGAAAAATTAAGTAATGTGTTGTCTCTGAACAAACTCCAGTTGTTTTATTGTTTTTATGTGTGAGACTTAAACTTAAGGTTGAGCCCCATGTAGAAATCTGTCAGTTATAACATTGCTGTCGTGTCGGTAAAAACACAAGCTTGTATAGTCACCAAACCACCACGATAACTTGGTAAACTCAATGTGCTTTACACAAGCACAGTGCATAGAAAGAATATTGACCACTGAAGCTTTCGGTATTTAAAGTTCCACTTATCGGTATTTATAAACAGTGCTGATATTTTATCCAGCAGGATAAAATAAAAGGATGGTTGCAGGAGCTCTTAAAACCTTCATTTTCAAAGGGAGTTTGGCGTTAGGTATATCCAGCTCGAAGAGAACGTGCCACCTAAGCTTTCTCTGTGTGTGTTTCTGTTTGTGTGTGTTAGGCGACTCGCCACGCTGAGATGGTGGCCCTGGACCAGCTCCTGGACTGGTGTCGCCGCAGCAGCCTGGATGTGAGCAGCGTGTGCCAGCGAACGGCCCTGTACGTCACCGTAGAGCCATGCATCATGTGTGCTGCAGCCCTGCGCCTCCTCTGTATCCTCCCCCAACCCGTGTGTGTGTGTGTGTGTGTGTGTGTGTGTGTGTCGACAGCTGTTGTTCCTTTACCAGCTGTCAGATATCCCAGTGGTCGTGTACGGCTGCAGCAACGAGCGGTTTGGAGGCTGCGGTTCAGTTCTAGACGTTTCCTCTGAAAACTTACCTCAGACCGGGACAACGTTCAAGGTCTGTTTGTCCCTGGTATTTTTATTTATTTATGTTTGTACAATAGCTGTTTGTTGTTTGTGTGTTTTGTGTTTGGAGAGTACTACACTGTGATGTTTGTGGGTGATTTCAGCCCCTGCAGCCAGGTTCCAACATCTGGTGGATAGCCTTCCCAGAAGAGTAGAGTCTGTGATAGCAGCAGTTTGGTGCTCATGGTTTCGCACCGACATGTTCGGCTGTCCGCAGACTTTTGACCTCATGGTGTACATTACTGTGTGTGTGTTTTCAGTGTGTTTCAGGTCACAGAGCAGAAGAAGCTGTAGAGATGCTGAAGACTTTCTACAAACAGGAGAATCCAAATGGTGACCAGAAACCATCTTCTTCTCTTCTTTTTGATTTTCATTTGTTATTTTTTCCTTTTAATCACATTTCTTTTAATATTTTCTTTTATAGTTTAGTTTTTTATGCTGTTTCTCACAAACATTTTTCATTTCTTTACTATTCTCTCTAGGGCTCTCGCGGTGAAGTAATTTCCCCCGCGGTAACATGTTTGGGCTCAACAACGAGCTATGTAGTATTATCGCATCATCAATGAAGTAATTTGGTGCCAGGAAGTTTAGGAAGTTTTGCGTGTCTGTAAACAACTGTCTCCTCGTTCTGTCCAGTTAAATATGGTGTGCCTCAGGGGTCGGTCTTAGGACCCATTTTGTTTTCCTTGTATCTGCTTCCCCTTGGACATATTATCCATAAACATGGTATTTCTTTTCATATTTATGCTGATGACACACAAATATACTTGCCTGTCAGATCCACAGACCCTGGAATGCTGAGTTCACTTAACAACTGCCTTTGTGAAGTTAAAAAAATGGATGTCAAATAATTTCCTCCAGCTGAACTCAGACAAAACAGAAATCCTGGTCATCGGGTCCCAGCAGATAGCAAATCAAATACTGCCATCTGCTGGTTCCCTAGTAAATCACATTAAGCCTGTGGCAAAGAACCTTGGTGTTTGGTTTGATAGTAATTTAAATTTCGAGCAGCACACCACAAAGCTTGTTCAATCATGTTTTTATCAACTTAGAAATATAGCAAAAATTCGATCTATGTTAACTTTTAAGGACACCGAGACCATTTTACACGCCTTCATCTCATCACGCCTGGATTATTGCAACAGCCTTTTCACCTGTTTAACCCAAAAATCTATTGATCGACTCCAGACTGTCCAGAACTCAGCTGCCAGGCTTTTAACCAGAACAAAGAAATATGACCACATTACTCCTATTTTAGCTTCATTACACTGGCTCCAAGTGTGTTTTAGAATTGACTTTAAAAATCTATTGATCACTTTAAAAGCTCTTCATGGCCTCTCGCCTTGTTATATTTCTGACCTTTTAGTCCCATACGCACCAGCACGTACCTTGAGATCCTCGGGCAGAAGTCTGTTGTCTGTTCCAGAGTTTCGACTGAAAACTAAAGGGGACAGAGCGTTTGCTGTCAGGGCCCCGAGGCTCTGGAACAGCCTGCCCGAGGAAATCAGGTCGGCTGAGTCAGTGAACTCTTTTAAGTCCCTTCTTAAAACATACTTTTATAGGAGAGTCTTTCCCGATCTTATTTGACTTTATCCCTTTTATTTTTATTGTATTTTACTAATTTTATATTTATCTGTATTTTAGTCTTTTCAATGTTTTCATGCTTTTATCTTGTATTGTTTTTTATATTATTGTCTTTTGGGTATTATTGTCTTTACACTTGTTAAAGCACTTTGTAACTTGTTTTTGAAAAGTGCTCTACAAATAAGGATTATTATTATTATTATTATTAGAGCATAGGAAGGGTGTCTGTGGATCTCACCTCGCTGCACAGTGAGCCGCTAACAGCAGCTTTATGGTCAGAGCCCGCTAACTGCTGGGTCCAAGCAAACTCATTTCTGTAGTTTGTCTGTGTCCTTTTCACATGTAGCTATATCGTAATCTTCAGGGTATATTTTGTCAAGTCAATTTACAAACCGCAGCAATGCGCACACACACAGCGGTGTGGAGCAGAATGTGCAGTAAAACAACACGTTTGAAGTCAGGTCGCAAACAGCCCATGGCGATCCGGCCTTGAACACGAGTAGTATGTAGCTGCAGTACCGGAGGCTGCAGTTTCAGGACCCCAATCCTAGGACCGAAACTGCACTAGCTGTCTGGCTAGCTAGCTAGCTAGCTTCTGCTATGTTACTATTGACAGCCCCCCGAAACCAATTACCCGTATCACAACCATCACAGAGTGTGCGCCTAAACTTAAATTAGTGATTATATGCATGTAGACCGGTTAACCCTACAGCTGCGAGGCCGATGTGCTAGCAGACAGGGTTAACCTCCTTCGTGTTGCTGTGCATTACTACCACCACTCCACTAGATGGCGCTGTCGCAAAAGAACTATGGTCCTAGAACTGCAGACACAGGATTGCAGGGATCCTGAAACTGTAGCCTCCGGTACTGCAACTACATTATATTGCCTTGAACCGTTACAGAGCTCGTTACGAGTGTGGAACTTTTGAAGCACTAATTTATTTAAGTGTAATGAAGTGTAATGTTTGAACATCATGGATGTTGTGGTGCTTCCCATCCTCTGCGGTTGGCTTGGCCAACAGTATCTGAATTTTGCGGTTATCGCGACAGCCCTAATTCTCTCCTTTGTCTTCACAATTCTTCACCATTTGCTTTGTATTACTTTTGTTAACTGTCTTTACTGTTTTCTTTTCTCTAACAGTATTCTACTTTCTGTCTGTTTCAGCCCCGAAACCCAAAACGAGGAAAGACTGAGCTTTCACAGACAAACCAGCTGCAGATTCAGTTTTTATTTTCCTTGTATTACTTTTATATTACATATTTTTATTTTATTTTATTTATAAATGCCATTATCAAAAAAAAGGTGTGTTTCATACAGACCTTCTTTAGTTAGTTGCTTCTCTTCCATCCGGGGGCAGAAATTAAACTGTTGACACTTTAAGGTGATGAACACTTCTCCACAACATCAGCTTTTCATGAACTACAACGCTTGTGTCATCTTGTGTAAGTCTTAAATTTAATCCGCTCACAGACAATCAAGTGAAACTACAATTGAAAAAACAAAAAAAACATTAGAAAGTCCAAATATATACTAAGAGTAGAGAATGGAAAATTGAATTTGTTTTATGCTGTTGAATTTTCCGTGGGTGGCGTTCTCTTTGCTCGTCAGCCATCTATTCTTTTACACAGCCGCACAGTTCTGTTTGTTCTCTGACTCTAAATGTAAAAAAAAAAAAAAAAAAAAACACTTCCTGTGTTATTTTTGTGAGAACAAGACAGACAGTGTGAGGAAGTGTCTGTGTGTGTCTGGCAGCACCTCTCAACAGGAGTGACCTTCACCAACTGCTCATATCACACACACACACACACACACACACACCCTTCAGACTTTCTGTTGTTTCACTTCCTCTCACACACACACACTCCGATATGCCACAGTATATGTGTGTGTTGGTGGTGTCTGCAGCTGGGAGTGTCAGAGAAGGTGTGTGTGTTTGTGTGTGGTTACATCTGTGATCTACATGTGTGTCCTGCTAGGGTTTTTTTTCCTCCTCCTACTGAGTGCAACGAAGCAAACGAGATTTTTAAACTCTTTCTTGCTTTGTCTTTCACACACCATCTCTGTTTTTAGTTCCTTCCTTCCTGCCCCACTTCCTTCCTTCCTTCCTTCCTTCCTTTGTTCGATTTTCAACTTCCTCCATTGTTTATTTTCTTCCTCCCTGCCTTTTGCTTTCTTCACTCTTTTTCATCCTAATACATTTTTTTTCTTCCTCCTTTATTTCTTTTAGTGGCTCATCAAAGTTTTTTTTGTTTTACAGTTTCCCTCTTCAATTCCTTACTTTTTTCTTCCATCCTTTCGTCTCTTTGTCTTTAACGGTTCAAAATCACTTTCTTCTTTCCCTTTCATTGTTTCCTTTTTCCTCTCCATCTTTCAGTGGAGCATCTTATGTTTATTATTCTTTCCTTCCTCCCTCCTTCCTTTCCTACGTTCCTGCTTATTTCCTACTTTCATTTCTTGTCTTCTTTCCATTTTCCACTCATTCCTTTCTTGTTTTGTCTTTCCATTCCTCCCTTCCTTTCTGGTTATTTCCTTATTTACCTCTAGGCTCATCATGTTACTTCCTGTTTTCTTATAAACATTAACGGTTCATCCGCAGTCATTTCCCCTCCTCTCTTCCTTCCTTCCTTCCTTCCTAGAAGAAAGTGATGTGACGAACTGTTATTATATATATATATATTCTTCTACTTACTCTTTTACATTCCTCTTTATGCAGACGTGTGAAATAATTGCACATTCACCATACTTCCGGACAAAAAAAAAACAAAGCATGAACTCATCACGTGAAAACAGCTTTTCACATGACAGTTTCCCATAAAGGCGCACAAGCTTTCAGTGCTTACGTGTCACATAAACATATTCTTATTTCCTTCATTTCTAATTAAATCAGATTTATCGCAGGTAAAACGTGCCTGCCGCCCTCCAGCCTCTCTCTCTCTCTCTCTCTCTCTCTCTCTCTGCTCGTTAACATGTAAATCTATGCTAATTAATGCAGAGCAGAATATTCGAGAATGTTTTAATGTGTCACCTCAGAGTGGAGGCGTTGACGTGTTACTGAAGAGAGGACACACACACAGCAGTGCAGAGTTAGCTGTTAAGTGCTAATGAACAGAGTGTGTTGTGTCAAACTCCCCTTTCCAAACTGACAGTAAGAGGAGTCACACACACACATTTACACACACACTGTCGAAAAAAAAGCGGTGTAACATGAGATGTCGTACTGTGTAAAAAGGTGAAAGAACAACATTGCCAGAGAAAATTAAGGAGTTTATATTTTATTATTTCACTGCCAAATGGTGGGAGACGAGAGGAGGGGAGGGGCGCTTGTTTTCTGCTTAAGGAGGAAGCAGAACGTGGGCAGTTTGACAGGAAGTGTTTTCTGTTGATGTGTTTTGTGGTTTCACTCGGTTAACCTTTAAAGTCTAACGAAAAAGAAAGGAAACAAACTGAAATCGTGTCGCTCCACCCTTCTGCTCAGCGCTGGGGGAGGAATGAAATGCTAAGTAGTGCCTGAGTTCCTTAAAGTCATCTTTGAATCTGTCAGCTTATCTTTATTGTATGTATATTTCTTTTACCTTCCTTTTCTTTCAGTTGTCTCTAATTCTTTTCACATCCTTTCTACCTTTAGAAATCCACTTTTTGCAGTTTGTCAGCGGTTTTCTGTCTTCATTGTTCGCTTCCGTTATTTGCTTCCCACAGCATGCTGTTTTTTGGTCTCTTTTCAGTTGTCTTTGTCTTTGGTCACTTCCTGTTTTGTTCAGAGACGGACCGCATCACCTTTTCATATATTTGCTTTTAACCTCAAGGGAGTGAAATCTCGTCAAGCCTCCGAGCCTCTACACTCGGTCGACACATTATTTTATTCTGCTTTATTTCGACAGATTGCCAGCTGGGAGTCGCTAGAGAAAGCGGTGAATGTGTGAGTGTTCATCTCATGTACTAATTGTGGTTTTAATTTTCGAGTGACAGAGAGCTGGTAAAGCAGTTATAGCGGTAGTGGCTACATGTGGCGGTGACCCAGTGAGTGTGTGAATCCATTAAAAGAAACTGAGGCCAAACAGGAACTCTTCAGTCTCCTGTTGTGATGATCTACTTTTCAACATGTCACTGAAACACACACACAGAATAGTAGCCTTTAAAACAGACACTGATCTTAACAGCATCTCAAACTGTCTGTTTCTTTACCTGCATGTCAGTCTCAACAGTCCTTCTATCTGAAGGACAAAATACATTGTTTGTCGGCATCTTGCTCGTGTACTATCAATGTGTAATTTTGCCAACCTGATTATACACACACTTCTATTGCACATATGGCCGTCCTCGGAGATCCCTGCTCTTCCTGAGGTTTCTTCGATTTTTAAAAAAAGGGTTTTGTTGGGGGAGGTTCTCCTTTTCCAAATTTAGGGTCTACAGACAGACGGATTAGATTGTAAAGCCCCTTCAGGTAAATTTGTGATAAACTACATAAATAAAACTGACATGACTTGGTAAAGGTCTGATGAAGTTTACAGAACTAAACCTACTTGGTTGTGGTTTGGGAAAACCTCTGTCGTGGTTAAAAGAAACCTACTGGATGTAGACTGATGCTGGTAGCAAACTACATTCTCGGGCGCAGAGATCACACACTTTGTACGTCCAACCCTACACTTTCCTGTGTATCTGCTTGTTGGGCTTTGGCTGTTAGAGCTCACAGACTGGATACTTGATTAACATCTTTTAAATCCCTTGTTAAATCTTACTTCTATCCATCCAACTCTTGCCATTTGAAATGTTTAACTTTATGTTTTATGGTCCCTGTTGTTGTTGTTTTTTTCTTCAGTAAAGCACTTTATAACCTTGTTAAGAAAAATGCTATATTAATAAAGTTTATTATATTGTCTGTTTTCTCATCTGTCTTACTTACCAACATCTGTCTTTCTTTCCATCCCTCCAACCTTAATCTGATCAATTGCTCATCATTCTGGGTTTTTTTTTTGTGGAACAGTAGAGAACGGTTCTTTTCTGTGTCTTAAACAGGACACACGCACATTATAAATGATCGGTCACTTCATTAGCTAGTTATCATATTTGTTAAACCCATGAAGATGCAGTGTGTTGCTCATCTTGCCTGAGATCAGGTTCTATGAGGTCTGGCTGGATCTTCTAGGGGTGGTGATGGCGCAATGAATAAGACGCATGCCTTTGGTGTGAGAGACCCGGGTTCATCTCCCCCCTGCTCCTAACGTGTCCCTGAACAAGGCCCATGGTTGCTCCAGAGGTGTGCGACCTCTGACATATATGGCAATCCTAAGTTGCTTTGGATAAAAGCGTCACATAAATGTAAATGTAGTTACTTGCAGTCAGAAGGCGAGCCTTCACTCAGGATTCAGACTGGACAGACTAACAGGAAATATTTTCCAATCAAACTTTATTAATTTTGCGCCAACATCTAGTTTCTTCCATACATGTAATGCGACTCATAAGATGAATAATAATGATGTTTAACACATTATTGATGTTCAGTAGTTTCATAGTAGCTTATGAAGGAATTGTTCACTTTGATAAGTAGGCCTACTTCATACCATAAAAGCAGATTACAAACACTGTTAGTGTGTTTCTGTGTGTGCAGTATGTCAATGTTAAAGTCCAACATTTTGTGGAGATGTATGTTTGTGCATTTTGTTCACCATCCTCCACATAACAAAGCCAGACTCAACACGGTTGCCACTGAAAAACAACAGAATAAGAGAAAAAAACAAAAGATGAGTTTTGTCACCTTTTTCTCTATTTACATTGAAATGATTATGTTTCCGTCTTTTCCTATGTTATTTTTATGGGTACAGTTCAAAAGTAATGGTCTTTTCCACTTCTGGAGAGGTCACTTGTTTTCTGTTCTTGTGCTGTCCCTGGGGGCGGAGCACAACTTGTCCTCTTCCATCCAACGAGGGCCGATTTTAAAGTCCAGCAGTCGAGAGAAGATCACTCACCTTTGACCTTTTCTGAGAGAAAGAAACAAAGAGAAAGAAAGGAAAGTGAACTTTGTAAAGTCAGCAGACTGTAAAGGTACGTGTGTGTGTGTGTGTTAGAGGAAACTAGAGACCAAGGCTGCAAGCGTCTAGAAAGTCATGTACACAGATTTTCTCTGGTGTAGGTGAAGTGTTATCTGACGGACTGCTGAGCAGATGGATGGGGGAGAGAGAGAGAGTGTGTGTGTGTGTGTGTGTGTGTGTGTGTGTGTGTGTGAGAGAGATAGGGGGAGGCGGCTGGTCGGCAGATGTTTCATCGTTTTCTGCTCGCCTCTTCCTGCTTTTTACCACTTTTCCGATTGATCAACAAATCTAAAAAAAAAAGTTTATTGACAGCAGAACTTTTGAGTGAGCACAACAGAGATTCAAACTTTCATCAGTCTGTGAAATGAACACGCAGATCCTGGTTTCGTGCACATCTGTTTAAAATCTACCCACGCCATTTTTTAGTTTTCGGAGATTGTGACCTCTTGAGAGTGAGAGTGGGTGAATCTTTTGTCTTTGAGTGTTTTATCTAAAGACGTTTGATGGATGGAAAACATTCATGTCACACTGCTTTCACGTGATGTTTACATACAAGAAATATAAACATACAAATTGGAGAGTATCTATTTCTCATTCAAATCACCTTTTCTGTTCTTACAAATTGATGCTTTAAAATGTTTAGCGGATTCATTTTACTCAGACTTTTGTTTAATGTTGAACATCCATAAAACCATTTTACAGCATACATTTAAAAAGTTTTACAATCAAAGGAGCTTTTTAATCAGCATTTGCTATAGCCATGTATATATGTGAACTGGAGAGAAAACCACATTAGTCCAAATACAAAATAACCATAATTATCCTGTAAGCCTCAACATTTTTCCAACTTCAGCACTCGACAGATGACAAAATGTCTTTATTTATATTAGAGCATTTTGGCTGCATGCCATGTTACATTGGTAGGATGGGTGGCAGTGTGTATCGTGTACCTGTGTGTGGCTGGTCCCAGATGTAGCTGTTGAGGATTTCTCCGAGGGTGTAGAAAACACAAATCACCACGGTCATCGCACTGAAGAACATGACTCGAGCCAGCGGAGTGATGCGCTCCAGCACCGGGTACACCCACACACCTGTCACCTGGTGCACCCAACACGTCCTGGGCGGGCGGGGACACAGAAAGTTCCAGTTAATATGCATTCAGAGTACATGTTTTATTTGGGATAACAGTTAGTCATAAAGATTAAACAAATTTTAACTGCAAAACACGCTCCATTAAAAGAAATTCATGCAAACAGCTGGGCTGAAACAATGTTAAACTCATCTGGACAGGTCTTATTTAAACCAGACTTCAACTAGAGAGTACTATTAATTGACTAAACTATTTTGATTAATCGCCTTGAGTCCCTTTTAAAGAAATAAAATTCCGTTTCTCTGATTTCAGCTTCTCAAATGTGAACATTTTCTGGTTTCTTTACTCCTCTATGACAGTAAACTTAATATATTTAGGTTGTGGACAAAAGAAGGAATTTGAGGATGTCACCTTGGGAAACAATGATCAACATTTTTCACAATTCTTCAAGCAAATTAAGCCTGAACTAGCATGGTTAAGATAAACTGGACCTCAGAGTTAAACTAAACATATGACAAATAAAAACAAAACCACACTGAACTAAACCAAACTAAAAAATAAGTCAAGTAAATAAAGCTTGGCCTGGGTTAAACAAACTCTACAAACTGAACAAAATTTGGATAAAGAGTACAATTAAATTCATCCCGACACAAACTAAGCTACTGTAAACAAGGCTACACAACACCAAACTATACCTATTATCTATTTATTAAATGCACCTAGGACTACTTAGTTCATTATATACTGGATGTGTAGTGTATGAGGTGTTTATTGAGTGTAAGAGGAAACATTTGGTACCAGAGGATGTATCCCACGCCAAAGCAGCACACTGCTGCCAGACCCCACGACCTGCTGGGATACCGATGGTGGGTGGTCCTCATCTCGATGATGATGAAAGGAAGAACGGTGGTGTGCTGGGAGAGATGGACAGAGACATACATGTGTTAAAATGTTTCTTAATATATGAAGACAGACAATAGTTCACAAAAACTGTTATGGATTGTCTGGATTTTGGGTTTACTGCTAGCCTCTATTTTGACTACTACAACTATTATACTTGTACTTTACTTTTTAGAGATAAGCAGTTGTCAAAGGACAGCATACAAAGATATCATATATAATGTGATGCATTGCTCCTAATTAAACTAGCAGTAAAATGCAACAATAACTTTAATGCAACAGGCATATTAATCCAGAAACATCAGATATAACAGTGAAACACGGAACTTTTTACTGCACTATGAGTACTTTAGCTTTCATCCTTTCATAAAACTTAGATGATAATACTACTTTTCCCATGTTTTTGGGACAACATTTTTTGAAATTGGTCCAGTATTGATCGAGCGCACTTCAGTCAGCAGCGGTAAAACAAGGCTGCAATGTAATCCTTGCGGGCAACTACGCCCGTCAAAGTACAGCGACTGAAAAGCTTGTTTCTATCACTGACAGGCTCAGATTGTTATTGTAAGTGTCTGACAACATAAGGGAAAAGATCCCTACAGAGGTAGACATTTTGTGTAAGAGTAAGTAAGGTTTTGAATGCAAGACTCGTACTTGAAGTGGAGTATTTTCACAGAGTGGTATTACTACTTTTACTTAAAAGGTTGCACTCTTTGAATGGATCTCTACGGAGCCCATGATTTATTAGAGCCATCTAGGGGCCAACTGTAGTACTGCACCTTAAAGTACTTCACCCCTGAAGTGCCCCTGACTTCAGCTTTCAGTGACAATGTAAAGCTGCTTTAGTGAAAAGTAGGATTCATTAAAAGCAAATATTTGTGCTGGAATATCTGATTTATTTATCTGACACATTATATTATAATATGATGGATAAATGAACTTTTTACATTTAACCCAAATGGTGACTGGATCTCAGTCTGTTTTCTCATTATTCTTTTAATAATTCATTGATCTATATACACAGTGTGTGTGTGTGTGTGTGTGTGTGTGTGTGTGTGTGTGTGTGTGTGTGTGTGTGTGTGTGAGAGAGACACCTTTGTAATCCATCTAAACACACAAACAATTTTAATGGAGGTTATGGCATGTGCTGCTATTTTCTGTGAGGCCTTTTCTCACAAAACACACATGAGAATTGTTTTTTAATGGGTGTTGTTGTGACTCACCATCAGACAGCAGTAAACAAACATGCCACACTCATGAAATCACACACCCTCAACCAGTAATATTCGCTCTGCATGCTTTTAACACCTGTCATGTTTTCAATCAAACATCACAAATAAAATGAATCAATCAATCGCCTCCGGCTGTTGTGTCTATTTTCTCACGGTTTGCTAGCTGTGTAATCTGAAAAATATATCTGGTTGTCCTACGCAGCCCTGGCTCTGTAAATGGAAGACAAAGAAAGTGGTGTGGACCTTGCCCACAACATTGTTCCAGCCAATCAGAAACAGGTGGCGTGGGTGCTTTTGGAGTGAGGGGCAAGGGGGGCAGTGGGAGATATATATATATGAGATACACAGGCACATTCAAATGTGCTAGACTCCAGGCACTATGAAGAAGGACAGATGGCTGAGAAACAGCCAAAGAGGAAAAGGTCAGAAGAGTATAAACAGAGAAGAAAGTTATATAACCAGGCGAAGGCGAAGTTTCAACGCTGGAGAAACATCCAAGATTTGAAATTTGGGTGGCGGAGCTTCTGAGTGAGCAATGACGAGAGAGGCGTGTACTCTCCCTTTAAATACTCAGCTCGTCTGCCTTCGCATGAACTAATCTGTTTGTCCACAAGGGTGCACTCATGTACAAAAAAAGACACACAAACTTCCACACACGCACACACAGCAGGCGTAATTGTCTCAGGAGAGTTTAGACCTCTTACCTCATTTGCACTCTCAGGAGCACAGCTGTAGATCAGAGTGTGTGTGTGTGTGTGTGTGTGTGTGTGTGTCAGACTGTTCACCCCGGGCGAAGTCAAACTGCTGAGCTCTTCTGTCTCCGGCAGTCGAGCCGGTCGACCTCGTGATGTTGTGATGAGAAAAACATTCTTCCATCTGTTAATTAATCCCATACTGATGCTTAGAAATGACGAAAAGGTGTTTGCTTTGACGCTGCTGGGCTATAGAAGGTGTGGATGCTGCTACACTATGGTTAAGTGTTGGTTTTTAATCCAGGATGTGTCTCCTATAATCCCTCTGACAAAGTATCAAGACTCAGAAAGCTCAAACTTTGCACCCAAACATCAATAATATCAGTTACATTTGGGATAAAACTCTTTCCCATTTGAAATCGTCCACTTTGGTCTATCCAGAGACTACATACCGTTGCCAAGTTGTTTAGACATTTTTATTTGCATGCACTAGTTCATGACAGTTTGCATCTTTCTTTTAGTGCTTCAGGACTACAGTCACTTGTTGATATTACCACAGCAGGATTTTTTCTAGCCTATTCCCTGCAGCAACTGTGTTTACATTCTTTCATTCACACATGGGTTGATGGGAAGGTTCGCCTTGAGTAGGAGTATTGCTGTGTGGCGGTATTATGTTGTCTTCACTAGCAATCTCAACACCGCTCGTTTCCCCGCGACCTTAATAATATAAACTAATATTATTTGCATGACGTTAGCGGATGCACTTTTTATTTCAAGCGAGGCGGCACACCTAGACTATAAACTGTGGAGAAGCCTGGGTATTTCAGGGTGAAATAATAACCTACGTTTGTAGAGTTAAAAGTCTTTCATTGATTTCAGTTACGCTTCATAGCTAAAAATATTTGTATTAACCTTTATTTAATATTCATCCAATGCAGGGGTTTTCATAATCTGAGACTGTGGGCCTCTCCTCAATCAAAGCTTGGGAAACAGTGCCCCCTCACTCCTCCTTAGCTTACTTGTATAGTTACATTTACTCACTTGGCAGACACTTTTCTCCAAAGCGACTTACATTTGAGAAACAACATACAAGCATCAACAAAGCATCAAATACAGCACGAGATCTACAACTGACAATGCATACTAGTAAGAGCAGCAATATATACTAGTATGCTCAATTCCTGGCTGCCTATGGGATCATGAATAGCCTAATATTCCTGATTGACATAGTTTAAGACTACATCAAATACATGAAAAAAGGTCTGTACTAAACCATGCCTTAGTTTCTGACACTCACTCTCTCTTTAACTAAATTACACAGATAGGATGTGATCTCCTTTTATAATTAATGTAATAACTAATGTAAAACTCTTTTCCTTAAATTCACTGAGCTTCCCATGCAACTGTTTGGGGCCCGCCTAGGGAGGCCTCACACTTTAAAAACCTCTCATCTAACAGGTCATCCTGTTTTACGGTGAAAGGTTTAGTCTCTCATGTTGGTCAATTCTTTTTCAGAGGCTTTTTCAGCCTGACAAGAGCACAAATATGAAGGGAAACACTTAATATTCATAGAGTTTGGCATCACAGTCACCACATTTTAAGACATTCAGTGACAGTTTTCCAACTGTCAGATGTTCAAAGTGGATTTAACAAGAAAATCAAACTTGTGTATTTGCAGAGGGCTTTGTATACTGTACAGCTAAGGAGGCGGTCACAGTGTCACCTTACTTTGACCAATGAGCTTCTCAGGATTCCCTCAGAGGATTTAAAAAAAAAAAAGGGTCAGACTGAAGATGCCAAGTATGTGCAAACTAACAAGAGTAACAGCATCTGCGAGAGGGACAGAATAGCTCTCTCTCCTGGGGTCTTAAATTCTAGGTTTCCCTCCCATCATTATACTGAACACACACACACACACACACACACACACACACACACACACACACACACAAACATCCTGACGCTGCAGTTTTACCCAGTGTGCCTCAGTGGAATTCCAGTCTGTTGGTCGTGTTTAAGTTTAGTCTCTGTTGAGAGGACTTGCCGCTCGTAAATAATACTCCCTTTATTCTCGCTGTCTCTCTCTCTCGATTTTTTTCTAGGTCTCTCTCTCTTTGTTGTCCTCTCTCTCCTTTTCTGTCTCTCTTTCTCCCTCTCTGTCTCTCTCTCTCTTTGTCTGTTTGTGGTTTCGCTCGAGCAGCCAGCTTTCTGCCTCTGTGGAAACTCCCCCCCTTCGGCAAACAGAGGTGGTTCGATCCTGTGGTGTGGGGCTAAAAACGGGACAAACCATTTCACACAGAGACACACAGCTGGGGGTGGGTGGGGTCACATGGCTGAAGGCAGGTTCACGGGGTCAAACATCTCGTCGCTGAAAAACTGAAATTCATGCATTGTAAATAGAGTTGTTCTAGGATGCTTTTTAGAAGCAGAGGATGTGACCTGAAAGCTGTGGGTTCTGAAAGCCGGGTCCTACCTTAAGGGCAACGTGTCTCCCCAGGCGGAGTGTGGACACCCTCCCCCTCCCCTTAATAAAAAAACTTTCACAAGGGTGCCATATTTAGTCAAAACAACAAAGTTCCCTGGATAGGCACGAGTTTACAGCTTTGGGAACCTGTGGAAACAACTGACTGGGGTCATAACGGGGGTTTGACATGGCGTACCTGTGGCTAAGAAAACACAGCTACAGAAGCTAATGAAACAGAAGCTGGTTAGGTGGTTTCTTTATATTAGGTACTTAAGTTTGTGATTGGTTGTCAAAAAGATGTGACAGAAAGTGAGGAATCACTTTAGATTTGATGAAACAAAGAGATGCAAATTTGTCCTGGGTGGCCCAGACTGAGCCAAAGACTAATTTGTAAGAGTTGAAAATGTTAAATGTCAGGTAATAAATTCGTGAGACCAAAGAAGACGTCGGAGGTGGCGAGGAAGAGCTCACCAGTTTTCAAACAACATTATGCTGCTGCTGGTGGAGAGCGACGCGGTTGTCGCAGTTGTCTAGCCTTGTTTGTCTATTGTTTAACATTTACACGCTTCCACTGGCTCAGATTATGAAAAACAACTAAATATGTTACCGTAATTATGCAGATGACACACAGATTTACATTAACGATTTCACCAGGGGACTATGATCCCATACAGGCACTGAGTGACTGTATTGAGCAGGTCAACGATTGGATGTGCCAGAATTTTCTTCAACTGAACAAAGATAAAACTGAAGTTATTGTTTTTGGAGCCAGGAGGAATGATTGGAAGTCAGTGCTCAGCTTCAATCGGTAATGATATGAACCACAGACCAAACCAGAAATCCTGGTGTAGTCATGGACTACAGACCTGAATTTGAGGAGCCACATTAAGACAATTACAAAGTCAGCCTACTATCACCTGAAGAATATATCAAGGATTAGACTTATGTCTCAGCAGGCCTGGAAAAACTTATCCATGCATTTATCTTCAGTCGACTCTACTACTGTAACAGTGTCTTTACAGGGCTCCCTAAGAAATTAATCAGACAGCTGCAGCTGATTCAGAACGCTGCTGCTCGAGACCAAAAAGGTGGATCACATCATTCCAGTTCTGAGGTCTTTAGTTTGGCTCCCTGTATGTCAAAGAATTGATTTCAAAATCCTGCTGTTAGTTTATAAAGCACTGAATGGTTTAGGGCCAAAATACATTTCTGATCTTCTGCTTCGTTACGAACCATCCAGACCTCTCAGGTCGTCTGGGGCAGGTCTGCTTTCTGTCCCCAGAGTCAAAACTAAACAAGGAGAAGCAGCGTTCAGTTATTATGCTCTGTATATCTGGAATAAACACCTAGATAACTGCAGGTCTGCTGAAACTGTCAGTTCTTCTAAATTAAGACTGAAGACTTTTATTTTTACCACAGCTTTTAATTAAATTAAAGCCATAGATTTTTAGTTTGTTTTTAGATTTTCAGTACCCTGATTGTACACTGCACTGTAACTTTTACTGTCCTATTTTACCCTGTTTTATATCCTGTTTTTATAATGTGTTTTATTTTTTCAATTTCCCCTTGTTGCTTTAATGTTTTATGTAAAGCACTTGTTGTTGAAATGTGCTATACAAATAAACTTGCCTTGCCTTGTGTTGTCGCTCTTGCTTGATGTTTGCCTGTGTTAGCAAAGTAGTTGACTTGCTAGTTTTTGATTGTAATGTAATTATAACAAACGCAGGTGGACAGCTGCCATATTTATGACAGAGGAATTACACTTTGAAACTGTATGGGCGCCAAATCCCGAAAAACATCTGAATTAACTTCTGTGGGTTCTGAAATCTTTGGCCTCACAACATAATATTTTAAAGATGAATCCACTGGTGGGTGCTTCAGAGTTTAAGGAGCAAATGATGCAGAGCTTGTTGCTCACGTCTGCGTCCCTGCAGTGCTAAAGATTTTTAAACTGAACTCCACTTGAACTCCGAAAGTCAAAATGAATAGTCTCTTGCTGACAAGTTGCTCAACCGTTTTCTAAGTTAAGGAGCTTATCATGTCACAGAGGGACAATCCTGTTCCACTCTCTTAAAAAACACACACAGTGAAGTCTGAATTTGAACCTGTTTCAACCTGCAGCACAAACTGTGCACTAAAGCCATTTAATGTCAGACAGGCAGGCTGTTGATTATAACATTATCAAGTTTTAATTCTGAACTACTTATTTTGTTGCATTATTTTTAACAAAAAAGTCTAATTCCTATAATCCTGTACTTCTGTTTTTGTTGCAACACTGTGTTTTGAAATAAATGTGCACTTTAAGAGTGGATTAAAGCTAAACCGATCAATCGGCTGATCTTAGCTTACTATAGATGCTGTTTATCAGTATATGCGAATATGTCATACAAGGTGGAAATACGGAAATGTCAGTACAGGAATGCGAAAATATGTTTGGAGGTAGTGTGTCGCTTAAAAAGTGTCTCACAAGAGAGCGCTGACAGCGTTTTTCCACGCTGTTTTGACGGCTTTTACCAAGATTGTAACACGACACAATCTGGATTCATGGGGACGATCGTGAATAAGAAGAAATAAATATCGTACGAGGTGTGAGAGATCAGAAATCAAAAAAGCAAACAATGGAAGGTGAAAAGCCTGATTATTCATAACCCATTACAATTAAGGGCGAACAAATAGGTTTACTGGTTAAATTAACCTGATTTTATTTTCTATTTGACACTTATATTTATAAAGTATTTAAATGTGTTTTTCTTATTTTTCCCCATGTTGCTTTTATGTTTTATGTAAAGCACTTTTTTGGTAAAATGTGCTATACAAATAAACTTGCCTTGCCTGACAAGTTTATTGTTAATTGTAAAATGTCTTGGTCAAAGTTTTTAACCAAAGTAAGCTAAGGGATCCATATCAAACATGTTTGTTTATGTACAAAAATGACCAATAAGTAGCCAACGTGTCAGTATCAGATCTTTCTCTCAACATTAATCGGTAAAAGTAGTAATGGCTATCCTGCTGATGTAAACAAATGAAAGTATCATGGAGAACTTCACCTTGTATGTTCATGAACGATCCAATTTAAAGTTTCATCTTCAAAACAGCAGCAGCAAAGTCAGTACCTACAAAAGTACATTGGTGCTACATGAAATGTGTCACATGTATTCAGTTACAATAGCAAAAGCTCATTTGTTTACAGTAAATACATGAGCTTTTAGTTTTTAATTAATAGTTGAAAGTTAAATTGATGATACATTAAAAAACATCATGGAGAACCTTTGGAATTTGTTTACTATTGGTAAGATTAATAATGATTATACTGCTGCTTCTTTCTGTGTGAGTCACTAAATGCCTAAAAAATAACACATGCTGTCACATTGGCACAGCACACAAGCGATCAAGGTTAAGAGCTAAACCCAGGTTTGTATGTACGTGTGCGTGTGTCTGTGTTGACCTAAACCCGACAATGATTCACCAGATGTTAACAAACAGTTGATCCACAGCCAGCAGAGTGTTTATAACAAAACTACAGAGAGAAAGAGAGTGTGGTGTTTGTGTGAATATATTTGTGTCCTTGTCGTGTGTGTGTGTGTGGTGTGTGTGTGTGTGTGTGTGGGTTACAGGTCAATGGACCCAGTATGAGGCTATAATCTTCTGTTGCTTGAGGAAACCTGACTGTGTGTGTCTGTCTGTGTGTGTGTTTGCCTTTATGAACTGCAAGGGTAACGGATAACACACACACACACACACACACACATTAACACACAACACAAGGACACAAACACATACACACAAACACACTGGCTTTGCTATACTTGTTTGGACACTATTTTGGATTACCTTCACAGACTCTGATCCTAACTGACAGAAAAGCAGGTTAGAGTGCAGATTTTGTTTTGATAAGTGTTGTTCTCTTAGTAACAGACACTGAACTGAGGGGGACCCCACCTCTGAATCACATGATTTAATAAAGAAAGACATTCTTTGTCAGCCAGGCCAGTTTTTTTCCCCTTGGTTACAGAGGCTTTGGCTTAAAGTAAACGCAACAACAATTAGCTAAACTTACATGTCAAACCCATCTGAACAAATGTATATCACTAAAACAGCAGAAAGCAAGTTCTAGCAAGACGATAAGTGGTGTCGGAAATAAGAAAAAACACAACTATACTTATAAAATTATGTTTATTTCTAAGACTGTATCTTTGGTCGTAACACACAACCCAAGTATACATTACTTGGTGAGATCGCTAACAAAACAGGTTTTTGAAAGAATTTTATGTATTGTTCAAACATGCACCCATGTACAGATCAACCCCACTCTTTAAAAATGAAGAGGCAAATACACAAAGGATGTTTTTTTTTCCCACAAGTGCAAGTATCCAGTTTGTCATATTTAAGCTGTTTTCCTGATTTGGACGCTTGTTTCTGAGCTCCAGCCTTTCTCACAATAGTGCTACTTTAAAAAGTACATTTTAAATCACATGAGATGTGAATGTCATTGCAGGAATTGTCAAACATTATTGTAAATCAAACTGATTTTGGCCATGACAGATGTATTAAGTCATGCCTTATTCTGTTATAAGAGCAGTGGAGTTAGGTCTTTTAACTGCAGTGCAATTAGTGTTGCGTTTCATTCATTTGACCTAATTTTGTATATGACTTGGGAGGAACGGGTAGTCTGAGGGAGTAATTTGTTCATTTTCACGCATGCGTGAATCTCTTACGTTCACTCGTCAGACTGCAGCTGTTGTCACGCGACAGCTACTGTGAAGCAGGAATTAACTAATCGTTCACCACTCACATGGGTCCTCCTCAGTCTTTTGTTCATTGGGCAGGCTGAGTTACTGCCAGCGCCAGAGAATGAGAGGCAAGTCGGTTATTGGGTAACAGTCACTGGACTGACATATCTATTTTGTTAATGTGACATTTAATAAAGCATAACGTTATTACAGAGCAGTGATGTTGTGTTATAGTTTTAACACAGCCGTACCGTAACTTTAGTCCTGCTAGTGTTTACAGCTAACAGCTGATCCGGTCCACCAGAGAACCTTTTTATATACAGTCTACGCAGAGAAAGCAACGTTAACTTTTACTTTTTATTTACCAACAGAGCCGTGCTGTTGTTCCACAGCTCTTGACTGGTGAACAACCTGGCAGTGTTTGAGAGCGATGTGCTCATATTTGTTTCTCTCTGTCTGCAGAATCCGGACCTGATGTGGCCCATTCTGCGTGCAGACCTGCCAAACTGCTGCGTTTAATATAATGTGTTTATTTCTTTATTCCTCTCTCTCTCTCTCTCTCTCTCTCTCTCTCTGTGCTGGAGTTCTTTTAAGAACTTGGTGGCTTTATCCAGATTATTATTAAATTAGTTGGAGTGTATTTTATTCATATAGTGTGTCAAAAGCTTATTACTTCAATATATTCCCCGCAAATCTGATGTTAATATATCGTTTTTTCTTCATGGATAGGGACGTTAGGCTACTGTATGAATGAGCACTATAGAAATATAATGAATTATACTTATATATACATAGCCTATATATGGCTGGTTTGGTTGTATACCCAGGAAAGATTGTGGAAAATAGACAGATTTAGCCGGAGTAGTGGTAATTGAATATTGACAGCATATTTCTGTGGTTTTTACATGGTTTGAAATTGTTTGTGGCCGCATGGGGCTTTATAGAACGATGATAGAGAAAGATCAAGAGGTGAATTTGTGCATTTTATTTTGTCGGTTAAAGCAAACCAGGCAGCCTTCTGTGTTTGAGAACCGCGCTGTTTTTTTTACATCGCCCACTAGAGGGCTGCAGCGATTAGTTCTTAGTTAGGTTTTAATGAATGAGATTTGAAGAGTTAAGTCTGTCAAAAGAGTCACTTTTACCATAACTAAGTGCAATGTGTTTGCATAGTGAGTGAGTGGACGAGCAAATGAGAGAGCGCGAGCGGCAGGAAGGACGCTGAAAACAAGTTTTTTTAGTAATTTTTTTATGTTTTTTTCATCATACATTTGATTTTTTTGTCTATTAATATACACACGTTTACTGTTTTATTGATTTATTTAATTTTATATTTAAAATTTAAAATTTTAATATTTGATTTTTTTTTTTTAACACAGCGTTTTATTTACTTTATTTTAATATAATAATACTATTATTATCATTTTATAATGAGTAATAAACTGTATAAAATTGTTCTTTTGTAATTTATTTGTAGCTTTGGCTATATTGTTGTTTCACATTCATGCCAATAAAGCTAAAAATTGAATTGAATTGACTGGACCCGGAGTCACGTGACTACGCATGTGGTGTTTCAAGGGAAAGTACATAGACACACAATATTACCAGTATTACATAACCAAAATAACCATCATGTGGAAATTACACCGCTTAGAGGCTCTGAATTACGTTTTTAATTACTTTTCAATTAACTGTCCAGCCCAAGGTTCTGCTTTTATTAAGACTGATGATTGCTGATTTGTAATTTAGTACACTTTTTTTTCTGTGATCACATTACTGCTAACCAAGCTAGCTATTACACTAGCTGTCTGCGGCTAGCATAACGGCTAGTTATGCATTTTAATCCTTATACTGATGTTTATATTTACTACATGTTGTACATCTATACTGTTCTGAATGCAGTTTCCTTCTCACTGCATGAATGTATTTTTACATCTGACCCTTGTTTATGACTTGTGATCTTTTTCAATCACCACTATTGAATTTGTGGTTCAATATAATTTTTGTAGTTTAACAGTTGCTTCCAATAAAAACCTGAAACGCCAACTGTCAACTATTATAGGAAGCTCTCTGCATAGCCCGCTGTCCACCCACACGCATAGCGAATGCAAAAGATTGCTAACTACAGAAGCGCTTCACGTCTGTTTGTGTGAAGTAATTAAGTCAAGTATCAGTATTATTATATCATAATAAATGAAGCACATAAGTCTGTAAAGCCAGTAAAAGCTCCTCCTGACCCACTATAACTCACTTTCATTACTTTTCTGGCTTCATTGTTAAGATTTATTAAAGTACTGAGTCTTTTTCTCTCCCTCGTTTCACATCTCTCGACCCCTCCCTCCTCCAATGGGAATGGCGACATGGTTGTCATGGCAGTCAGTATAGACAAACAACAGTGATACCATGGAATACCGCAAAATATTTACAACAAGGCTGGACTCAGACACACACACATGTACACACTGTGCCTCACCCATCTCACACACACACACACAGCCGTTGATGGTGTTGTGGTTGTTTTGGTCCTTTGGCGACGCCGCTATAGCAACCACTCAGCTATTACATCATCTTCTGGAGTATGAGAAGAGACGAACAGACACTCGCTGTCTTTGTCTTTCACTTATGGGAATGATGGTTTTTTAAAACACACACCACCTCACCTCACGCAGCCCTGTGGGTCACGCTCTGGCAGGAGGAAGCTTTATGAGGAGGTTTTGCATTGACAGACAAAGTGCTGGAAAGAGTTTTGATTATCTCACAGGCTGATTTAAACGCACACACACGGCTGACGGTGTTATCAGTCAGTTGATATGGTGCTCAGCATGTTAGTCTCTGTCTAAACATTAGATTAAACCCACTTCCTCAAGATGGCAAATCAAAGCCAGCGATCCGCCATTGACTCTATTCAAATTCAGAGGTTCACAAGCACAAGCTATGACCACTGATAAGATTTATCAAGAGTTTATGATCAACGACTTATTTTACATGCCCCGCCATGTAGACTTCCAACATAAGGATCCATTAATTAACAAATCCATTTAGTACCACTTATCCCACAGCAGGCTAGGCAAGGTAGCCTAGATGTTCTTCTTCTCCAAAAAAATTCCTCACTCCCCCTGGGGGAGATTTGAGTCCTGCACTTGATCCCCTGACCTGACCCATCAAAACTGCATGTAATAAATTAATACATATATTTACAGTATCTCTCAAAAGTGAGTACACCCCTCACATTTATGTAAATGTTTGATTATTGTTTGATTTCATGTGACCACACTTAAGAAATGACACTTTGCCACAATTTAAAGTAGTGAGTGTGCAGCTTGTATAACAGTGTAAATTTGCTGTCCCCTCAAAATAACACATCACACAGCCATTAATGTCTAAACTGCTGGCAACAAAAGTTAGTACACCCCTAAGTGAAAATGTCCAAATTAGACCCAATCAGCCATTTATCCTCCCTGGTGTCATGTGACTCGTTAGTGTTGCAAGGTCTCAGGGGTGAATGGGGTGCAGGTGTGTTAAACTTGGTGTTATCGCTCTCACACTCCCTCATACTGGTTACTGGAGGTTCAACATGGCACCTCATGGCAAAGAACTCTCCTTTCAGTGTTACAACATATAATCAAATATTTACAAAAATGTGAGGGGTGTACTCACTTTGGTGAGATACTGTATAAATAAGAGAGGGGGAAACAGTTGCAGTTAACAGTTTTATTGTACTGATGTAATTTTATCATTCCCAATTCTGCCAATGATTTTTTAAAAGTTCAATTATTGTATTTGTAAATTACATTAGTAGAAATCCACTCAGCTTGGTTAAAGCCACTTTAGTTGTTCACTCAAACTCAAGTGACAGATGATGCTACATCCAAGCAATGAATAAAGGAAAATCACCCCTCCTTCTGACTTGGGAGTGTTCACGTGTGACTCCAAACTGGTTAGCCCTAGTGCTAACTTTGTAGTCACACCAGATAAAAAGCCTAAATCAGCTTTTTTTTGTTGTGTTGCGTTTTTGCAGCAGTGAAACCAGAAGATACAAACAAACATTTTATAGCTCCCATAAAATTATTTATTATTAATTTGATGCAACTGCCAGCTGTGATGTCTATGAAGCTATTCTGCCAACAGTTTGTTGAGATGTCTGCAGTTCTTTTCACCAAGTGGGAGATATCAGTGTCAGCAGAAATTCATGTTATCTCCGACTCGTCATGGGCTGCTCATTATCACGGTTTTAATGATTTAACAAGTTTCTTATTAAGTGGTCTCTGTTGAAACCGTCCTCAGCCAGCTGTTTCATGTTCACTGACCAATTATTAACAGTTGTCAGTGAATTAAACGACTCACCATGCCATGGTTGAGCCACTGCGGGATGAAGTTGTCCAGTAGTTTGGGGTAGACCAGTTCTCTGTCGTACAGGTAGAGAGTCCAGAACGTAAACACCACAAACTAGAGAAGGACAGAGAAAAAAAGGAAGTTAGCAAACAGTACAGTCCTCATCCAGCACATATCAATGCTAAGCAGCTGAACAAAAACACATAAATAAAGAATGCAGCAACATTACTGAACTAGTTACCCAACCTGTGCCGTGCTGCCGGGTCAGTGATAAGAAATTGTTTTATGTTCTTGACTGAATACTTTTTCTCTTCATTGGTGACCTTAATCAAAACATTTTATTTGTCATGCTACAGCAGAACATTTGAACTTTTCCTAATGAACATACAGTGTTTTGTTTAGCACAGTGTTCTGATACACTGTGGTCGTGGTTCAGTGGTTAGAGAAGCAAGTGCGACTTGTACCACACTTTAATTCATGACGAGATATCATGATGTTAGCAGCTGGCACGCTTGGCCTCTAGCTGTGCGTCCAGGGCATCCCAATGGCAGACCGGGCTAATACAGCCAACTTCTGTCCCACATGTCCTAAGTGAACAAACTCTTGGTCTAATGAATCTCCTTCAGACAGTTTGGACCAGGGCCAGAACATGTTCTGCCGGACTGGGGTGGAATTACCTGACCGTCATCTGGGTTCCACTTCAAGGTTTCAAAACTAACCCCCCCATTGTACCCTGACCGGCAAGTTCTCTGCTTTCAACAGACCAGTGGAGACAGGAAACACACATATGCACACGCACACACTCTGTCCGTGTGGGTCACATTTACACACAGACTTCCTCTAGTTTCTACACTGTAGATGCCTATATGCACGCGCACATACATACATATAAAATATGCACCTGCACACTCGTGCATATATACAACACATATAACCTGGGGCTACAAGCACATACACACACACACACACACACTCTTTCCCTATCAGTCAGGATAGGTTTCCAGACATTAGCTGGGGTGATAATCATGTCTATTGTACTGTGTGTAAACTGAACTCACACACACGGCACCAAGCCAGCTGACGGCTTCTATAGGGGTGTGTGTGTGTATAAGTGTGTGTGTCAGAGAGAGAGCTGTGTGTGCTGTAGCCTCTCCCTGGCACTCTGGTTACTTAGGGCGGTTAGCTATCCACAGTGTGTTATTACGGCCAGTGTGTGTGTGTGTGTGTGTGTGCGTGTGTCGAAACCTACAGTAGGACATGGTTGTGGTCACACAGCCATACAAGTATGTCAGTGCGGCAGCTACAGGGCACCTTGCCAACTGAAATTTTGAATAAAAGTGTGCGTGTTAGAGGCAGAACCATGCGAGTAGAGTCTGCCAGCGTTGGGAGAACAGCCCGAGGATCAGACAGAGGTCACAGTCTGGCTGTCTGAAGCAACAGAGGACGACTCGACATTGTTTCCTCTCTTCTGTTTATTCACAGCAAGATTTCACTGAGTTTCCCCTGATATGAGCTGCTGAAGGTCCACAGTGATCTGTATGTTGACACTGGAGCTGGTTGTGCTGCATATTTTGACAGAAAATAAACTACTTATTATTTTAATGACGTCTTCAAGTTCCTTGTGTTTTTTCTCACCACCAGATATTTAATCCGCAATAATACAAAACAGAGAAAAGCAGAAAATCCTTGCTAAATTTGAATGAGAAGCTCTTTGGTAGTTTTGCTTGATAAATGAAACAAAACAAACACACTCAAAATTGAGGTTCAAAGTTCATTTCCAACCTTTGAAGCCATTAGCTTATTAAAACTCCATCTGCTGATAAAGATCATGTGACACGACCAAGAGCTCCAGAGCAGCTATTAAAATGAGAGTTATCACAACTGCTATTTCCAAGTTCAACAATAAACTTTTAAACGCTGAACCCTTTTAAGCCAACATGGACGAGGAATCATTAAAGAGCTCAGGAAAAAATGGAAATTTAAAAATCTACAATTCTATTACAACTGGACAAACTCCATCGGCTGATGAAGACCATGTGACATGATTGAAAGCCTCAACAGCAACTCAACAGATCTTTTGGTGAGATTATTTTCTCAGCTGATTTCAAAATTGTTATCGATTGCCTATTTCATTTATTTGATGGCATTTTTTCCAGGAATGAACAATTGTTGATTTAAAAAAATTGGGAATTGTCATTATTTTTATTCATTAGAGAGTTCAAATGTGTCTCAAACCGAACTTTTATGCATTACAAGCAGCCACTCCATGTCCGTCACCATCAAATCTACCTGTTGACTAAAGAGAATTAATGCGTCACATTGTAGGAAATCTTTTGAACAGAAAAAGCACCACGCCTGATCGCTTAAACTCCGCTCTAGTTCTCTCTCACATATCTGTTAAGCAGTATCTGTGTTTGCTGATAACAAGCCTTTATATAACTTGAAAATACTGTTGAAAAGTTTATTGTTGCTTTTAACTACGCCCTCAAACTTGATGACTTTTTGAGAGTGCCTTTGGCAAACTGAACCCACGTGACAACACAAAAAAATCTAAATAAATGGCCTAAATGTGCAGTCTTTGTTAATGAGACATGGATTCCTCCGTGCTTCGCGCAACAAATATGAGGGGAATTTTTACTTGCTACGTGTAAATGAAGCCATGTTGACACTCCATATGCAGAGAGGAAACGCCTTCAGCGAGACCAAAGAAAGGCGAGAGTGGTAGTAAGACAAATGGGAGACCAAGAGACAGCTGATTATAACGCAAATGCATAACTCAAGCCTTTGATTCCTGCAAGCCAGGCTGATCTTCCCCAGGCGATTGGTGTGTGCATGTGTAATATGCATCCATCCACTCACCGCTCCGACAGGGAAGGCCAGTACAGCCATCATCCAGTCCCTCAGGCCAATCAGCTTCCTGAGCTGTCGCTCCTGCTCTCTGCTGTCGCCCCCCTTAGTTAGCAAACTGGACACATCGATCAGGACACACACTCCGAAAAACACCGCCTGGATCACCTACAGAGAGACAGAGAGAGTTCAGCAAGCTCTTTAACAGCTTACATGCTTCAAAGAAATGGAGTTGGGAGAAAGAGAGGACATTTTTTCAGGGAGAAGAAAGAGGGAACAAAAGAGGAGTCAGGAGACAGAGATGATGAGAGAGAGCAACCAGACATTAAAGCAAAAACTACACTCATAGCAATCACAGCATTTTGTGGTGCACACACTTTTCCTTAACCTGACTTTCCTTCCTCTACTTCAGTCAGTAATTTCATACATTCCCCCCCCCCCCCCCCCAAAGTCATTTCAACATGCTCAAATGAGGATGGGGCTGGAAACACTGACATAAATCTAAGATGGGCATGTAAGAACACAGCCAGCTGGAGAACCTGTTTGTTACACAAGTATGACAGCTGGAGTGTTTTTGTGGTCCGTGTTTATTCACCACAAACCGCCAAACTGTACAACGTACAACTGTACACACAGACTAAGTGAGTGCTAAGTGTACCTGTGCTGTGTTTGCACAACAGCTCAGTCTTTGACTGATCTCATAACTCAACCAGGAAACTAATTTCTTTCCTCATATTACGCCCCCTTCTTTTTTATTGTTAATGTACGATTATAAATTGGAGTCATAAAGCCACAGGACAGGTCCCTCAAGTTTAAACATTTTCATCTCGGAGTGTACGTGTTTCTGCATCAGGTTCTCGCACATTACCTTCATCTTTAGCTCTGCTGTTAATAGTTTAGAGCAAAGATGGCCTGCAGAGGGATTGGGAGTTGCTTTTCAGAGCCTATTATAAATGTGCCTCACAACGTCGTGCATTTACTGTGCTGCATTTAAAGAAATATCCAGCCAGCTGCCTTAAACTTTTAACAACTAACCTACTTTGATTGTAGTGCTTTTAAGTGTATTTGATGTTAGTTGCTGTATTTTGTAATATAAGTTCACTGTTCAGTTTCTAAGGTTTGATGAAGTCCATGGCCGTAATGATGTGAAGTAATTTCATAAAACTTGAGCAGGACAGTTTAATCCTTATCATGATAATAAGGTTAAAGTGATGTTTTTGGTCATTTTTGGTGAACACTGGGCCTCTTATATGGTAGATTCATGATTTTACAACATTGCCTCTGGAAGTGTTTTGTACATCTGTCTCTCCCCCCTCGTGTCATGTCATTTATCCACTGTCCACCTTTGAAAACAGGACAAAACAGATAAAAATAACTTTGTGCTACCTTCAGTTATCGTCATGTTTGCCGTTTTCAGTCCATTTGAATGACAAACTGACAAGCTTGACTTTGCTGACATTTTCTGATAACTCCCAACTTGATGAGTTGTATTTTTTTAATTTGGGTGAACTCTTTTTTTTTTACTAAAATGAAATCCAACAAACACAAAACAATTTACCGTCTTTAAAAGACAGCAGAGCAATTTCCATTTTATTGCCCGTCACATAGCAACAGTGTTCTCAAACTTAACCCACTTGAATGCCAAACATATCCTGTACTTGACTTCCCATTTTTAAAATACAGCCTCACCGGTTCCCTTTATAAGGCTACTCTAAGTATCTGGATGTGATGTAACGCCGTCCATATTCTGAATAAAATAGAAAGGAATTCAAAATACGTCACCAGCAGCTATATTTTTAAACAGTGTGGGATATGAGAAGCCCAAAACCCTTTGATATTTAAGAAAAAGCCAAACGATGACTATCAAGTATCTCTTCTTCTTCTTGTTGATCAGTATAGTTCAGCCTTTTCTACCACAAAGACACAAAAACGACTTCCGTAACCAGATCTAAGCTTGTGAATGCAACTGTTTTTCAGTCAACTCCTATATGTTGGATGTTGGAAACTGTCCACAGTGAATAAATTCTCCACCAGAGTGAAACACTCAAACCTTTTTTTTCTGCAAAAAAAACATCCTCTTCCTTCTGAAAGGAATCGTGGCGAGAGAGAAACCAGCTCTGTCCTCTGACCGCCTTCCCTGTGTGTAATGAAACACTCCCATCAATATGTTCACAGTGATGGATCTGACCTTCTTTGCCAGAGAAAGATGGAGAGGATGCACACAGCCATGTCTCCTCCTCTCTGACCCTCCTCCTCCTCCTCCTCCTCTAATCTCCCACTGGGAGTATCAGGTGTGGGGATGACTGGACGTTGGAGACATTTTTGCTTTAAAGCTATCGGATGCTAATTCGCTTCCAGTCATGTGTGTGTTTGTGTAGGTTAGATTCAGAATCATTTTGTCTACAAATACTGGTACCTAACTTGACTTGTGTTGCTTGTTACCTCGGTGCATGTTTGTGTGTGTCTATCAAATGAAATGTGTGTGGATGTCAGCACAAATATTAGCTTGCCTGGTTTGTAAATTATTTGTTAATATGAGAACTTAGCAAGCGATGAGGCTCATACACACACATTTAAAGTGCCTGCATTTGTGAAATGGATCTCAGAGCAACTATGTCTGTGTTTCAGTGTAGCACTTATTTGCAGGGCTTTATGTTGCACACGTTCATACGATAACACAAACTGGCACGCACACACACACACACACACACACACACACACAAACATTAAGAGCCAGATGTTGTACTGGTGGGTTTCTTGGCTGCTGGTATGTACAGGTCATTAACAGCACAGTTAACCAGGAGGAGAGGTCTAATGTGGAAAATATGACACAGCTGTTTCTCACGCTCACACACGCACACACACACACACACACACACACACACACACACAGGTATTCACTTCAGAGGGCATTATTTTGCCTTTAAAAAGGCCTTAACTTAAGAAAAAGTCTAATTTTATTTAATAGCCTTTTAGGCCTATTATCAATCGAAATGTTATTAGATACAGAAAAAACTAAAGCCAAACACATATACCTGATTCGGCTATCAAAGGATGAAAATGCACTGCGAACACAGGGTTAACATCCCTGGCAAGTCTTGTTTCCTCAAAAAAAAAAAAAACCCAAGCAGCATAAAGCAACAAGCAAAAGTTCAGACAGTACAGGCATCTTATTTTCATGTTTTATAGCACTCTGAACACCTCACAATGTTGGGCTTTTGGAGGCATGACTAGTAAACACAAAATAACCCTAGAATAAATTACTACTGCAATAAAAAGAAAAAACACAAAATGTACATTGATTTGATCTTCATATGGAAACATTAGTCACTACACAGAGAAGGTAACCTTCTGCTGTCTGTCTAAAATGGCTGGTTTGTTGTGGCTAGTTCACAGCTAACACTCTGTGAGACGTTATTGCTTAAGTTGACATGCTATGTTTGTGAATGACTGGCTAATAGAGTTAGTCTCTAATAGAGCTGCCTCTTTGTGGATGCATGAATGCGAGCATTGTTTGGGATCACTGGGAGCTGTGTGTGTTTGTGTCTGGTCATTATATCGTCTTTAAATCGTCTATAATTTAATGTTACTTCAGAATCCATGACACTGCTTAGCCTATGTTTACGGCCCCTCACCGGCTTCGTACAGAAGCTTTGAAAATATAAAAATCACAGATGCAAAAAGCTTTTTGCAAATTTTTTGGGCCCAAAATGTTCTAAAACCTCACTGTTGATGTTAATTTGATGTCTGTTCTGCTATTTTGATTTCTCCATATGATTATTTAAGGTATTTTACCTGGATTTAAAGACAACGTTTGTATGCAGACATATTTAGCTGGTCTGTGTCACATGACTGTGGAAACCTATCTGGCCTGAGAATCAGGCGTGCAGCCTTTTTTTAAATATTATTTTAAACAGTCAACTAATAGTTTCAAAAGAAAACATCCAAATACAGAAAAGTACATAAAAATACAAGATGCACTATTTGTGACAAGAAAGTTCCATATTTCATCTAAGTTGCTCTGAAAAAAATCATGGCCTGTTTGAGAAGATGAAGAAATCTTTAAGAAAGTGCAAAGAAAATTTTATGTTCTTGGTATTTTAATTTATTTAATTCATATTTATAATTATTTACGTATTCCTTTATTATTTAATCAGTAAAACTGTAACTTAAAAGTATCAGTATCATATCAAATTGCTGCCACCAGGTGATTCCCCGTGAAATCAGACGAAACGATTTACGGCACGCAGACCGGAAAAGCCTATGTTTACATTTCCCCAGGCAAAGTTTCGCAGTGAGTAGAACCTTTGCCATTTAAAAAAAAGGAAGCAGGGTGAGATGTTTTCTTTAGACTGACTGAGATGTTGGGGTTGTGGCTGTTATTCTGAAACTGACACCTGAGCAGCTTCGAGGTGTCTGGAAGCTCTGAACTTGACGCGCGGCGCGCTCCCGGGGACCGTTTGTGACATGAGTGCATTCTGCACCACAACACCTGTTCAGGTTCAGCCGCCACTCAGCTCACCAGTCAACCACGTCTTCAAAAGCGACTCCAAACACAATTTGGTGTAAAGTATCGCAGCTTTATGTCCTCATTTCCCGTTAACGATCAAGGGTCAGGATGCGGAAACGCTGATAACGTTAATCATTTAAAACAGTTCATTCAGCGCGGGGAGCTAACGTTACATGCTTACCGGGTGTTTGGGTTTAAAACTGGAATTAAATATTAAATCCTACCAGATCGATGAAGGTCAGAAACTTCCAGCTGCCTCCATAGGTCTGGTGTGCCGGCATGTCTAAAGCTTTGTAGTGGCAGAGGATGGAGAAATAAGACAGCAGGATGGCGACCCGGAGAATCTGCGAGGGGATCAGCGCCATGATGCTCGCTCTGTGTCTTTGTTCACTTGTGTACCTTTATTTTTCTGCACCTATTTCTACCTTTCTCTCCGTTTCTCTTTAATGCAATTTTTCCTTGTCTTAACCTCCCACCCTGTGTCTGCGCCTCTCCTGCTCCCCCGTCTGCAAACTGCTTCCGTGTTATGATGACGATGCAAGGGGGAGGGGACGATCTGTACACAGCACCCTACTGTGCTGTACTACAGTAGATGTGTAAATAATGCATTTTAGCATTTAATACAGTCCATATATTTTTATTTGTAATAATGCTAAATGTTGCATAACGCTTAGATAGATTTAATTATTTTAGAGTTTTAAATTCTAGCTTTACACAAGGTATATAGGCAATACTATACATCTTAAATGCAGCTGTCATTATATTGCTTTGGCAATAAACTAATGATTTTTTTTGTATTTTAAATTAAGCTGTAATTACATGCTTATAATAGACAAATGTCTTTATTTGTCATGTGCACAGAGTAACACTGGAAATTAAATGAAATGGCCATCTTTAGCATTATGTAAGAATTGCTGCATAGAAAACATAATAATAAAAAAAACTCTGAATTCCCAATAGTGTTCATTGATAAATATATAAGATAATATCTTATATAAAATAAATACATTTTACAAATAAGTAGTAAATTAATAACTAAACTGATTCATGATTTTCATAGCAGTTTTATTGGATTTCATAGTAACGCCTGCATTTGATAATTTCATCTCACATTTCACATCACATGTATACATGCATACATGTATTAGGTTTGGTGATTATCCACCATTGTGTCCCTTGGTAAGACACTTAACCCCTAGTTGCTCCAGATGCCTGCAACCTCTGATATATATATATATATTAAATATCATATGATATATTAAAGCATCAGCTAAAATTATTATTAGTATTAATCTTGCACAGAATAGTAAATGAACACCACATTAACAGTGCAGTTATAAAAACAGTAGTTAAACATGGTGTATCGATACTTATGCAGGCGGAATTAATGAAATATAAATCTACAGTCTATTTGCTGTTTTAGATGTTAATTGTATTAACTGTTATTTTCTCGTTCTTGCGTCCTAGTCTATATCGGTATGGAAGTAATCTACAGATGCTCCAGTTTCAACATGAGGCCAAAATTGTTTATGGATGTTTTTGAGTCACGACAAAGGCCAAAATGTGGCCTTGGCAATTGCAGGAAATGCCTTTTGCTAAAGCAAATCGTAAAATGGCAAATACTGCTAAAAATACAAGCTTTATGATAGGCTCAGTCAATAAAATAGGTATTTCAAAAATTGTGAATCACAGCAACCATGATCATGACCATGGTCCTTGAGTCATAAATGTGTCCAGTATTATGGGAGATTTAGTGTGGAAAGATAGGCCTGAACACACGACCAAACGTATGATCCCCTTACCCCTGGCAGAGATCAGAAAAAGAGAGAGAGAGGATTCTCATAGATATTATAAAAACATCTCCAACTGGCGAGGAAAAAGGTGATGCTGTTGCCATGGCGACGCTCAACTGGTACTAAGCATAGAGTGCTATTTCTGCATTTACACGTTTATGGATGGATGGACACATGCTCAGGTCTACATCGTACAAGTCTGTTTTGAGCGTTAACATGACAAACGGTGTACTTTCATGTAAGTGTGTTTCAAGATGTTACACAAAGTCAGGAATCAAACCTGTGACTATTTGGCTACAAGACAAACTGTCAAAATACCGTGGAGACTGCGTACTTGCATGCAGAGGAGTTGTTTTATTGCTGTTGTTGCATAGTTTGTTATAGAGGTGTGCAATAGGGACTGCAGATTCGAATTAGCTTGAAGCTATAATCTGGTACAGTGCATCAAATGGTAACGTTTATGTTTTATGTTTAGTAGTAATATGGATCATGTAATATCTTAATTGATGCTTTTGAGCAGACATTATCAAGTAGGCCGTGTCACTCACTTTGCAAAAAACAATCCAAAAGACCTTGTCCGTGCAGTCACTGTGTCCTGCATGTAGTACACGTGTGCTTAAACAAGCAGTAGCTGTCAAAAAATGCATGACTGAAGTTAAACATGAGTGAACAAACAGCACCAGGAGATTAAAAACACTTGACACCTCCAGCCTCACAGTCTGCGTCGATAGATTGAACCGATGGGGATCAGCCTCACTTGCATGAGGCTTTAAAAAGTTGGATGATGCGCAAAATAAGTCAGTCTGCAAACTACCTAAAAATATTACTTGCCGTTAAAGACCACAAACTAACCACTGCACAGAATATCAAGCATAAAAGCCTGAGGAGTCAGCTGTTCATGAGAGACCTGAACCAGCCAAACTTGCAGCTACAGCGACAGATGAAATGCTTTACTCATACTTGCACTGTGTGATGTTAGTATTACTTGCACTGCTGTTTTCAATGTTTTATATTATTTTTACTTAAATTCTTCAGTTTTAAGTAAATACCTAAAACCTGTTTGTCATTAAGGCCATTACTAAGCAACAATTAATATCCTATTAACAAGAGCGAGCTAATGCAACATTAGCCTTTTATAAACACATGCAAAATATCATCTAATTATTGTTATCACAAAATCCCAGAACATATCCAGATCCAATTTGTATCAATATGGCACACCTAACAAAATCTGAAGAAATAAATAAAATATAAAGCTTGTTATAATAACAATGTCTTAAATGACAATATGACAATATGAAAGGGGGTTGCTCGTAGTGATCAACCTACAGAGAAGTATTACCTTAATCTGCAGCTTCTCTTGGCTTTATATCCAGTTTCAGCTCGTTGTTCAGTTGTGTGGCCCGCACCTTTACACCTCTACACAGGAGGAGTAGCATGTGCAGCACTTTAGCAGAGCAGCAGCATCGTCTATGCACATGCACAGTACTTAGCTATTTGTTTATTGTCAGGAAAGATTGTCTTTGAAAGAAACAACAATAACTTAACTTTTTGTGCTGGAACCAATGTCACATACTTTGTACATCTAAGGATTCATTGCAGGTCACTTCTGTCTTTGCTGTTCTGACAGGATAGTCATTGTTTGCAAAAGATCAAAAGGTCATTGTCAGAAAAACATAAACATCGGTCATTGTCAGTGCTTGGACAAATGACACAATTATGTTTTTTATTTTTGTGAAGACAGTCTCTCATTACGATACTCACAGTATCTTTAAGTATAATACAGGTCATAAATGCTACAGAGGCTAACTGTAATTAGTGTTATACTACAGATAAGGTAAAAAAAAAAAAGATATTTGTGATTCGAGTGACATTGTTTTCAACATTCAGCGAGTAAGTGGTCCTAATAGTTAACGTTTCTTTAGAGCTCTGTACTATATTTTCCTATTTTAACAACTTTTTCCCCAAATTCTTCCTCTTTGGAGGCTTAAAAATACTTGGTGTGGATGAAAAGTTTAACAGGGACCTTTTATAAATGGAAATGTTTCCCCTCCCTCCCTCTCTCTCTCTCTTTCTGTCTGGTCCCTCTGTCTTTCACCAATTTGTGTCTGCACTGACAGCTTTGTACAAAGAATGGCCATTGTAGTTATCAGTTACTGTCTACAAGTTCAGGAAGTGTTTTTAGGCAAAATATCTGTTCATCAGCGATTTAGCATTGCACTTTCTTAAAGCTGGGATCAGAATCAATACGTGGACGTTCTGATTTTTGTCCCTAATATGGCTCAAGCTCAAAAATCACTGCATTCTTTGGTTCCCATTATGCAACTCTGTTTTGTACTTTCCTTCATGCCTGCTAAACATCCACATCAGTATGCCGTTTGCCATTATGTTTGTGTGTCAGTCAGCAGGGCCAAGGAACCACTGATTAGGTTTTAGTGATGATCCAGATGTGGGATTTCCACCTGTTCTCAATTACTGTTTTTAATCCACAAAAGCTTGCAGAGATAGAGACGTCCAAAACCTTGACTTGGATTCACAAAGTCAACTCAGCTATATTATATATTCAGTTGGCCATGGAGTAGCTCTACTAATAACACTAGTTTTCTTTTTACAGGGTACTAAAAGTAATTAGTTATGTTACTCAACATTTTACTAGATTACTTTAAACGAACAAACTGCTTAGCCAGCTCATTTTAGAACTGAATCCACTTTATTGGAGCAGTAATTAACCTAAGGAGTCAACAGTCAGCCAAACTGAAAACACTGCAGCCTCTCAAACCAGATAATGCTGTACAGTATATTCCAGCTGTGGAAAGAATGCTCTCCATTCTTCCTTTAGCTCTTTGGAGAGCAGCTGACTTGAAGAGTCCCTGACCTGCTGTGCAGCTATGCATTTATGTCATCCTAAGAAGAAGTCGAGGACAAAAACAAAACAAAAACATTGCATTCTGCTAACACAGTGTTACTTGGGTTAATAACTGTTCTGGAAATAGTTATCACTTACACTACCGAACACTGTGTACCTTGCAATAGGGCACCCCCTTTGTGGCTGTTCTGATTTGGGGATTCAGAGCAGTAACCTTATTCTGGGTTTGAAAGTGTTTTGTGGAAAATGCCAGAGTGATTGGACAGAATGTTTCGACCCTAGAAGATCCCTGAGAAAAAGTTGAAAAGTGTGTGTGTGTGCACGAGAGAGAGGGAGAGAGAGAGAGGACACATGTGAAAAGTTTCCCATTGTAGAAATAAGCATCTCTGAGCCAGGACATCAAATTCCCACTTCATAGAGCGACACACACACACACACACTGTGGGGTCTCTGAAGAGTTGGCAGCAACATGTTTCCTCTTTCCTTCTTCCTCCTCTCCCTCCTCCTCGTTTTCCTCCTCTATTCTCCAAAATGTTCCACTGGAGAAACTTTGCTGACTGGTAGAGAGACAGAAAGAGAACAGTCAACAGATTAAAGTATAAGTTCTTAAACATTATTTCTATGCAGGAAGAAATCTACATAGAACATAGTTTCAGAGCAAGAGTCAATTTAATGCCAAGAGATCAGATAAGGTCGAAGATATCAAATTATCAATAACATGTTTTGCACCTAGTTGTTCCAAAACTTCCTTTGAGCTAAAGTACATCACACTCACAGTACATTCAGCAGTATGAGCAGAATTTATTTCAAGACAGTAAGTAACTTAGAGGTATAAGACATTTTTGTCTTCCTGATTCCTGGTCACCACATCTCACACCACCACATTTTTTATTGAAATTCTAATATAATACATTGCATTAAAATATTAAATGTTGCAGAAAAAAACAAAAGGCCGTTCAGACTGATAATCAGACAGATTTCTTTATTGCTTTACTATTGTATCAAATGAAAAGGTCTAGATGTCTTGCTTAGTAAGTACCGGCCAAAGGATCTGTTGGATTAAAAAAGTTCACCCAGATCACACAAACAAACGCTGCCACCCCAATTCAAAGAAGGCAAGTGGAATTGAATCTGTGGTGATCAATGCAATGTATGTAAGACTATTTCTTCTGTAAAAAAGTAGTTCACAGTGAAGTCTGTGGATTATCCGAAGTAACAGGGACATTTTCTGGAAAGACACACTGCTGATGAGTTTTACAAAATTACTTTTTAATGTTTTTAAAATAACACTAAGTTCTGTTGTGTATACTGATTTGGGTGAACTAACCTTTCAAGTCTTTGCAGTACAAAATGGTAAATAAAAAAGGAAACGACAACAATCGTGACAATTATGATTAGGGATGGGTATCCCTAATCATCGCTACTCGATACCTTTATGATAACATCCCAGTATCGAGTAGAATTGAAACGTCTCCAGTCAAACCAGTACTTCAATCGATACTTTTTATAACACAGCCGCTCAGCTTAAAATATGCGTTACATCAAATCAATCAAACGCTTTTTCAGCTGTTTTACTCACAGAGCGTCCGGCTGCAGCTGCGGCTGCTTCAGGTGTGTTTAAACAAGCAAAAAAAATAAATAGATAACTTTGCTTGTCCATAACAGCAATAAAAATAATAATAGTTTAACAATCAACTACTATGGCTTCAACAAACGATACCCAACCCTAATTATGATAGCCTCTTTCATAGTTGCAATGTAGCTACAGTGTGACAAAAAGACCAACAAAAAGCAGTGTGAGGAGTAATACTGAAGTCACATTGAAAATAAATAGTTTCAAATGCAAAGATAAGATTGAATGCCATTATTTATGTTCTTCACATTAAATTGCAATCTTTTTTTTACTTGAAATCTTTGCAAATGAAACAAATGAACAGGTTTAAACCAGGTTTTGACATGACCAAGCTGTCTATCAGTGTCAGTACTGCTGCTGGACAGTAAGGAGCGCTGTTTAGCCCCAAACAGCCAGTAGAGTGAGGTTGATAGTCATGCTGTGTGTGTGTGCGTGCGTATGTGTGTGTATCAGTCTCTCTCTCGCTCTCTCTCTATCTATCTATCCCTCCTGAACTCACCTCTGAAGACGTCCTCCTGAAACGGTTATCTCCCAGGTAGTTTGACCTTCACCTGCAAGCTTTTATGTAACATTTCGCACCCCAATACACAGACGACAGTGTGTGTGTGTGCGTGTGCTTGTGTGTGTGTTTGTGTGCAAGTAAGGGAAGGGGAAAGACACACTGACAGGGATTAATGTGGCTGAAGGAAACCAAAGAGAAGAAGATGGAAAGATCTACAGGGTTAATGTGTGTGTGTGCATGTAAAAAAGAGTGTCAGGTAAACACAACTTGCACACTGTGGGAAACTAGGTGTGGTAGCGGTAGGAGCTGTTGTGTGTGTGTGTGTGTGTGTGTGTGTGTTTCTGTGAGTGAGTGTGTATGAGTAAGCATTAGTAATCAGTCAGCTGTCACAGAAGTGCTTTGTCTTGCGGAGCATTACAGTTCGACTCCAGGACAAGAGCCTGAGGCGACTGCCTGTTTGTGTGTCTGTGTGTGTGTGTCTGTGCATGTGTGTGTGTGTGTGTGTGTGTGTGTGTGTGCGTGTGTGTGTGTGTGTGTGTGTATCCACCTCTCTGGTGTAATGGATTATTCACAATTTCCCGTAACTACTCAGCAGGTTTTTCATTCATGGTTGTTTTTTTTAAAACTGTACAACGAATGCAATCAATGAATAGAGAGGATTTAGAGTTCTAGTCTTGGAATTCAAACCAGTACATTAAAGTGACTCAGGAACACATGACTCACATCCTGGGATTGTGGCCACACTTGTTACTTTAGCCGATACACGGTCAGATGAGAAGATTGGCACCAAAATTTGGCTCTTATAGACAGCTCTGTGCATGTTAATCCTAAGTAGCTGTAGACAGTTAGCTTTATGTTTGAGTCATTTGTGTAATGAGCTCAGTCTTTCTAAAGCTGCACTCAATATTTCTTGTATTAACTTGAATTAACTCAAACAAACCAAATGACTAAATGGGTCAGAGCTTTTAGCCACTTTTAGTTATAATTTTGTTTTTTACAGCACATTTATACTGTATGTTTTAGTCTCACTGCTCTCAAAAAGACAGACAGACACCATTAGAAACTAGCCAGTGAAGAAAGTGGAACATTTAGCAAGTAGATAAATAAATAAACTTTTATAAAGCTCAGATTTATAAAGTTGTAATTTATGTTGACATTTCTAAAAATGTGGAAGTCCGTTGAAATTATGTTTTTTTTCCTATACTATTTAAGTTATGAGTGAAGTGTTTTTTTACTGTAGTTATTTTTATCTTGACCATTCAAAGAGGCATTTAGTGACATTAAAACCTCCTGGAAATACATATAACAAGAAGAAATTGATGGAGTTTAATGTAGGTGTATGCGAAAAACTCACACCTACTTCATCAAAGTGACAGCTGCAAAGCAAATTATTAGGAAATGAGTCATCTGAAGACATTTGCTGGCAAAATAGTCATGTTGCTGAAGATGAAATCGTGTGAACTTTTGACTAATGACATTCAGTTTTTTTTGTTTCATGGGTGTACAGCTTTGTTGAATGAAACCTGATAGACATTTACTTGCATATACAGTCTCTACACAATACACACCTAAAAACAGTGTCCAGTTTTCAGAGCTTCAGACTGCAAACACCTTCCTCCGCGGCTGCATATGAAAAGCAGATGCAAATTGCTGCATCAGAAGCTCCAGCAGCTCTCTGTCGCCATGGTGCTGCGTCGCCATGGGGACTCCGGGGTCAGCGGTGATGAGGTCACATCCCGTTTAGCCTCTTATGGGAAATGGCGTTAATCCACTTATTGCTGTCCAGCACACACACACACACACAAGGATGAGCAAGCATATATGGGCTAAGAGGGAGAAGTTGTGCTGCTGGAGTTCAAATATCTATCTATCTATCTATCTATCCATCTATCCATCCATCCAGATGCTGGCTTGAGCTGTTGTTTTCCTCTGACCTTGTCCTACACCGTGCAACGCTTGGATTTGGAGTTCAAATTGGAACTCAATTCATTTAACTTTAACAAGCTTTCGCAGTTACAAGCCTGGTTCCAAACCATGATGGTTTTATATTTCCCATGCTTTCTCAGAGCCTAGAAATGGGACTTCCCAATGTAAATATATGGGCAGATCTGTGCAAGGGGCGGCCGGGAGAGAAACACTAATGCATATGAACCCTAGGATGCACAACGAGGAAGCAAATCAAGAAGTGGGGGAAAAGTTTTTATACAGGGGTTGAGCAACTTTCATTCAAATGAAAAGGCGGCATCTTGGAGTCCGATATCCAATTCTTATAATACATCACGTATATCATCATACATGCACGGCCTTATCTCTAATAAATAGAGTGTGGATAAGAACTAAAAGTGTTGGGTAGTACAATTTCATGTTCCTTTTTAAAACTATACTTTTACTGTTTACTCAAGTACGTTTTCAGGCCAGTAATATACTTTTAAATTTGCTTATTTTTCCATTTATATCTTTGTTACAACTAGTCTGTTATCTCTACTATGCATTTGGCTATGTTACTGAAATGAGCTGTCATCCAAGCTGTGTGCATGGTAATGCAAGTGAACTTTAACTTGTGCCAGATATTAATGACCTGGGCAGTTGCAAACATTTAGAAAATCAGGCAAATACCTTTTCCATTTAAGGTTTGGTTGTTGTACTAATGTAACTCAAATGCAGTACACTGTGCCACTGATGACAGCCTGAATCACACTTTCACAAACCGGCAGAAAAACTTAGACTTTCTATTACTGGTGTAATTAAAGCACCTAAGAAGATCACTGGATTGATTCTCATATATCAACAGAATCCTCTCGTTGTGCAGGGCATGGCTTTCTTTTGGTGGAAATTAGCCTGTTTCTTCTCTCAAATTCACATTGGATGCTATTTGTTTTATAGTGATGCCTGTTGGTGAATTTTATAAATACAATGTTGCTTGTGAAACTGATCTTGGTTTTCACTCAGCTATTTATTTAGAAACAATACTTTTTTGAGATGTATAGCGAGAGAGCAAATACGGGTGGATAAAAAAGTCCTGTTTGGTTTCACATGTGACGCACAGTCTCCCTCTATATATAGATTTACCCCTACGTCATTCAACAATGCTCCTGTGCTGTTGCCACAATAATTCTTTACACTGTAGAGATTATGTTCATAGAGGCTTTAGGAATAATCATATTGAATTGGGAACCTGTGCTATTGCAGAAGGCTAATCATATGCAGCACCCTTCATATCAAAGCAAGTGGTTTGTTTGGCTACATGTCCATCTCAAGATAACAACAGATATAAGCGGCAACAGCAGGCAAGGCAGCTAGCAGGTATGATCTTATCAATACCTTCATGTAGATAAAAAATAATAGCTTATTGCTTAAATAAAATAGTAATAATAATAAAAGTGGTGGTGATGGCGCAATGGATAAGCCTGCCTTTGGTGTGAGAGACCCGGGTTCAATCTCCCACTGTGACCCATTCACCAATGTGTCTCTGAGCAAGACACTTAACCCCTAGTTGCTCCAGAGGCGTGCGACCTCTGACATATATAGCAATTGTAAGTCGCTTTGGATAAAAGCGTCAGCTAAATGAATAAATGTAAAAGTAAAATAATTGTGTTTAAACAGAAATAGATAAACAGAGAACAAGCAACGCTAAGCATTCCCTAGAAATAACCACATTGCACAGTGGCTATTTCTAACCTGATGCACAGCACAGATGAAACATGTATTATTCCAAAAAGAGACTTGACTCTGCTGACCAAAGACTTGAAACTTGACTTGGACTGGCATAAAATGACACACTAAACAATACAGAAACACATAGGAACTTGTACTTTGAGTAGTTTAAGCACTTTCATACTTTCACCTGAGTAGTCAAATGGTAATTTTTACTTTTGCTTGAGTATGTTGATATGGGAGTACTTGTACTTTAACTTGAGTGCAAATTTTCACTACTTTCCACCACAGAGAACTACACCCCTGTACAGGTTATTAGAAGTTGACTTGCAGTAAATAACAGCTCCACCTTCATAACTGGGTCCATTCTGGTTGTGTAGCTTTTGCCTCAACTGAACGTCACTGGAATGGACACGGCTCTAACTACGATACTGGCTTTTCTTCACAATGAATTCATCCGTTTTTTTGGTGAATAATACATTTTATGAAGACCAGTGTGTGTTGAGCTGAGTGCTTATTCTATACCAACGGAGAGTGCAGATCTGACTGAAGAACAAGTGTAGAGACAGCATTCGCAGGTGTTTTTAAAGCGCTGGAATTGTCGGAGAGCTGGCAGATTAACCGACAGCAAAACCGTTAGCAGAAGGTGGGATTCACACCCCGCTGACTCACACCACTCCTTGCACTCCTTGAAATGAAGATCATCATGTGGCTCCGTTAGCTCAAGTGATGTGGTTGGAATCTGACGCAGGATGTTTGTTGCATTTCCCTCCCCATTTTGTGTTTATTTTGCATTTAAAACCTTTTTGACAGTTTATAGTGTAGATCAACAAGAAATACAGGGCGAAAGAGTGGAATGACACAAATCAATTATCGAACCAGGAACATTTTTGTTACATGTGTATTTTCTCTCCGGGTGCTCCGGCTTCCTCCCACCATCCAAAGACATGCGGACTAGGTTAATTGGTGTCTCTAAAATTGTCCTTGGGTGTGAAAGAGAGTGTGACTGGTTGTTTGTCTATGTGTGGCCCTGCGGTGGACTGGCGACCTGTCCAGGGTGCACCCCGCCTTTCGCCTGATGTAAGCTGGGATTGGCTCCAGCCCCCCCTGTACGCAGGATAAGCGGTTGACGATGGATGGATGGATGGATGGATGGTATGTGACCATCACTTTTCTATCTCTCTTCACTGCAAGCCTCCAAATAAAGGATTCATATAAAACTATTTGGAGATGAAACTGGATGATAGTTTTGCCAACCTGTGACATCATTGTTGATGCCCACCCCTGCCCAGGAGCATCTCCTCCTTATCTTGTAAAACTTCTTACAGCACTATGAATGGATGGATGCCATTGAGACATTTATCAGATCATTACCGGTCATTATCTGTTCCGAGGCACAATAGAGCTATTTGGAGAAGGCTGACATCAGAGGGCTGTGCAAAAGTCTTCCTGGTGTTTTAACAATGTGGAGGTTTCTGTCGGGCATTTGGCTGATACTTGGCCTGTCAAAGTAATCAAACCTGGGACACTTATCAAACTTACCACCTTTTGCTAAAAGGCGCTTACAAAAGCTAATGTAGTTTATTAGCACAAAGGGGCAGCTGCATCTGAACCTGTCCAGAGAAAAAAAAGGACTTTATCAAGCCTGATTTAATTTATTAGCAGGAGGGTTGCCTGAATGAGCCCCTCTGTATTCCTAAATGTGTTTTACAGATGAAAGGACTCGGCGCTTGAGTGGGTTTGTTGTCTGGGTACTGAGGATTCACCTTAAATCTGCCAAGTGGTGAACGAGATGGCTTCTTATTGTTATCATACTAGCTATAGAAAGATGCAAGCTGAAGGCTTCGGGATTACTGTGTGTCAACTGGTTGGTGTTACTGTAATCTAATTAAAAATGTTTGGGAATGTGCAGCTGTAAACTTCAAAATCAATTTACACATAAGGGCCTAATTATAAGTATATGTAATCATAAGGGCCTTAAAGAAATAGTTCAACATTTTGAGGAATACACTGATTTGCTTTCTTGTTGAGCGTTAGATGAGAAGATTGATACCACTCCCATTTCTGCCAAGAGAACTTAGCTTAGCTTAGCATAAAGATTGTAAGGAGGGGGAAGAACTTGCCTGGCTCTGTCCAAAGATAAAAAAATCCACCTATCAGCTCCTCCAAATCCCAAAAACTTTGGGTATTCTGTACAAACACTGAAGCATAAAAAACGACATTTTGTTGCTGGACTATTTCTTAGTGACCAGCAGCCATCCCAGAGACGTGTTGTCACAGCAACCAGAAGAGGTGCAGGTTGTCACTGTCAGACGCCTTCATTATTAGGTTTTGGGTTTATAATTGGCATATTCATAAATTAACACACAGCAAACACAGGAGAGGTTGGGAGGGAGAGGGATTAATGGGGGCCCAACAGCAGGTTTATCTGCCCTCTATGTTTCTTGGCTTCAAAGCAGTCTGTCTGTTAAACAGTGCAAATTAATTTCACAAGAATGATCATAAATCCTTCAGGGGGAGTATTAAAAGATTAATCATTTTATATATTCTAATATTGTAATGATGAGTTCTAGGTACATATTATACTATCCATATTATTTAACTTAATAATAGCCTAATAGTGGCAGTGATTGAGACTATTATGAATAGCAGTATTAGTACTAGTAATTGTATTTGTATTAGTAATATTTATTTAAAGCCTATGAATATACAGCCTATATGTATGTATATATGTATATATATTCAATTAAATTTTATTTATATAGCGCCAAGTCACAACAACAGTTATCTCACAGCGCTTTTCATAAAAGAGCAGGTCTAGACCGTACTCTATGATGATATTTACAGAATCCCAACAATTCCCACCAAGAGCAGCACTAGGCGACAGAGGCAAAGAAAAACTTCCTTTTAAGAGGCAGAAACCTCGAGCAGAACGATGGCTCAGGGTGGGCGGCCATCTGCCTCGACCGGTTGGGGGTGAAGGGGGGGAGAGAGAGAGAGAGAGAGAGAGAGGGAGGGAGAGAGAGAGGGGAGGGAGGCAGCCTACACAATATACACACAGAGGTACAGACAGTAAAGGTGATGTTGCTATAGACTAAATGAAAAATGGTACAGATATTTATAGTAGTGTTAATGATAACAATCGTAATGTTAATTATATAATAATAATAATAATAATAGGACTAGTAACAATAGTTGTTGTAACAGAGGGTGTCGAGCAGGAACACGGGGGCAGCAGGTGACCCGCAACCACAGATCCAGACTCCACAGCTCCAGAGCTAGAAAAAAGAAAGAGAGGAGAGGGACAAGAAAGCACAAGACTACCGGAAAGGGAGAAGTTGAGTTAGTAATATGCATAATGGGATGAGGTTGCATACAGAGGGAGAGAAAGTAGAGGAGAGAGGAGCTCAGTGCATCATAGGAAATCCCCCGGCAGTCTAGGCCTATAGCAGCATAACTAAGGGATGGTTCAGGACTCACCTGAGCCAGCCCTAACTATAAGCTTTATTATATATATATATATATGTGTGTGTGTGTGTGTGTGTGTGTATGTGTATGTATATGTATGTGTGTGTATATATGTGTATATATATGTATGTATATATATATATGTATATATATATATATATATATATATATATATATATATATAGATATATATACAGACAGACATGTCGCTCCAGAGGTGACCGGGGAATCCTGCTCTCTCTGCGCCGGCAGACAGAGCCTCCTCCTCGGCCACTGCTCCTCCTCCCCTCTCCTCCCCTCCCTCTGCCCTGGTTGCGCGCTGGGGGATCCGACGACGTCACACGAGCACACACACGCACACACACACATAAACGCAGACACAGACATACACATACACACGCCCTCTCTCTCTCGCTCTCTGCCACTTCGTCTCTCTCACTCTCTCTCTCTCTCCCTCTCCTCTATGCTGCTATTCTGGGAAGTGGCGTTTGGAATAACCCCCGTGTGCTTATGAGTGTGTGTGTGTGTGTGTGTGTCTCCTGATTTCACCCTCACACGCACACGTACACACTCATAACACAGTCAGACCCACACATTTACTGTCTGTCTGACTGCAGTAGGCTAGTTGAGCTCCGGCAGCAGAAATCCGGTCGGAAAGGATTCCTTCCATTTTTACGCGCAACTTTTCCTCCGTCGGCCGCCTCGCCGCGACGTTTCCACCGCTCTCTTTCGACTGTTGTGGATTTCTAACAACCGCCTCTTGGCTGTTTCTAACGGACATTCAGCGAGGTGTCAAGCCCGCCCGGAATCGGATCTCCTGTCACCGGGGTTGCTTGTTGTCATTATCGCACGGAGACGCGCAGCCGGAGCGCTAACAGAAGGTAAGTGCAGGGAGGAAAAACGAAACCTTACCGGACATATTCTCACACATATCACTGTGACAGCTGGGTTTTCTGCGCTATGACGGACATTATGGGCTGTTTTCATGGCACTTGATCTTTTGTTTAGCTTATAAGGGCAAGACTATGCATGGGGAATACCCCGGGCACGCATTGCATTGCATGCAGATTACCCGGGTTGCGTAATATCCTGAGGAATTTGCAGTAGCCTGCACGGCCGGGCTAGCTGCAAGACCTGGGGATAGCTATATGGGGGGGGGGGGGGGGGGGTGTTGGTGGATATGAAGCTGTGAAAGTGGGAGCTCGGATAGGTGTGATTGTGTGATTTTGTGTCTGGAAGGTCGATTTTCTGTGTATAGGCTATGTGTTGTGGAGCAACAAACCAGCCCTGCCCGCATCTGGGTTTTCTGGCTCATACAGGTTCACTTGCAAATCCTGTTTCTATTGTCGCTGTATAGTGGTAGTGGAGTGTTAAAAAGTGAGTTTAAGAGGTGACCTTAGCGCACTCCCTTTGGTATTTCCTTGTTGCTGCAACAGTATGCTCAGTGTGACATTCCCGACATATTTAAATAGAGGCTTATTGCTACAGTGTGTTGTTGTGGAGTATGTCTGCAAAAAATGTACATGGTGTTATTGGCATGCTTTCTTTTTCAGAAGGGAGTGACTTTATCTCATATGCTCATCGTTTGTTTCCTATGTTTGTGTGTGCGCGCGTCTGTGTGTGTGAGAGAGAGTGAGAGAGAGAGAGAGAGAGAGAGACAGAGAGACAGAGAGAAATGGTGGGTGGTGCGCTGGCTGGTTCCGGGAATGTTCCATGACGTGTTGCCGTCTAGAGAGGGGCCCTGGCCGGGGAGACTTCGACGCACGGCCCGGCCCTGCTCTCTCTCGCCTTCTCTAACAAGCCTGCTGATACTCTTGCGCCTGAACATATCTATTTATTCGCTGCATTTCCAGATAAGAGATTTACAGCCTCATCATATAAGCATGTCGCGTTATTGTACGTCATAGTCCTGTGATCCGCTATTCATTCCTGCAGAGAAGCTTTCTTTTCCTCCTGGCCTCCACAGAGAGGTCAGAGGTCAAAGGTCAGGGTCAAACATTAGCCTACTCTATGCTTACATGCCAGTAGAAGGGTCTGAACTGCAGGTTTAAACAGCTGAAGGACAGTGTGTTGCCCAGCTGCTGCCAACATGGCTATTGGGTTCTCTGAGCATTTCTTTGATGTTTAATATGTCACAGGAAGCACAAATAAAAAACACATTAACAATAAGAAACAATGAAGATCAAGCAGGCATGCAGGAAATAAATAAATCACAATATTTATTATGAAGTAGCTCATAAGAAAGAAAAATAAGTGTAAAATCAAATGTTATGTTGGCTTATTTTCACAAACTGTATCACTTTGTCTTTGTTGAGAGGGAAAGCAGCTAAATTTAAACTTGGATTGACACTGTAAAGATGATATTTTTAGAAACAGCGAAAAGCTGTGTGCACTGCAGAACAATTAAAGAAAATGGAAGCTGAATGTGGACAGAAACAAATGAGGCGTTAACTAAAAAGAGAGAAGTACTAGGGATGAATGCTCTGTTGCTGTTTATGAAAGCTGCAAAAGAAGAGCAATAACAGAAACTTGTCCAGGGTGTGTTTTTGTCATTGGTGGGGTTATAAGCCTGTAGCTAAAGAGATCATTACAGTATGTATTCTGCTGTCAGGACACATGCTGTGGACTGTGGGCGTGCATGTGTCCATGGTAAATGTGTGTGTGAGAGCGTGCACGAGGCAAGACCAACCTACGTACCATCTGTCCCACTGCCACCTCAGATGGCCATCGTGGTGTTACTGTGTAGGAGCGAGCATCCATGCACACACACATACACACACACACAGACAGACTCACACACACAGGCTGTTACCAGGGTGCGTACGGAGAACATGCATGAGGTGTGAGCTGATTTTTCTGCTTTAAACATTCAATTAATTTATTACTTAGGCTTTGTGGGAACTTTGTGTGTTTGAGGTACATTTACCAATATATAACATATTACAATTGGACTGCAGTTGCCAGTAGGGTGGAAACAATTACTCGAGTTATCTGAGTGCAAATGATCCTTGGTTCTATGCCTTGCAGAATAGTTTCATCACGGACAGTAATCACTTTTGCACAAGGGCTGACATGTGAGGTGTGTGTTGACTTGTGTGAGATGAAAGCAAGCGTTCATGTTTAAGAGCAAAAAGAAGAGACAAAATAAAAAACATCAAAAGATTTTGGGAACATTTCAGAGAGGAAGAGGCCAAGCAGCTGTGTTAGCAGATGTGTCACGCTGGCCTCATAGGGCTTTTATTTACCCACAGTATGGCTAGCCTGCTAGTTTAGCTAACATTGGCTAATGTTGTGTCTCAATTCATATCCTTCCATTAGTACACTAACATGTAGTACACTATGTATTTGCTGGCGTAGTGTGTGAATTTCAACAGTATAGTGTTGTCTCAAGTCGCTCCGTTTCTTCTTCTTTTTCTTCTTGGCCTCCTCTTCTTTTTAATGGTGAATTGTAACCAGGCGGATCATTATCACCAACATTTGTCCGTGATTGTCACCCGCCAAAATATCTGCCGGCTTGTTTACTCAATTTGTTCAATTTTAATAAAAATGAACATACTTTAACTTGTTTGTCCGTGCAATCACAACTGCTACAGCTTTTTTCGGCTGCCCATTTTCTGCCATATTTTTAGGGGCTTTGTGTGCCTTTATCTGAGACAGGACAGTTGAAAGAGCAGAAATGCAAGGACTTAGCCTTTGCACATGGGGCACATGCTCTACCGGTCAGCTAACCGGCGTCCCCACACACAACTTTTTGACCATCATAAGTACGACATCCAGGTGCCGTTTTTTTCAGTACCAGCTCGCCTCGCCTCACCTCGACTTGACTCGACTCGGTTTGGCTGTGCTTCGTTTTCCATTGCAGGTAGTACCCAGGGATAGTACCCCTCGGTGTAGCTGGTTGTATTAGCAACGCCACACACAACTGCCGCGACGTAATTTTCAATGCAACACACACAGCAGGGACCCGCATACAGCTGTCTTTTGATTTAAGTTAAAACGTTTCAACATTAGTCTGAATTTAAAGGTAGATAAGCGGTATGAAAACCTTCCAGCTGTATTTTCCTCTGCCGTTGTTGCTGCAGCGGTCTCTGTGACGATGGGACCAGATGGCTCTGTGAGCGGGCGGCTGGCCGCGGGTTGCCTCAGGCTTCCCCCACCGCCACTTACGTAACTCTGAAAACTTTCAACCACATTTTTGTTCCGCCATCACTTCTCGTAAAACTGTCTACACAGCTGGTTTCTCGCCTTAAAACTTCTCAGAAGTGGATAAGGTGATGAAATTACATATGAAAATTGTAAAATCTTCTTTCTGTTGCTGGCCTCTGTCTGGCGCGTGATTCTCTCTGACCAATCAATAGTCTGCCGTGTTTTCATGTCACATTTTAGTATCCCTCAGCTCGCTTGGAACCTCAAGGGGGTTGATACAAAAAAAAGTACCTGGAAGCAGGTACAGGTGCAAATTTTCCACAATGGAAAACCAAAAAAGGCGAGTAGAGTCGAGTCGAGCTGGTACCGTGCAGTGGAAAAGAGACTATAGTGCACTGCATTTTGCCATAATAGTCAGTGTGAATGCACTTATGCATTCAAAAAAGCAAGTGTAAGTAAGAAGTTTAATACATCAAGGGAACTCTCATAAAAAGACCTGCGTTTATTTGACAAAACGTGTTGCCACACCAGGCCAGTAAAAGGGACAGGCGTCTAAATGGGACTCGTCTTTTAACTGGAGTTTTACGGTACATTAAATATGTCCATTTTGGTTTAAAATCATTAGCTGAGGTTTACATTGCTGCCGTCTAGTGCAGCCTGTTTTGATTCATATTGGCCTGAATTGATTTTCGAGACCTAATTGTCTCTTTATCTATGCACTTACTGGTGTATTGCTAATTGTAACTGTCTGCATCTCCTCCTGCCTGTCTTGCCACTGGCTGTGTGTCAGTTAGTTTGCTGCAGATGTGATAAGCATTTTGCTGGCAATTAACAGCGCACACATCATAGCTGGAGAATCTGAAATGAATGCAGATGTGCGGCATGGTGTGATGAAGTAACACACGCTCTCTCATTCTCACACACACACACACACACACACACACACACACACACACACACACACACACGTTGTTGAGCTTTCATTACAGGTTTGAGTTGCTGGTTGTACAACCTGAAGTGAAAAATCGGTAACACCATCAGCTTTCAATAATCTCCAGTAACAAGCAACATCTTGCATCTAGTGCTAAAACAATGAATTAACACAATTACCATAAAAATCAGTATATGACCATTTAAAAAATCATTACTAAACGGTTGCTTAGTGCAGCTTCTCAAATATGAACATTTGCTTGCTTTCTCCATATCATCATCATTGAATACATCAAAATAAAGACTTAGTTTGCCTTACTAGCTTAAAATGTTTTTATAGACTAAGTAAACTACACTACAGATTTGGTGACTTCAGTAACGGATTTGACAAAAAAAACGTTGCTCTGCTTTGTATTGTGGTATTCTTTGACTCATCCAGTCTGGTATTGTAACATCAGAGACCTCAGAGTGGATTATTACTAACAACAAAAAAACAGCTGCATTGCAACACATTGCACCTGCAAAACTGTGCTTACTGATTCTCCAGTATGAAGTGAAAGGGCTTCCTCCAGAGAGCAATGAATTCAAAGCCTTTAAAGAGGATTGTAAGCATCACACTGAACCAGCTTTTGCAGATTTTGAATGCACAGTATCACATGTGTATGTATGTGTGTGATCACCTGAGAGCTGAAGAGGAACCTGAGAGCGCTCCGGTGGCCGAGGTCCTGACAGCGATGGCTAAATTATTAAGATACACACTCACACACAAAGCTAATGAGGTGGTTGACTGGCTTCTCCTGATAAATTGTTCCTCTGTGGTTTCGTTTTATACCTGGTTGAATATACAGTATATACACCTGGAGGGGAGGAGGGAGGGCAAAGAGGGGAAACGTGGAGAAGAGAAGGCAGCAATTGAGAATAACCAATCAAAGAAGAAGGAAGAAAAGGGGGAGGCAGATGTGATAAGGGATGAGGGAATTAGAGGATGAAGGATAATGGAAGCACAGGGGAGGTGATAGGAGAGAAAGAGGAGAGATGAGAAAAGCAGAGTAGAAAGAATGAGCTAGAGAACAGCATGAGAGGAAAGACGGAAAAGAGGATGAAAAGGGAGGAGAGGAGATGAGAGGAAAGGAAACAACGACAAGAAGAAAAGAGGTGACGAAAGGAAACAAGAGGAAAGTAGGAGAAGAAGCAATAGGAGACAAAAGGAGATGAGAGGAAACAAGAGGAAAGGAAACATCTGGAGAAGAGAGGAGATGAAAAAAACTGCGTGAGGAAAGGAAACAAGAGGAGAGGAGACAAGAAGTGAGGAGAAGAAAGAAAAGGAGAGGAAACAAGAGAAGTTGAGAGGAATCAAGTGGAGATGAAAGGAAACAAGAAGAGTGGAAACAAGAAGAGAGGAGAGATTAGGAAAGGAAACATCTGGAGATGAGAGGAGATGAAAGGAAACCAGAGGAGAGTAAACAAGAGAGGAGGAGGAGAGAGACGAGGACAGGAAACTAGAGGAGAAGAGGAGATGAGAGCAAAGAAAACGAGAACAGGAGGGGAAACAAGAAAAGAGCAAAAGAGAGGATGATGGAGGAGGAGCAGAAGGAAAAGGAGGAAAACAAGAGGACGAGGAGCGACAGAGAGCAGGAAGAGGAGATGGGATGAGAGGTTTCTAAGCTGCACCAACAGAGTGTGTCTATTCTGTCAGCTGCTGACACACTTTTCATTTGAAGTACTCAGTAGGGTGTGGGTGTGTGTGTGTGTGTGTGTGATCTCAGCTTGTTGTCCTCAGCTGTACAAAAGGAAACTCCCTCTCTTACCCCCTACAGCAGCTTGATGAGGGCATGTTTTTGTCCATCAGCCAATCAGCGATCACCTTGCTGCTGACTGGCATGTCTGTTGCTCCACGCCAGCCAATTGCACGGTAGCTTTTTAACGTGACGGGAAATAGGATCGTTTCCCACCTGTGAGACGTTTGCTAGAAACTCTGTTTGTGTGTGTGTGAGACAGGAAAAGAGGCTGATATTGAAACCCAACCTCTCTTTACTCAAAAGGAGGCCCTGGATGCACATTCAGGTGGGCTGTGTGGCTCTTTAAATGGACAGGGAGATGATGGAGAGAGAGAGAGAGAGAGAAAGAGAGTGTGACCTGTACCCAAACTGGCCTACTTTCTCAACAGCTTGTAATTAGTCTCTCTTCATGCATTTATGCATCAGACAGTAGAGCTAAATCAGTGTTTTGTAATCAGAAAATCCCAACTGACACAACCAACATTCAGTTTTCCCATTCACATACACTGCTGGTGAATGGATTACAAATCATATGCAGTGTAACTCCTACAGTCAACATATGCAGAGGAGTACTCCACATTACATATAGCGTTCTTCCATATTGGTGGAGATACTTGTGCCGAGCCAAGCCATGGGCAGCTTCGAGTGCTAAAGGCATGCTTGAATGCTTCTATAGCATTCTGAATAACACTGCAAAAGGTGTTGTTTTCCTTGATATTGTGTTGAAGGTGTAAGAGCAGTGAGAGCTTGTCGCCTACAGCTCTTCATGTAATCAGCTCACTGTGGCTGTTTCTTCTTGTGTTATTCCTTCCTGCATTATAGATCAACGATTAGTGAACAATACTAGGCTACTGCTAACAAAGCAGTCTTGCTCACTGCAGTGACTAAATGCTCTTCCTGCACCTGCTCCAGAATATAACTCTCCCAGTGGCTCAGTAGAAGGCTTTATATGGGCAGCTGTGTGGCTCAGGAGGTAGAGCGGGTCGCCCACTAATCACAAGATCGGCGGTTTGATCCCCAGCTCCAGATGGCAGCACCGTCGGGGTGTGTGTGTGTGTGTGTGTGAATGATGGGTTTCTGTTTCTGATGAGCAGTTGGCGCCTTACTCTCTGCCATTGCTGTATGAATGGGGTGAAAGTACGGTTGATTTACATAAAATCTTTGTGGTTTGCATCAGCAGTAAATCAACACAGCAAATACAGTGGGCTTAACCACGCACGCTAATAAGGGTTGGTCTCTGATAGCTGACCTTATTTTGAATCCTCACTTGATAAAATGCTTTATTAGGGAAATGCATTGGAATTATCAGGACATTGGAATTTTATTGCTGTCTTATCAGTTTCATTTTTGTGCGTTTTATCGACTGTTTGTTAATAGCTGTAACTGCACAAATGTGGGTGACATGACATCATATATCCAGCAGCTCTGTTGTAATATGATTAAAAGAATCTTTCACTACCTAAAACACCAGAAACTATCACTTCGAATCTAGAGCCGCTATTTTGCAAAAGACCTTTAATAGTCATAGGGGAGAAAATAAGTGTTTGCACCCACAGAATTGAAACCACAACTAGAATACGTTACGAAGAAAAATTGGCTGTTTAGTTTTGAACTAAGTGTGAAACTCTCACTTTCTCTCAGAGGGAAACTCTCACTTCCTTGCTTGCTTGTAACTCACGCGAGCTACGTAGATGTAAAACCCAGCGGTGCACCCCGAGCTGAGGCATAGGGAAAGTAGAGGGACCCAAAATGGCAAATTCAAATGAGCGGCACAGTGTATCTGAGACATTTTTTTAAATGAAAATAAATTGGTACATCATTTTTAATCTTTAAAAGCAGTTTAAATCTGAAAGATTACCATTTGCACTTCAGAAACCCTTTTTTTTTTGTATTTGTAGAACCATTTTCTGAGCTGATCTCAGTTACTGTCCCTTTAAACTGATCTTGTTGATGTTTTAAAAAGAGTATTTTTATTTGAAATAATTTTAAAAAGTGACAAATCTTAACTATACGTCACTATGTTGAAACCTCTGACTCTTGTTGGCACTCCGTTCCCAGGCTCTGCTGCCCAGTCTTATCTGCCGCAGTGCAGTTAGCGGTAGCAGAGGCAGTTACTGCTGTAGGTTTAGGTAGAGTTATTTGCATATCCATACAAAAGATAAGAACACTTCAAAAAAATATCATGGGATGAAAAGAAATCCAATCTCAGCAGGTGGAACAGAACAGAAGCCCCAACGGGCTTTAAAAAAAAAAAAGACAAAAGTGACAAAAGAAAACTAAAAATCAAGATGACAAACGGATGACACGTGTGATCTGAAGCTCTAAGACAGAATAGCATCTGTTTTTATTTGTTTATTGCTGGATTCATCGAAGGGTTTGAAATGTCAGTGTCAGACACTCAGAATCCGCTAAGAAAACAACAGAGACTTTTTAGAAATTTTAGATTAAAAACCACAGGATCAGCATGTCACTTGTGTTGTTTTAAAATCTACGAAAACAACACTTGTGTTCTTTATTTTCTGGCATAAATTTAAATAATACATTGATATTTATATGCTGAGAGAATCTCATGACCTTTTGACCTCTAAAACGATTAAGAATATCTTCACAATCCATGCTGTTAGTATTCCACTACATGGCCAAAAGTATTTGGACACTCGAACATTGCACCCATGAGCATTTACCTTCTTACCATGCAGGGACTTGCTCCCATTTAACCACAGCATTAGTGAGGTCCAACACTGATGTTAGGTGATCAGGTCAGGCTCCGTTGGTGTTCGAGTTCATACCAAAGTTGCTGGATGGGGTTGAGGTCAGGACTCTGTACAGGCCAGTCAAGTTCTTCCACACCAAACTAGGAAAGTAATTTCTTTCTGGAGCTGGCTTTGTGCACGGGGGGATTGTTATGTTGAAACAGGAAAGAGGCCAACACAAACAGTTGGAAACACACTATTGTCTAAAAAAAATCATTGTATGCAGTACGGAAATAGTTTTGGTTTGGAGCAGTTGCCAGGCAACCTGCAAAGACTACAGGCAGTTACTGGTCGAGAAATAGCCCAGCACATAACTCCCCATAAAACGTCAAATTGTAATTTTTACACTTTGATTTTGTATACAGCTCAAACCAACACAATATACAGTGTTAATTAGTAAGCGTTAGAGGTAAAGGTACTTTATTTGTCACATACACATGCATGTAGCGAAATTCATTCTCTGCATTTAACCCATCCCTAAAGAGAGCGGTGGGAAGCCACTGGTCAGTGGTACTAACTGAAGACCCTAACATGTTTTTGATGTTGGGGGAAACCGGAGCACCCAGAGGAAACCCAATGCTGTGACGCCACAGTGCCATCCACCGGGCCACCGGGTCGCCCAGAGGTGCTGTTAGTTGGCTTTTGTTAGCTTCAGACAGAGCCAAGCCTTGCTGTTTCCTCCTGCATCAAGTCTTTGTGCTAAGCTAAGCTAAGCTAAGCTAAGCCACAGCTTGCTGTGTCTTTACAGTGTATTTAACGGACAGATATGAGATCTTCTCATCTAATTATAACCCAAGTGTGTTTCTCATAATGTCAAACTATTCCTTTAAGTTTTCTTTTAAGTTTATCAATGTGAAAAAACAAAAACACATCCAATGTACACAGATGCATTGAGGCAGGTGCGTCCACATATGTTTGGCCATATAGTAGCCTTGGGTTTTGATGGGAAACTCCCCAACACTGTCCTGTATTCTCAAGGTGGTTCATAGAATATCAATGCATTGTTTTGCACTACAGCAATATGAAATCTGCATGGACATCGATAAAAAGACACATTTTGAACCAAGATGGGATATGCCAGGACTTATGGTCTCATCATGGTTCATGGTTCACAGTACACAGAGTGTGTTTACAACAGGTCGATTTACATAAATGTCTTATGTGTCTTTATCATGCTTTCTCCCCTTCTGTCCCCAAAGGGGCTGTGACCAGGACTGGACCAGAGGACAAACACCAGGTAGGATAAACAAAACTAATACCTGTGCGTGTGTGCGTGTGTGTGTGTGTGTGTTTGTGTGTGGTGGTTATAGCTTGCAGTCATACTCAACAAGCAGTTGTAACTCTGGTAGCCAGAGTTGGCAGTTGACATGAAATGAATATATGTAAAATGGGGTGACATTAGGTGTGGTGTTGTAAGTAAATATCTGTTAAGATGAAGTGAGTTTAACTTGTCTAACGTGAGGATGGATACGGTAGATAGCAGGTGTTTAGTTTAGGTGACACTTGTGAGAGGTAAAGAAAAACAAATTGGTCAAAAAATTGAAATTACTGATTGAATAAATGTTTTAGAACAGGTAGGAAAATTCTGTAGTAAAAGTAAAGTTACTGTGAAATGTTGCTCTTATAAAATGATATGTGGGTAATGTGAAAGTAAGATGAATCTAAACTGATGAGGAGGGAGTAGGTGCGTTGAGTTGTCATTTATATCTGAGTGTCTAAGTAACGATGAGAAAATGGTGGAAAAACACCTTCTTTGTATAATAATAACCACTGATATGATTTAAAATGTCTGATCCTTTTGTCACAAGAGAGGGAGAGGCTCACACAGAGAAACAGACGGTAAGACAAGGAGAGAGTTGAGCTGTATTCATTTAACCAGAATTACTCTCGCTGTTTTCTCCTGGTCGGTTGCCGGGGAAACCGGCCAACTTCGTTACGAGAGGTGTGACCTCGACTGGGAGTGTAAATGAAAAAGCTCACTCTGATGGTCCCGCTGCCTGCCATCATGTAAAGTTTCTGTGCTACCGTATCCTTTGCACATTTTAGCGCCACCCCAAAAAGAAGAGTTATCTAATTCTGCACTCACAACAGGAGTCATTAGGGAACGGCTGCTTGTTTAGAGACAGATTTGTGTTTTACAGTTTAATGCTGAAGATAACAACATGTGCTGCAATGCCAGCTGTAGTAAAACAGAAATATAATAAGGAGAGAATGGGATGCATTTAACTGTTTCTATGGAATAATTTGACAATGTACTGTACACACTTCTGCCAGCTGCTTAAACAACGACGGTATCTTGCCCAAGAATACTTCCACATGCAGCCTGGAGGAGCTGGGGATTGAACCGCCGCCCTTCCAATTAACGGACAACCCGCTCTACCTCCTGAGCCACTGCCGCCCCTTATCTTTTTATCCTCTTAGAATTGAGCCCTGAATTACAAATATGATGTTGGTCAAATTAAAATCTAATTTTGCAAGTCAAGAATGTTGTAAAACAGTAAAGCTACATGTCGTTTTGTGTGAAACACGTTCAATAAGCTACATCTCTCGTCATCAACATGTTAGCACGGTAATTCTAGCTAACGTTCATTGCTTTCTTGCTACTAGCTAGATAACTTAGAAATATATCTCACCGGATGTGTTTAATTCAATGACTCCTGGTCCTTTTATCACATCATCCTCTCATGTAAGTTTTTTGACGTTGGCTTCAGTAACGTTAGCTTCAGTCATTGACAGAAACAGTTATGACGACACATACGCGTCTTTTGGGTTTCTGGTCTTTGTAATTATGTATTGTCACAGTCTTGTACCTCAACAGTGACTTTAAAATTTATCTTGAATTAAATTGACAAACATCATATGTACAATTCAGGGCACAATTCAAACTGGATCAAAATCTTTGTTGTCCCTTGCCATTGACTACCGTACAATATTTTTCCGAAATAAGGTCCCATGGTGGTCCACCAGAAGGGGATGGACTTAGGCTCTCTATACAGTAGGCCTTTCTGTTGGAGCTCAAATTACAGAAATGCCATACAGCACATGTGTCATTTCTCATGTTTTGCTGTGTCATAGTCAAAAAATAATTCTGCCATCTCACCATGGCATGTCGGTTTTCTGGTTATTATGAGAAAACATTCACATATCATGTGGAGCTAACATATATGACGTTATATTCAAAACATGACCCTTTTCATTCTGTTAGAAAAAGAAAAAGACCTGTTAAATGTTGACACTGGTGAACTATCATGCCTGCTAAAGTAGATTAAACTCCTCAATTAGTCATTCGTTGATTAAGTTCAAACATTTAGCTCATGTTACACATCCACAGAGACCAAACAGTGAAGTCAACAACAGAATGAGCTTCATTTTCTATGTATATCATTAAAACTACAAGCATCAGGCCTCATCTTGAAACCAGCTATATGAAAGCATTACAATCCCCCAACAAGGATCATTCAGGATCATGTAGCTGAGGAAGTTTGCATACTGAATCTGAAAAGGAGAAGTGGCAGACTGTAGCGCTGATGTAGGATAGATTAATAGAAAGGGACTGTTACAGCAGCGACTATAAGCAGCCCTAAACCAGATTCAGGATTATACATGAAGAAAGACTTGTGTAAGGGCTGCTGTGGTAAAGATTAGGCTGAAAAAGAAGGGTAGATGCAAGAAAGAGCAGTGGCGTTAGATGCTGAAGAGGGAAGTCTGGCCTTTTGCTTTCTCTGCTTTTAAAAGTGTGACGGCTGCAAACAGGCTGGATAGTAGAAGAAACCGCGTGTTGTGTGTGTGTGTGTGTGAGTGTGTGTCAGTGGTGTTACTTCCTCTTCCTGTGTAACAGACGACTTTGTATCAAGGATGAGATGAACTATGTCATCCAAACACCCTCTGTCTTTCTCTCTCTCTATCTCCTTCGCTCTCACATTTTTCCCTCTTCTATAAATGTGTGTGGTTGAGTCAGACAGTGCACAGAAATAGATCATGTAAAGTAAAGATCACTATCTGCACCTCAAAGCACAAATGTGCGGGGTTTCAAACTTTGTATAGTGTCATCTCTGTAAAACACACACACACACACTCTCTCACACACACACATACAACAGAAAACACGCACAGGATGTGCGTCAGTGCTTGCAGACTGTGCAAATGCTGTAGAACGCACATACTGTGTGTGTTATAAGGGCATAGACGTGACACATGTCAATGGCTGCTCCAAAAAAGCTGTTTAGAGACAGAGAGAGAGAGAAAATGTCTCCATGCCAAAAGTCCTTCAAATTAACCCAAAAAATTACGTTGTTTGCCCTCCACAAAGGGAAACAGCGATCTCCCGTGTTAAAGTCGTATTATAGTAACCCATCTGTCCAATCGACGTTAACCCTATTCATACCTTGTCGATCTAAAAGAATATTGAAAAAAAACATAATCCAAAGAGTAATTATTGGCCTTTTTGGAGTTCAAGGTTTCCTAATGATAGTTTTACAGATGTCTCTTTCAGAATCATAGTCAATGGTGGAAAAGCTTGTTGATACGCAGGGGAGTTTTTATCGTAGTTGACCAATAAAACAAATTGGCAACAAGGCTGATGCACCGTATACATCTGTGGTTGTGCCTCCACTTCATCTTCTTCTTCCAGCCCGATCTCACTCCCACTTGACACATGGTCAAGAACCGTTGGCGTCAGTTTGTAACGCACCGGGGATCCGCATAGCGTCGTTGTTCAGTGCAGTGGGGGTAGCCCTTTAGTGTCAGTTTTGGACGGTAAAGGCAGGTTTATGATATTTAACAGAAAAGCCCAAGTAAGGAGGTGGTTAGGGTTGACTGAGGGCCAGAAACGCAACTTTCAGGCAGGAGACCAGTGTTCGATTCCTGTGTGAAACAAAAAGTCAACATTAAATGTTATTATTTAAGATACGTAGGTTACGTAAGTTGTGTAGGTTACATAAGTTACGCAAGTAACGTTACTTATCTTACAGAAGTTAACTGACATAATGTAGTTATTTTAACTCAAACCATGATCTTTTCCAGAACCTAACCTAGTACTTGTTGCCTAAACCTAACCTAATTGCATGTTTCACAACGTGCCGTTTCAAAATGGCAAAACGTCAAGGGCTAAAAGGTGAACGTTAAAAAGTGAAGCAAAGAAGTCTTGACCAAACATCCATACGTGACGAGTTGGGAGTGAGAGTGTGTAGCTTCTTCTTTTTTATTACCAGCAGTGCAAACACAGCAGTGGGGCCCATTGCTACCACCTCTTTCATTAAGGCCTCAAAAAGTATATGTGATTTTTAAAAAGGGCAGCTAACAAAGTCTAATTAGACCAAAGAGACAGACAAATAAAGCAGAAAGGCTTGTTGTCATTGTAAGAAGACAGAGAAAGAGAGTGAGAAATGTCCAAACAACTGAGCAGCAACAAAATGCAAAAACTGACTAAATGAACCACGTCACAGAAAAATAGCTGTAAAACCACTCAATGAAGGGGAATAACAAAAAAGAGAGACAGAGATGGAGGACTGAATGGCGATGTGGGCGACCATGGTAACCACAGAGTGGGTACATTGATGAGTACACTGAAAATGAAAAAACCTGTAGTGGACAGAAAGCTTCAGTCTCTGTTCGCTGATTGGCTGAAACAGACCAGGAAGGAACACACACACACACACACACATTCATCTCCACGCCCACACGATATATGTTCTGATAAAGAAAAAGTAGGAAAAAAAAAAAGGTGAAGTGTATGTTCTGTTGCCATGGCGATTGCGGCTGGTACGACGGATGCAAGCTGCGTCCTTGATAGCATCGCATGGAGAGTTTCACACACACACATGCACGCATGCACACACACAGGACTGATGATCATGTGTACTGACTAACAGCTGTGTCCAAATGAATGGCCTTTGGGTGAGCATCACCCCCCCCACCACCACCACCACCGCCGCCGCCAGCCCCGCCCCCTCACCCACCGCCACCCCCCACAAGTGAGATAACAGAGCAGCAGAATTTGAATAGCATTATGGTATATGACTGTTGCCGAGACAACAGCAGTTAGTTTGGTTCCCATTTCCTCCAGGTAACCAGAAGTCCACTGGCCTCTTTGTTTGTGCATTCAAATCACATGTAAAGTAGTGGTGTGTGTGTGTTTGTGTGTGTGTGCGAGAGAGAAAGAGTGTAGTGGTGTGCCTACAGTGCGGTACCATAAGGAGCTTTGGTTTCGCTTCCGCATCGTTCCTCATGCAAATGACAGCTTTGTTGCTTCTGCAGCCTGCACACTTCCTGTACATGCTCTATTTGTGTGAGTGTGAGAGAGACTATACTGTGCATAAGTGGTTCAGTGTGTGCAGTTCTGTATTTATATTTGCATGTTTAATGTAAATCAATCTGTGGTGTTGGTGACGTGCATCTGTGTGCTTGTGCATCCCAGTGAACTAGGCTGTACTTAGTATTCATGTGCGTTTGGACACCATTGTGTCCTCTCCTCAGTGTGTGTGCTTTATACTGTATATTTGCTTATATTTGTGAGTTTACTCTAAACCTAACTTCAGCCCAATAAAACAGTTGTTTCCACTACAAATGTATTACCCACTTTTCTTGCAGCCATCGTTTCTAAATACATTAAATGACACAAAGTGTCGACAGCCACGCTAGCGGCTCAGAGGCTGTAGTTAGAATGCTAATGTCAGCATGCTACCAATGACTGATCATGTTTAGCCATCTTTGCTGTGCACAGCTGAGGCTGATGGGAATGTCATTAGTTTTGCAGGTACTTGTGGAAACATTTTGTTTTTGACCCGATGGAGGTGGATGCCCCGTCCCCAGAGCCCTGGCCTTGTAAACAGTAATAACAATCACCAATAAATAGCAGTGAATGATAATTTTTTTAACCTCATCATTAACAGGTATGAACATTAGTAAAACGGCAGTAAACACAAACAATAATAAACATTAGTAAAACATTAAAAACAAGGAACAAGCACAACTTTAGCAGTAGTAAACAGCGTTGATCAGGCTCAGTGCAGCAGTGCTTCTCACCTTTCAGTGTGAGTGAATCCAAATGAATGAACTGACTCATCAAGGCTGAAGCTAAACTTTACTTTATAGTGTAACAGTCTTGCTGGAGAGTAAGACTCATTTTGAAAACACGTTTCAACGTTTTAAATTACGTGTCAACTAACAGTGCCTGCAGACCAAGTGTGAATTGAAGATTTAGTTTTCATTCATAAATTTGACTTTTTGGAGTGTTTTCGCAGTGAAAACCCCTTCACGGTGTTTTCTTTAAAATTAAGAATCACTTGTGACTGCAGGACAAAGTGGAGGCCCATCAGCTGAAGAACCATTTAGTGAAAGACGGTTGTTTGTGGGAGGAGCGATGGGGTGATGAATGAAGGAGGAGGGCGCCATCTCCTCCTTACGCCTCACTCTTTCCTCTCCCCTTCACTTTGTGTTGAAAAGTGGTGGGGACATAACGGCTCAGTTATGGGGCGTGATGATACACTTGGGTCACGAGACGTAACGGTGCATGAGAACAAAACAGGAAGATTTATGACACTATTTTTAAGAAATATGAAATGCTGAAATAAATTAGCATACTTATTTAGCCTAAGTTACTTTTTTCAGATAATGCACATTTGTTTCTACTATAATTGCATTGCATGTTTTTTTTTACTGTGCAAATAAACCTTTCTCAAAGCATTTTTAATTTGTTAATTAACATTTCTTGGTGCAAGCTATATATTTTTTTTAAAGCATTTTTACAAATGCTTTAAAAAAGTGATGGGGATAAAATGAGCCATTTCAAAATGTGGTGGCGACATTACACCTATGCCCCACTCTTTCCTCTCCCTTTCCTCTTTACCGTTCTCCCTCCATGGTTTCTTTTCTTGCCTCATCCCTCATTCCATCTGTCAGTTTTCCCTCCATTGTCTTTCATTCATCCTCCTATATCCCTCCATTCCTTCCTTTCTGTACCTCCTCCTATCTTCTGCCTCGATCTCTGTTTCCTATGGACCGTTTCCATCTTTTCTTTCCTTTTCCATTTCATCTGTTTTTGTTTCTTTTTCTCCCCATTATACTCTCTCTCCTCTCCTCTCATTCTTTTCTTTCTTTTCCCATCACCACTCCATTTTTACCTCATTCCTCTTTACATCTTTTCCTTCTCCATATCTTCCTTGTCTTTTTTCCTCACCTTTCAGCACCCTACGCTCTGTCTTCATTTCTAACTTTTTGTCATCTTTCCTTTCCTTTCCTTTCCTTCCCATTATTCTATCTTGACCTGCTGGCTTGTCACCCTTTCTTTTGTTCTCTGTACCTCCCTCCATCTTTCTTTCCTTTCCACTCTCCCATCCCTCCCTTAATTTACTCTTTCTCCTCTTTCCTGTATCCCTCCTCCTTCTTTCCCCCTCGCTCCATCATCGCGCCCTTCCTCTTCACCTCCCTCCCCTCTTGTGTCATTTCCCCCTGCCGTCATCTTTTCATCACTCCCTTCATCCCTCCATAATCTCCACTGCCAGGGTGGAACAGGTGGCTTGCCTCTGCTGTGCCACTTGGTGGCTTCCTGCCCGAAACACAGAGAGAGAGAGAGAGAGATTGACAGCAGGAGGGATAGAGAGAGAGATTGTGGCCCATGTCAGTGCCCTGGCGCTTAGGCTTGTACCATGTGATGGACGGAAGGAGGAGGAGCCGGAGGAAGTGGAAGAGGAGGATGGGAGGAGGAGGAGGCGTCCAACTGAAGGCTGTGATTTTCTAGACTATAAGAGAGAGAAAGAGAGCAGCAGATGCTTCAGTTTGAAGCACTTGTACAGACGCACACATGCACTTAAAGATAAGCTTCCAAGATATTTCTGTTCCCACACCAGTGTGACATCATTTCCTGTCCTTGCAGAGGAAGTCAACACACTAAAGAGCCCGTGGTGTGTCTCACTTTGGTACTTTTAACCCAGCAACATTAGGGAAATGCTCTAAATGTGAAGTTATGATGTTAATCATATTGTGTTCCTCGCCCCCCCACCCCAACTTCCTCTCTTTGCTCAGGCTTTAAGACTCTTTTCCATGAAATACATTCATTTGGATTTTGTTCAAAGAGAATTACAGTAAGTGCATTCAGCCTCAGTAGGAACAAGAGCTTAGCGCTACAGAAAATGCGTAGAGCTACCTCTTTTTTTCCAACATATTTTCTTTCCTCTCTGCTTTATTTTTATTCTGTTCCTCTAATGCTAATCTCATGCTGCAGTTTCTAAAATTGACATATTTGGGGAAACGGATTGGGCTTGTTCCTGTAGCCACTAGGATTAGCCACTGCTATAGTAGCTAGCCATCTCTGAAGCTAACTCTACATGCATGGCATTAAGACTGATTAGCTCCACGCTAGCTCACTCATACTCGGGTATTAAGACTTAAAAGCTAGCGCAGCTGGCTAGCACCTTGCGCCTCCTGTCCGTCATACGATGGGGGATTAGCACATGCTAACGACAGTTAGTGCTGAGAGCAGCCTAGCAGGCTAAGAATTAGCGCTTCAAAGAGGGGAATTAAATCTGGCACGACCTGCAAGCACATCCCTGTTGAATTTTTTTAAGTCTGTCTTTTCTGCAGTCACAAGTGTTTAAGTGTGGAGATAACACCTGTGTGAGGCCCGCCCCTCCCTCACGGCTCTCAGAGAAGTACCTTTTAGCAAAACATTGACCAACACCAGAGAACTGTGGCTTTATTGGGCAGCTCCCACTTTGAATATGGACCAAGAGAAGAAAAATAATCTTGCTTGGCATTTAGTTGAAAAGTTTCAACACGCTCCTCTGTAAAACCCTTTGGAAACCCGCACTGGATAAACTTTCACATCCGTCATGGCCGGGCTAAAATCAAATCTGTTTCTCTCTGGCATTTTAGAGATGCATGGTATTCACTGGAAGCCATTTCAGGACTACTCCACCAAACACTGAAGACTAGCAGTTGTTGTCAGTTTGGATTCACTTACAACAGATTCTAATGGCGTCCTGTTGTCACAGCAAATAAATGGTCAAAATAATAAAAGGTTAAAAAAAATCAAAAGATCTCAAGATGAAAGATGCAAGAATGACTTAGGCTACACGATGAAAAGAAATTACCGGTGATCTATTGAAGAAGAAAACAGCAATGAATACAGCAACCAAAACTTGGTCCATCCTCAGATGCTTAGGTAACTCGTTGAAAGGACGAGAGTGGCTGAATATTGAGGATTAAAAGACATAAACAGAAACCTGGATGATGGTGTGGTCATGGATACAGGTAGCTGAATAACCAGGTTTTCTTTCTTTACATCTAAACATAAAAACAGGAAAAATCTCAACTCCAAACTAGTGTAGCCTGTGACTAAACATGGTTTATTGCAAAATACTCAACTTTTGTGTCAAACTGCCAAACTTCTGCCAGAATTAGTATTTTTTTGGCAAAGGGACGACTGTTTGGAACAGACAGTTGAGAAGTGGATTATAGGAAAGGCACAACTGGTTTGAGAAGTTTATGGATATTTTGATATATTTCGACACATCCATTGCAACTGTTGTAAATCCAAGGAATCAGTTTATAAAATATGACAGGCTAATAATTGCTCTCTTTCCTGCTTTGCACACACTGCTCCTTATTGTGCGCTACACTGGTTAGATGGTTATAGTTGGCCTGTGTGTAACCTTCTTTTCCTTTCGTCTAAGGTTTAACTGAACATTTGTCAGATTTTTTTTCGTGCAAAACTGTCACAGTCAGTTACGGCCAATGCAGCACAGAGCTCTCCACTTTCCCGCAAACTCCTTGATTCTGCTTTCGGCTGTCCGCTTTTGAAATTCATCCTCTTTTACAAATAGTTCCCTGTCAAAATGGAGCTGTTTTCATTTCAAACATATATTTTAACTTCAATGTTAAATGTTACATTTGAAAAAAAAAGCTTTTCCTTGCTGTGACACATGTGACTTGTGATTTTTACTGATAAGAACTTAAAGTTGTCACATGTAAACCTAAATGTAATTCAGAAATTTAAAATTGCGTGGAATTCTGCTTCTCAGTGATCCAAAGCATCCCGCACTTTCTCCCCTTCTTCTTTAACGATAACTCTGAATGTTTATCTTTTTTCTCTGCCTCTGCATCCCTCCATCCGTCGTCTTTCACCCACTCTGTCCCTTCGCCTCCTGTTTCATCCGTCACTCACTCTGATCCCCCTCTCTCCTCCCTCCTTCTCCACCTCTTCAAAGCTCTGCCTATCAGTCTCTGACTTCAACCATCCCCCTCTCCTCTCCTCTCCTCTCCTCCTATCTCTCCTCTCATCTCCTCTCCTCTGTTCGCGTCCTGTCTCGACTCGTCTCTACCCAGTTTGTCTCCTCTCTGATGTGCTCCTCTCCTTTCTCCTCCCCCTTCTCTCCTCCTTTTGCCTCTTGTTTCCTGTTTCTTCTCCTCTTTTCTTACTGCTTGTTTTCACTTCTTTCTCCCCCCATTTCTCTCCCTCACACCTTTCTTTGGTTGTTCTTCTTTGTCATCTCCTCCTCTTTTTCCTCTCTCCTCTTTTTCCTTTTCTCCTCCCATCCAGCCTCCTTATTTGTCCTCCCCTCCATCTTCTCCTAAGGTTTCCTCCATTCCTCTCCTCTCCTTAGTTCTTCTCTGTTTTCCTTATCGAGGTCTCTATTCCCTTTCTTCTTTCACTTTCCCATCCTCCTAATTTGAACTCCTCCCGTTACTCCTTAAAGATTTCCTCTTGTCTCTTTTTCGTCTCCTTTCCTTTTTTATCTCTCTTCCTCCCTTAAATCTTCTTTTCTACTTTCCTTTCTCTCACCTTTAGTTCTCTCCTTTCTTCTTCCTTGTCCTTCTTTATCTCCTCCTCTTTTCATCTACCTCTTCTCCTTTCATCCATCCTTCTACTTTGTCCTCCCCTTTCCCTTTGTCTCTCTTCCTCCCTTTTACTCCCCCCTTTCTCCTCCCTCTTTCCTCTTTCCACCCTCTGCCTGCCTTTCTTCTCGCCCTCTCTCTCTCTCCTTAACTACTCCTCTCTTTTCTTTCTACTCATGTCCTGCCCTTCTTTCTCATTTCCTCTCCCTTCTCCCCTTTTCTTTCTCCTACATCCTTTCCTTCCCTTCTCCTGTTCTCTCCTCTCTTTAATTCCCCTCCCTTCTTTAATCTCCTCTTTTCTTTTCTCTTTTAATGCCATCTCTTGTCCTTTTCCCCTTTCTCTCCTCCTGTTTTCCTCTCTCATCCTTTCATCTTCTTCCCTCTCCTCTTTCCACTCCTCACCTCGTCTCCTCTTTCATCCCGATCTGCCAAAAGAAACCAAAAAAATTCAAAACAGATCCTCCTTTTTCACTCAGCTGTCAGCGGTGCGATCTCTCTCTCTCTCTCTCTCTCTCTCTCTCTCTCTCTCTCTCTCTCTCTCTCTCTCTCTCTCTCTCTCTTCAGTTTCAGTCTTTTAACTGACTAGGCATGAAACGAAATTAAAAGAAAGTTAGATATATTCACTGTTTGTTTTGAAAGTATCTGTAGCTGATGTGTGTTTCCATGCTGTAACACACACACACACACACACACACTAATGTGTCAGTGAAAGGATTTGGCTGACAACTCCTTGATATTAGACCTCTCTGTTAACTTAAACTACATAGGAGGATCAGAAACAGCTGTCAGCCGCCAGTGTGTGTGTGTATGTGTGTGATCTCTTGTTCAACTGTCTCACTGTCATCAGTACATTTTGCTCTGTCCTCCGTCTATCTAATTCCCATGGGATATTACAGTAAAAATGACGTTCAGCTGAGGGCCAGAAATATCTATGCAAATATATTCAGATAAGTCTCGTTTAAAAAAAAAATGTAAATATGGAGATGTTCCTTCCAAAATCATGATTGTTGGCATGAAAGTAAAGCACATTATGGGATCGTGTAAGAGTTATGCAGCATCTTAAGGCATTTCAGCTCAGAATACCCACATTTTTGCAGACAGAAATATACCATAGTTGGTAATATAGTGTCAGGTTGAAAGGCACATTAACTGCATTTAGGACCTTAAAAGTTGTTGACATATTTAAGTTGGCACTTTGGATCATTATTTTCCTCCTAGTTTGACGCTTGTGTACATAAAACTTGATGTTGAGATGGGACTCAGGAGGATGAGTTCAAGCGCAGCGCAGCGGAGAAAGCTTTTGTAAACAGCCCTGACCCACGCTCCAGCTCATTGCGCCGGTAAGATGAAGGCCTGAGGTAAACCTGCAGGTTTTATATGAGAGGTATGCTATAACATTGCTTCTCCAGGATCACTCCAAATCAGTCATCCTATATTTTATTTATTTATACACACACACACACACTCAGAGTTATTGCGTAATACAATAATTTAAAAGTAAAGCAGGAAATCCTCACATTTGAGAAGCTGGAACCAGACAACATTTTTCATTTTTTCCTTTAATAATTATTTGAATGATAAACCCATTATCAAAATTGTTCATTCATCTAACTGATGAATCGACTAATTGTTTATATAGTATTTATAATCTGAAATTCACTTAGTGAGCCTGTTGAGATGAGGACGTTTCTCTTTGTCCCCCATGAGTGTGCTCAGTTTTCCCATGTCTTGGTCAACAGGTCACATGATGCCACAGGACTGGTCTTTATATCACCCATGTGACTCAAAGTCCACTTATAGCACAGTGGTGATAAGTAAAACCTGGATGGCAACATTTTAAATTGTTACACAGTCCCAGTCACCCTTGTGGAGTTGTCCCAGCTCAGCATCTCCACCGTTCCTATAGGCCTTCTTAATATCTATTTTTTGTTTTCATAACACTTTCTGTTTTAACCTCCCACCAAATAATATCTTTGACTTGCCCAATTACATACATGCATTTGTAAAGTTGGATAGTTGTCTGCCTCCTGATATAGCCCCCCCCCCCCAAAAAAAAATCAATGTTTTGCTTTAATAATTATTTATTCATGAGAGAGTGATCTTGTTATAAAGTATTAATTTGATACAATGTTACAGGAGAAGGTGCATACAACACTTAATCTTTAATCTTTTTTTTTTATTATGGCCAGTTTTATCATCCTTACAGTTCAACATGCATAATTTGGGATCCAGTGGGATGATTATTTTCTTCCAAAATGTTTTAAGTTTTGAGCATTTCTATATCATATGAAAGAATAAACTTTTTTCTTTATTACAGTGCCAACTTTTATTGTTTAACAACTTTTATGTGTTTTGAAAGTCAGAAATCAACAGCTTTTGACAGCTTTGTGTTTTTGTTTTGCTGGGACTGATTTAGGCACAGAATGGACACTAGTAGGTTGCAGACAGAGTTGAAGACACTGTATATACTTTTTATTCTTATAAAAACAGACATCTAGAGAAAAGTGCTGCACATAAACACACTCACAAGCACATAAACAAATGAAAATGAAGCACGCACAGCACATTTAAACATACATGCACAACAAATACAGACATGCATACAAAAAGATGCACTTACACACATGCAGATACAGTCTGCACAGACATACAGAGGCGTTCATGCTGTACATGAACCCACTCACACTCCCAGTTGGTTTTCACTCTCTTAACCAAACTAAACACTGTAATTTATCTCCATCTCTCTCTCAGTCCAACCTCAGGCTGTTAAAGGTTTCCCGTTCGGTTTGCGGTGGGCAGAAATGTCAGAGCTGTGGATTCCAGCACCAGGCTGAGAGGCTGCTATGTGGTAGCAGATTGCTATGCTATATATGTTATGTTTCTGTCCATGGGGTGCTGTTTTTTTAGGCTGCATGTTTGTGTATTGAAGTGAAGGCTGCCTGGGCCTGATGATCTGATCTGAGCTGAAGGATTCCAGCAAGAACAGAGGAAGCCTTTCCACCTGTGAGGTTTGCTTTGGGAACAAATGCTACTAGATTTTAAAACATATATTTAACATCAACAGCAACAAAAACACACATATCAAAGGTTATTACACATTTGCTTTTGTGTCTTGCAAATCTGGGACAAGGGCAGAGTATCACAAAATTAAAAGAAACATACAACTTAAACTACACACTTATAATAACAAGTTAGTCCCATCGCAGTGTCCTTTCAGTAGCTGTTCTGGATTAGCTTTAGCAGCAGCACAAAACTATCAAAACGGTCTGCCAATAAAGCATGCACAAGAAAAGGTTGCATTATTTTATCTATTCATGAGTTTATTTTAGTTCTCTTCCTCTTTATGCTTTATATAAACATATAGGATGTGGATATCTGCGTGATTTGTATTTGAATTGAAGTGTTAAACAGAGGGGCTCGAGTAGTGTCGGAGATTGATGGATTTGTAGAAATCAAAGGGAAACAGTTCCATGACGAGTAACGGACAACTAAAATGCTCCGGAAAACCTTCACTAAATGCTGGCGGTGTGGATTACTCTCAAGCACAGAGGATGTGACATCATGTCCAGATGTTTTCAGCAGCGACACTGGAGCTCAGGATTGAAGAGCCAAGGCTTCCTTCTCAAGATTTTGCACTTAGCAATCACACAGGCAGGAATCCATAATGGAAGAAGAAACTCATCAAACGCTTCACCTACTGGAACAAGTAGACCAGGATCCAATGCAAATGTTGTGAATATAGTATGTTAAGTAGTGGGAGCAACTCTCCCTTTTGTCACACGACCTGCAGGGAAAGAGTCATGTCACCTACGTTGGTACTATACTGTGGGTTTGATGATGTTAATTTAGAAATATGACAATGCAACCATTTCAGACAGATTTGATGATAGAAAATGTTTCAATCTGAGTCTGTTCGTGTTGATCGGCTGATAAAATCATTTAGCCTGTCGTATTGGAAAGATTCCAATCTGAAGTCTTCAGATCCAGTGAAGTGAATCCAGTCCATGAGGTCACTTGTGTATCGCCTGATTGAGACAAGTAAATAAATAAACTTAATGTTAGCTTTGTATTATTACAAAGTTCATTCACTCCTTTTGGAGGTTATAGAGTGCATGTTGCCCTTGCCGCTCCATCCAGGATTTCACCCAAACTTTTTTCTACCTTTTTATGGCCTTTTCAGCATAAATGTCACTGTATATAAACAGTGCAAGCCGCTGGTTGCCGTCCAGGTTTGTTTTTGGTGCAAGAACATGCAACAGTTGATGTTCTCCTGGGATTTGCGGGGTTGTCTACCCCCAGAACTGCAGTGGTCCAGTATGTTGTCAAGTGTATTTACTCTGTCATGAAGTTTATGTTCTTTCCCGTCTGTCAAAGACTAAAGAATCTGTGCAAGTTGGTGGAAACAATCTTCATGTGTGGTTTGTCCAGTCTTTCAGCTAAAGTTGTCAGGTTAGTCCCAAGCTTTACTTGTGGGAAGGAGGAAAGTGGAAAAAAACAATGTGGAATGGACTCATCATTGAAGAAGGACATGCAGGATAAATATTTAGAGGTTGCTGGTTTGAATCCCTGGACCAGGACTGGGAACAGTTGAAAGCTGCTAGGTAAATGTGTATGACTAGGTGAATGTGAACTTTCCCTGGATATACAAATGATAAAAATAGAAGTACACTGTTGTGTCTGTTAACACAAATCTCTAACGTCAATGACATGTTGTTGTATTTGGCTTCCAAGGAAGCAATGCTCCTTTTTCCTCTCCTCTCCTCTCCTCTCCTCTCCTCTCCTCTCCTCTCCTCCTGTTTATCAGAAGCTGCTCAGGGCCAGAGGAGTTATATTTAGCCCTTCTCTCCTCCTCCTATTTCTCTCCCTCTGTTTCTGTGTTTTCCCCCTGCAAAGATGGCTTCATTAGCCATAGACCACAGCATGAAAACACTCACACACACACACACTGGGGTATGGAAGGGGATAGAGACCGTTACATAAGAGCCTCTCTTATATAATTTGATGCATATTTGATGCTGAATGGTGCAGTGGCAATGCAGGAAGCTGTGAGTTGTGTGTATGTGTGTGTTTGTGTTTGTAGAGGAGGAAAGCCAGATTTTTACAGTTTGGCCTCCCCTTGCCCTCCCTGAGCTGTTGCGTCACAGGGAAAGCTAAAGGTCAACGAGCAGTCAGAACTAGGAAATGTGTGTGTGTGTGTGTGTGTGAATTCTGAAATTGCAAAATACTGAAACATCCTCCTGATGTTGCAGTCTTATTTATTTTGAAATATCAACTACCAACCCCTTCTCACTCCCTGGTCACATATGGACGCATGGTCAAGACCCATCGGCGTCAGTTTGTAACGCAATGGGGATCCCTATAGCGTCATATTTCAAGGCATTGGGGGACGCCCCGTAGTGTCAGTTTTTGAGGGGAAAAGTAAGTATATGTAATTTAACAGAAAAGGCAGAGTAAGGAGGTGGTTGGAAGACCAGACTTTGAATCAGGAGACTGTGGTTCGTGTCCAGTTAGATACAAAAACTCAACATTAACATTTTTTATTTAAGTTAGGCGAGTTACGTAAATTGCGTTAGTCATGGAAGTGACGTTACTTATGTGGTAACTGACGTACGTAGTTATTTAAACCCAAACCATGATCCTTTCCTAACATTAACCAAGTAGTTTTGTTACCTAAACCCAACCATGTACTTTTTGTGCCTAAACCTAACCAAACTGCAGCTTTTCAGGACTTTAATAACGCGCCGTTTCAAAATGGTGATGTTTCGAAACGCTAGCGTTTTATTTCGAAAACCTCACCGGACGTTGCATATTTATTGCTGCTATCTTTACCGGACGTTGCACATTTGTTGTTGCTAAGCATTGCCAACTTGATCGCGGAGCCTTAAAAGTGACACGAAAGGGTCATGATGACCAAGTCTCAATATATGGCGAGTCGGAAGTGAGAATGTGTTGCAACTACCGTATCTCAAAGATTGAAACTTTGAACTTGAAACTCATCTGCTTCTCTTTTATCTCCATTTTCTCCTCTGCGATCGATATAAATGTAATAACAGGAATCAATGAAGGTTATGGCTTTTACCTGCATTCACCTCATCAGAACATTTCATCAAAAGTGTCCCCAGTGCCTGGTGTCTGTACACTCAGGTTACAGGATATCATAACGGAGCACATGTAGTAAGAAGGGCTACAGACATTGACTTGCAGAGCTACAACTGTTTTAAGGAATTGTTTGGAATACCATTATATTATTTTAAATAATCTATTGTCTCTGATGGCATACAGTCTGTATGTTAGTCTAATGTATAATGGTGCATTACATTACAGTAAGACACTGTTACAATACACTCCAAACCCTGTTCAGATGAACCTCTTTAAATGGGTGCTGCAGCAATTTAGATAGATTAAGAAAATAACTGTCAAAATCAAATCAGCGGAGCCTGAAATATTCTGAGTTTTAGTCTCAAATATAGGTCAAGCCCCTAAACTGCCATAATGCAACTTATTTTGTCGGGTGCTTCAGTCCCATGTCGTTTCTCTCAAAAGAAGAAATAACCCTGATGACTTCCTTCCAGAGCCATTATGCAACTTTTCTTTACAGGCTGAACTCTCTGTGAAGAGTAAACTGAAGTTCATATGTAAAATTGGTTGAATGCCCCTTTTTCGCCTATTTTCGTGTTTTGTTTTGATCAACATTACAAGGACCCTCTTGCTTTATGCTGCCTTCAAGTCATGTGGGAGATTTCAGATCTAGGATCGAGTACACATGAAGAGTACATACCACTTAGAAAGTGGGATTGAATTGTTGCAATTTCTGTATTTACCTTTTAAAAAGCTTGTGGTTTGTGAGAATGTCTGTTGTATACTTGCTATCATTAATATTTATTGATCCAGTAGACGCAATTAAGTTTAACCAAGTTTGGCCACTTTTTTAATCAAGCAAATATTCTCAGTCTTGTTAGTTTCTGAGTCTTGAAACTCTCTTGGTTTCTACATAAAGCATCCATGGTTGGTATACAGGGTTGAGAAACTGCGTAACACAGAAAGTGTTGTAAACAGTAGTCACTAATGAGGCAAGAGACATTTTTTCTAAGCTAAACTTAGCTACTTTATTTGGCTCTATTTTCTGTTCTGTAAAGGGCCACAGTGGCAGTTTACAGCTTGTAGAAGCAGGCTTGGCACTCTGAGGTCGCTGGTTCAGCTCCCAACCTTTCCCAGTAGAGCTGATAGCTCCCAGCAGTGCAGAGCTGCGGTTATACTGGGCAGCTCCCAGGTGGGAATGTGTGGAATTCCCCCTCGGAGAAATAAAGGCTGAAATATTAGTGTTCCCACGCTGCCTTAATAAAGATTTCCTGACATGTATGTTTCAAGTTTTCCAGGTGCCTGGATCCCGAATCCCAGTTCTGGTGGTAAACAACCTGTGTTGTTTTTGTCTGGAAGCCGAGGGTGACTCCTCATCTTTTGACTAGCACTCCTTTATTTGTTTGTTTTTTCCTTCTTTAATTTCCCGAGGGGGGAAGTAAGCGAGGTCGGATTCTGCCAAACAGAAGCAGCTTAAATGGAAAAAAGCAAACCAAAATTGAGCTCTACAAAACATCTAACCTCTGAACAAAGAAAATCAGGATGGCAACTCAAGTCGCTTTAGTAGAATCTCCATACATTATGTAACCTGTATGTAAATCACAAGGGAAACTTGTGTGTCTGAGGGATGGGAGTGATATTTAAATTAAACAATTAGACCTGGAGGATATAGCAAAGACCAACAGATTTAACTGTAACAACGTACATCAGAGATGCACCTGGAACTTGCGAATATTTGGTAATAAATGATTAATCAATTCAAGGTTTTGAGATTGGCTAACTGATCAGCCTTGAAAAGTAATATGAATGTTGGACTGAAATTATTTTTGATATTGATATTTTGATATTAAATGATACAAGTATTATCAACATAAAAAATGTCATGGACGTAAAAAATGACCAATTACAATAATTGAGAACTTATTGTACTGTATTTCTAAATCCCACTATCTTGTTACTGGGTGTGACAGTGTGTGTGAGTGTGTGTGTGACACAGTGTGTGTAGCAGGTTGTCACACAGTTGAAAGTTGTGTGAATCCAGCCATGTACTATCCTGACCATCAGATACCATCTTACCGTGCTTATCCGTGCTATCTGAGCTAATTTCCTGCTGCTAACAGGACGGCTGCCCTTCTGGTGACATTGGTGTAACACTGGAATCCCCTGCCCCTCCTCCCTTGTGCAGTCGGTGCCAGATAATAAGGTTGCGTAACAGTTAAACTCTTCCCTGTGTTGTTAATATCGATTAGCCCGCTCCATCTGACGTACACCAGACACACACAGGCCGCTCAGTTGCCAGTCCATCAGTTGGCAGATCAATCAGAGTCTAATGAGATAAACGAGCTCACTAATTAGTTAACGAACCGCTGGCTGACTGACTGACACAAGCACATACAGAGCCAGCCTGGCAGCTTCTCTTCCTGTCAGCTCAGGGGAAGAGAGAGCAAGAGTGCCTTAACAAAATGCTGTTCAGCGCGTCCAATTAGATTTTTTGAAGCATAGTTTTGAACAAAACAAAAAAATTCAAATACCCACTTATTGGAAAGTGCCATCATTATGTTCCCATTTTAGATTTTATCTGAGCTAGTGTTATGACGATTAAATGTCTCTATTTGAAACAATAAACATAGACTCTACGTTTATTTCTGCGCTTTTCTCCACCATAATATCTAATAAAAGAAAATGCATTTGTTCCTAATGTGACTTTCTATTGCTGTGTGAGATCATCTGTAAAGTTTCTTTACAAAAACCAACAAAATTCTCAGCGCTTCAGACCGAGTCAGACAGGATCAAGATAACTGATGTTGTTTTTATTAGGTTTTTGCTTGTGCTGATTTACAGAATGAGGTACAGTGATATCTTCCGAAATGCAAACAGGAAGAATTAATCTGGCTTTATTTGTTTATTTCTGACCCTCAGTTGGCACACTTTAAACGTACACTACCTGTGCAAGTTCAATCCTGGTTACCTTAATGAAATAGTTCTGCATTTGGATTAATACACTTGCAGTATTTGCTTTCTCTCTGAGAGTTAAAACGAGAAGATGAATACCTCTCTCGTTCTGTGTATTTAGTATGGAGTGGAAGACGGGAGGCAATTAGAGTAAAGAAGGTTTCATCTGCCCACTACTCCTTTGCTGCGTCTCTGGCTACAGCGTGGGTTGCCAGATTAGTAAATTTTATTAATTATTCAGCTTTAGATGTATTGGCAGGTGAATTTATTTTACTTTGGACAGATCCAAGCTTGGGGAGTATTCCGTTAATAGAAATTAAAATGTCATTACATTGGTATAATTAAACAGCTCCGTCCTTCCAAGCTGTAGTGGTCCTGATAGATTTCAGTTCTTTTTACTTTCCTACATTTCCACTCAACTCATCCCTTTGACAGGTATACGAAAGAGCTCAGCACTCTGGATGAATACATGAAAATGACACCCAAAATCATCTTTAAAATGGATGAAAGCAGCTTTCCCTCTTACCATTTGCTCCTAAAAGCATCAATTGGCGCTGAATGTAATACCAGGGTATGTTGAAAAAAGGTTTTACTCAAATGAGACAGAAATTAAATGGCACTTTGAGTAATCGTTCCAAAATCGTATCCTTTCCTGGAGAGGCTTGTGATTCAAAACGATGCTTCTGATCATTTTTTTTTTAATGCCAGATCAACTCTGCTAAACAGCCATTTTGGTTAAGGTTCTCTACAGATACCCACAGTCATTTGGAGTACCATTCTTTTCAGCATGTATTTGGTAAAACTGTAAAAATCACCAGCAGATTTAGGCTGGTGGGTTAGTTTGTCTCAGTCAGCTCTGATTGACAGTTCTGCGTGTATGTGTGTGTGCGCTTGTGCTGGCATAGTTTTGCTTGTGTAACACTAAACTGGATATTCCTGATGACTCTGGGACCAAAGTAGCGTCTGTGAAAAGGACACATAGCTGGAGCGTCAGTGGGGACAGCCCCGCATAATTTTAGCTTTGTGGGGCAAGCCTGGGCTGGACGACACACAGTGAGACAGAAAAACAAACAGATCACTAAGGTTCAAACATAATGGATGAGGACTGGATTAAAGCTGCTAGCTAATGTAGCTTGATGTGAACATATCTTCAAATCTGCCATTTAAAAATATTTAATGAATGTATTGTTTTAGACTGAACCTCCTCAGATTTGGATTTAGATTCATAAAAACATTATTGTTCACTAACCATAAAGCAAATGTGTCTTTGGCTAATGAATAGGTTAAAAAAAACAGGAACAACAATAAACTAAATATGGCATATTCTGATTATTGACTTGGCTTTGTTCTGGCACCAGTGGCACCAAAGATTTGTCTAATCTGGCCCATTTATTGCTGCAACAGTTGGTTAAATTGTGGATTGATTTGAGGCTGATTATCAGAATATTTAAGAGGACTTTTGCCAGCTTTGGGCCATGTTTGGCAACCAAAGTTTATGGACTCCTTGGTTTAAACAGAAAGGCAGGGAGTAAGTCGCCCTTTGAAGGTAGGCCAACTCTGGGGCATGTACATCAGCCCAACTGTGCCAGACTTTGAATAAAATAAGCCGATGCAGGAAATGGCCCCTGTCTTATCAGTTAGTTGGTAGTAGTAGTGAGTTAGTCCACGCCAAACACATTTTCTTGTACAGGTTGTCTTCAGCCTTAAAGCTGAATGCTGACAATATTATATGTTTTTCTTACTGGCCATTGTTCCATGAAAAGATTAAACCACAAACGTGTTAGTCCATCTCTCAACACATCTTTGATTTCCTTACCCTGATTGTGGCACATGGTGCCAAGTCCAATTGGTTTTACAGAATATACAAATATATATAGTTTCATTTAAAAAATAAAGTCTCAATAATTGTCTGAAAGAGCTGGTCACTGTAGGTTTTAGCAAATGTTTCTTTAAAGAGGACTATATTTTGTATTTGTTACTATTTCCAGCTGCGGATGAATATCACCAGACTTATCCTCTATAGAACAAACTTCTGTCATTATTACTATAACAAGGCATGTTGTCAAAAGCTTACACTGCCATATGATGTTAGCATTCAACAACTACAGCTCCCACAAGGCTTTGAAAGCATGCTAGTGGCTCGAACTCATGTCATTACATGCCAACTAAATTTTTTCTTTTTCTTAGGAGAAAAGAGGATCTGCACAAATTAAACTCTCTAATACAGCTAGAGATGCCATTTTTTCTTGGAATATTAACAGAAAACCACAGCAACATTCAGTTTTTCAGAAACACTAAAGAAAGTAAAAAAGTATTCAACTAAACAAGCATCAACTAAACATTTTTCAGAAATTTCAGTTTTCAACGTGTCAAATAAAAAGTTTTAATTTTTAAAAGATTCTAGCCAATTTTAAGCTAAATTACCGACATACAGCACAGGTTATTGGAAACACTGGGTGAAAAATTGGCTTGTGTCTGTAACGTGAAAACAGAATTCTGCTAAACAGAAGTAAGTCCTCTTCTTTGTCCTTCTTTGCTCCTCTATGATTATCTACACATGGCTTATATTATGGCAGCATGTCACAGGTGTTACTTCTCTGCTGCAGTAATAAGGAATTTGGAAGGATTTGAGTTTGTGTTGATTTTCTGTAATTAAAGTCGAGGATAACCTTTCTCTTTTGAGGTTTGACTTGTTAACTTTAATGAACAGAAGTTTGGGGTAAACACTGTGTTTTTTGTAATCAGTAATCACGTTTGTGGTAACCTTTTAAGAGCTGACGTCAGCCGCTGTTGTCAGCTGTACCTGTGCAGCTGGCTACTGCTGTGTGTGTGTGTGTGTTGTGTGTTGTGTGTGTGTGTTGGAGAGGCAGGCAGCAGTTTCTTTAATGAGGGTGAACTCAAGGATTTGTACTTAATCTTCACCTGGCCTGCTGGGAAGGTTGTTGGCATACGGGTATGTGTGTGTGTGCCACCCTTGTTATGAGTGGGAAGACCCCTAGGCACACTACAAGACTTCTATTAATGAACACCGCCTTTTCGAGTAAGTCGAGTAGAGTGTGTGTCTCTGTGCGTGGGTGTGTACGCATATTGTACCACCCCCAGGGGGCGACTGGTGCCATGAGCAACGTGAAACCTTGCAGAGTGACATGGTGACAGAGACAAAGAAAGAGGGTGTGAAGTGATGGGAGACTGTGTGTGGAGAAAGAGAAAGTGTATGGACATCCACGAGATTACATCCATATGAGATCTTATTCTGAAATCACTGGCATTAATCTGCTGCTACAACATCCTCCACTCTCTTGGGAAGACTTTCCACCTGGTGTTTAAACCAGACTGCAGACATTTGCTCCCATTCAGACACAAAAGAATTAGTGAGGTCCAACACTGATGTTGGCCTGGCTCACAGTCGGCGTTCCAGTTCATCCCAAATGTGTTTGATAGGGATGATGTAAGGGGTCTGTGCAGACCAGTAAAGTTCTTCCAAACCAAACTGGAGGAAAACATTTCTTTGTGTGGGGCATTCTCATGTCATGTAGAACAGGAAAGTGAGCTTCCGCGAACTGTTGACACAAAGTTGAAAGTGTTTAAAATATCATTCTATGCTGGATATTAATATTTCCCTTATTTGGAAATAAGGAGCCCAGCGCAAAGCATGAAAAACAGACAGGGGTGTCCGCATACTTTTGGCCATTTAGTGTCGATGAGTAGACAAAATGAGAGATATGACAGCGATACAGTCTGACTCAGAGATAGTGGACGAGAGAGGAAAAGAGAAGCAGAGATAGACAAATAGACAAAGATAGTTTTCACTGCTGGAATTAGGGACAGCTGGCTGTGTGTGTGTGTGTGTGTGTGTGTGTGTGTGTGTGTGTGTTGGTATGGCTTGGTTGTATAACACTCAACTGGGTCCCCCTGGGGCTTGTAGGCTAACGTGGCCCCTCTCACTTTCTCTCTCTCTCAGTTAAGTTCAATGAAACTTTATCGGCATGGTGTTTTGATAAAAGAACGTGCCAAAGCTTAAAAACAGAATAAAGTAGTACTAAAATAGCTATTTTAATTCATGGAATAAAATTGCTATTTAAATCCCAATACTGGTCAGAAATATGTCAAATAACACAAAGTACATTATTCCTCAATATTTCTGAACTATGGCTCATATGTATCAATGTCCAGTTTAAAAGAGACACCACCGCCGCAGCTCGAGGTTTTCTTAATGTCCCGTGGGTATAGGGAAACACTTTGTTTCAGGACCATGCCGTGTTTCCCATGGTGCTTTGCTGCAGGGAAACTCTGCTGTGGAGTGAACAAACCTCACAACTGCTTTCTGTTGTCTATAAAAGTGTGTGTGCATGTGTGTAGCACTCACAGTTGTGTGTGCCTGTGCATTTTAAGTGTGTAGATATTGTGTGTGTGTGTGTGTGTGTGTAACACTTCACATGTGGGCACTTGCAGGCTTCTCGGTTGTTTGCATGCAGGTATGTGTACGTGTGGGTATCTTAATGTCTGTATAAGAACTTGTGTGTGCTTGTCAGCTAACCAGTAACTGCTACTTTACATTAAGGAAGACTTTTGATTGGTGTGTAAAGGCAAAGAAAGAGAGACAAAAAGAAGAGAAGTGGGTGTAAGAGAGAAGAGACTTAGTCATCATGTGTCTTGGGGGGATCAGATAGCTATCTGGTGTCAAAAAGCATCCAAGAAGCATTCAAGACGGATTAACAATGATTTTCCCAAAGTGCCTGTGGTGGTTGTTTGAGATGAATTCCAGCCAGATGTTTAACAGGTGTAAATACATCTGCCTCTCCAAGATGCATAGTCTTTACTGTTCTCGTGTATAACTTCACCAGTAAGCTGTCTGTGGAAATACTCATTAACAGCATCTGTCCCCTGTGATAACGTCAGATAAAATGAAACAGAAGCATTTAGCATTTCTTCTGTCTGTCACAGATAAAGCAACAGAAAGAAAACGGCTCCCACGACTTCAACGCACACAATCATACAATAGGCGCACTGAGCTTTGGTAGCATTTATCTGATCCCAGATCAGTGCAACCACTTAATAATCCATGTGGGTGAGAGAGCGGTCAGAGTGAGAATCCGTAAATATGAGCAAGACATTTGTCACTTGTAGTCCACAGGCAGTTGTTAGCCACCTAACGTTAGCTGAACTGTTGTTGTAACTTAATTCTTAAGTGAAGAAGTTATTTCGGTGTCTTTAGTTACTAAACAGCTTCAGGTGCATTTCCACCACCCTCTGGATTAGAGTAGGGCTGACCCTCATTTGCATTAAGACTTGAGTCACTTGAAAATGACACTCAAAACACATTAGCAATAGCTTGTGTGATAGATAGATAGATTGATTGATTGATTGATTGATTGCAAACCCCCCAAAAAGAATTCTACACAAAATCAGCTTTACTGGTTCTTGCTGGCCTCGTGCTGAGTTTTCAAATCCACCCACAACTGGCTGCTGGATATCAAACGTGTTAAAACAACTGTTGTTGGGTTGTTGTTGTTGGCTGAAGACAGACTTGTCATCTTGTCACTCATGGGAACAACTGAAACCAAGGCTTGGGATCTGGTCAGCAACAACCAGACTGAACCAGGCTAAGGGCAGGAGGACAGAGGGGAGAAGACGAAAACACTGACAGAGAGGAATTCAAAGGTGGAGAAAGATTGAAATATAGATATGGAAAGGAAAAATTAGGACAAGCAAAATGAAAGGAATGCATTTCGAGGGCTAGTGGATGAGAGATTGACAGAATGAAATTGTAAAAAGTAAGAGACTAAAACACCAGGCAGAGGCAAACGGGAAAAAGAAATAAAACACTTTTTGGAAAGACAAAAAGTAAAATGGCAGAGAGACAAAGACCGAGACAGAGCCCGGCTGTGGATGAGGATCAGGCGCTTCTAGCCATATTTAATCATCAAATATTAATGCAGTAAAGATGGAATACAGGAAATTAATATTCCCCATTAACAAAGAAGAAGCTTGTAATGGCTACAAAAGACAAACGGCCTCCATTCAGCAGTTAGATTACGGGATCCAAATCACATCAGCTCTGCATCCTCCATCTTAACCTGAAGTCATCTGCTCCATAAACCCTACACATCCATCGCATCATCCCCTTTTACTCTGTTATAGTCATGATCCATTAGTTCTTAATTTAAGTAGTTCTTAGTTATTCTTACTGGTGGTGTTTCACCTCCCTTAACGCAGCTGTTAATGCAATTTGAATTCTCTAGGTGGTGCTTTTTGTAGTTTCAGTTGTTCACTGCCTTGCTGACTAGTTTCTCTTCCTCTGTTTTCTCCAAACTGTTTGTTTCACAGTGTGCATCACATGGTGAATGCAGAAGTTGTAATAGTCACTAGGTCAAAATCGCTTCACAGCTACATCTGAAGTTGCGTTCAAAGCATGGCCACAGAAGTTCGACAAGTGTGGTGATGTGGTTGTTTAGAGTCGACTTACAGAAATAAGATTGCATTGCCTATTTTTTCTATATATGTGCAACACATTAACTGCTGCTAAGAATGAATTTGGAAACTTCCGTATCAACCAAAAATGAATTGCTACTGTCAGAGACCTTTGGTGTCAGAGACCTGGGTTCAATTCCTCACTGTGACACATCCACCAATGTGTCCCTGAGCAAGACACTTAACCCCTCGTTGCTCCAGAGGTGTGCGACCTCTGACATATACAGCAATTGTAAGTTGCTTTGGATAAAAGCGTTGGCTAAATAAATAAATGGTAATGTAAACCAAAACAAAATAACCTCTTCCAACAAGGAATCAGCAAAAATGAACACAGTGTTAAGTTAAATGAATGACATAAAATGAATATGCAATAACGTCTCATTGTCAGGCAATTTTATCAACATATTTTCTCATATTGAGTTTCTAAGCTGGACAATAATGTTCAATCGATTCTTGTATCCATCAAAACGCTGACAGTTGACGTTTCTTTCTTCCTCGATCCTTCCTTCCGTTCTGTTTCTGTTTCTCCGTCTTTTCTCTCGTTCCATCCCCATGGCGAGTTTCCCTAACAAGAAGGATTATATATTTTCAGGCTGAGAGCAATCCAGATATTATCAAGTATTTATGTAAGCCACACTCTCACGGCTCAGATACATACAGAGCCCTCAACTCAACAGCTGTTTCATAACCAGCAGTTGCCATTCTGTGTGTGTGTGTGTGTGTGTGTGTGTGTGTATGTGTGTGTGTGTGTGGACATTATGAGTGTTATGTGATCGCTTATAGTCAACAATAAAGTAGTGAATTATAAATGCTTAGGAGAGAACATACAGCTCTCTGGCCTAGTTAGAAAATATATGCCCAGACTTTATCAAACCTATTGTTTGCTAGTTAGTTAAATTATAAGTAATGATCTAAAAATGTAACACTTATTGTATCATGTGAAATTAAACAGTAGAGGGACTATTTATAGGTAGCAGGCTTCACATGTAGGCCTATATAATATACATCTGTATGTGTGTGTGTGATACATAATGCATAGTGTTTACATCAGTGTTAAACCAGGTGCAGGCTGCAGAGTGCTGAGATTTGCAAATATTCTGCATCGTGTCACACACACACACACACGAAAACACACAGGCTACACTAATACACACACAGAAAGTACATGCCATAATAGACCTGAGGTTGGCCTTTTGTGCATATATGAATAAATTATTCATATGAAATGAATATCAAATGCATCAATGTTTAGTATTCTCAATGCACAACAGGGCAGGCCCCAGTGTCAGTGACACACACACACACACACACACACACACACACACCCATAAGCAGGGAGAGACACTGGGAATGAGTGAGTGTGGTGTACACACACAACAATCTTTTGGAAGTGTGTGGATACTTTTGTGATCATATCACATGTGTGTCTATGACTGTGTTTGGTGAATTTTCTTTTGTATTGTGTGTGTGTGTGTATTAGTGGTTGCGTGTGTGTTTGTTCTTACATATCACGTGTGCATTTATAACTGCGCAATACTGTATATGATTTAATACATAAATATGTATGTGTTTATTACAGGTCTTAAGGTAAACTGTGGAGTTTTGTACCTCTAGTAGCAAAACATATGTGGAGCAGTTAACTTATGAGTGGGTGTGCACGCACACGAGAAAGCAAGATACACAGTCCTGCCAATGGTTTCACACTACACTACTGATCTACAGGTGGCACTAATGTGTCAAGAAACACAGCAATGCATCAACAAAGGAAGGGAAGAAGAAGACTGCAAGCTATTAGACATGGATGTAAACAATACAGAACTTATAATGTTGAAACATTTTGTTTTTGTTTACAGCTAAACACCACATGTACCTTTTAAGGGTACCTGAGGACCTGACCTGAAACAGGTTTGAGGTGCAGCTCAGTTTTGATTTAGGTTTTACTAAAATTACAAGTCTGGCACAAATATTTTTTTGGACAAAACAGCATGCAATAGTCCGATAAGGTGATAAGAGAACACAAGCTCTGTGTTTAGTCAAATTCAGAAAAACACAACGCAGTACTCTGTCAGCTTGATCATGTTGTTGATTGTGCCGGTTACATTAAGGGTGTTGTAGGATGTAAGCAGAAGGACAGTGATCTTTAGTAGGAGTGTGTTTACATACACATTAGATGAACCGTGTAGGAATCGTATCCCTTTCTATATATGGACTCCAATTTCATGGGCCACAAAGTAAGCAGGTGAAACATGGACGGAGGTCATGTGACTGACGTGGCCAGTCAAGACTATTCAACAATTTTAAGGCTTTTAAAAGCTCCTTGTAGTTGCTTTGTGAATATTTTTAAAGAACTATTATCCTACTACATTGTCCCTTAAATTGGGGGGCTGTGCATAAAAAGGGCAACAAGCTGTTTTTGGACTTCGGTCTGTTCAGCTCTGTGTGGTTTTTGTATAATAGATGGGTCCATCTTGGGTTTAGGTTTGCTAGTCATGGGTCCTTTTTGGGTTGTTTAGAAGTACTAAATACTAAACCTTTGAAGATCTCTGGCAATTACAGCTGAAGAGTTGTTGATTTAGTAATGTATTTATTTGTTTAACTATATATTTGTTTGGTTGTGTGTTAAAAATACAGCAATTTAAAATACATATTAAATATACATAAACACTCTGTACAAACATTTAATACACACATGCACACACACATCCAATTTACATTTGATTCCTTTTACTGAATCAAAGTTTTCAAGTCTCAATGAGATGTGTGTTTAAGTTTTGTGTATGTGTGTACGAGTAAGTCCTTGCAAAAGAGCCATATGTGTTGGCCCGGCGCCTCTCCCCCAGCCGCGGCCCCTCCATCTATTTCTGGCTCTGCGTCACGCCTGGGCTTTACTCCTGTGGCAAGAGAGTGTTTCTCTAGGGCTCCCACTCTGCTATACACACACACACACACACACACACACACACATACACCTCCCGACAGACACAAACACACACACACACACACACATGCCTGCCCAGTGAATGAGTGAGCACACTCAGATGTAAACACACAGGCTGACGGACGGATGGATGAATGGATGGCTGCTGATGAACTGGACGTAAAGGGAGTTTAAACTTGAGTGCATGTGTGTGTGCGTGTGTGTGTGTGTGTGTGATACAGAGAGAGAGAGAGAGAGAGAGAGAGAGAAATGTGTGTGAGAGGGTCGGACGTTACCGTGGCATTGGAAGGAGGGAGTGTGAACACAGAGGAATGCTTTCGGTAATAGGAAAGGAGAGCCGGCCAGGTTGGTTTACAGTTGGTTTACTATCTATCTATCTATCATCCTTATGTATGGATTGTTTCTTTTTTCTTTGTGATGCCTTCTTTTTTTCTCTGTTAAGGGGGTGTATTCCTGTTAGTGTATTTGTGCGCGTTTGTGCGTGTGTTTCTGTCTCTTACAACCAAGCAGGGGGGATGTCCTCGTCCGCTGTTGTCGTGGTAATGCAGCAGCCGCGAATGACAGCGTGTGGTAATCGCTTGTGTGTGTGTGTGACAAGGGTAGCTGTGACATAAGATACTTAATCAGAAATTTGCCTTTTTCTTTTACTCTCTCTCTCACTCTTTCTCTATCTATCCATCCACGTATCTCTGTCTGTCTATCTACTCAAACCCTCATCACCTTCTACTCTCTCCCAGGGTGCTGTTGTTAATGGACACACACACACACACATTTACACACATTCACATACACACTGGACAGCTGACTGTCTCACACAGTGGTGTCAGTTCCCTCCATTAACCGAGGGCTGCCACTGCAACACACACACACACACACACACACACACACACACGGGATGTTGGTCGTTTTACGCCATCAGAACAGTGCTTTACTCGAAAACAGATTGAACTGTGTGTGTTTGTGTGTGTGTGTTTGTTTATATGCTCCGTGTCTACCTCGCTGCTGGGGCCTCCCTTGTACCACACATTACTCTAGTAAACACAACACACACACACACACACACACAGAAATACACACAGCCAGCAAAGAGGTGCGATAACAGTGACCTTGAGAGCGATTCCTTGTCGTCTTTTTTCCTCTTATTGTACTTTGTCGTGCTTTTACATTTTCATTTCATTCTTTCACAACTTCAACAACTATGTTTTCGCCTTTTCTACGTTTCAGTCTTTAGTCTTTTTCTGGCCTCTTTGTCACTTTGCTTCTCCTCTTCCCCCTCCAGTATTCTCCTCTGCTAATTTTCTTCCTCCTCTCATCTCATCTCCTTTATCAGTCTCTCCTCTGTCGTCATCTTTCATCTCATTTTTTTCCTCATATCCATTCTTTCTCTCTTTTTTCTGTTTTTCTCTACGCGTTATTTCCTCATCTTCTCTGGTTTTTTATTTTCCTCTCTCTGTTTGTTTCTCTCTCTGTAAACTGTGTCTGTCCTGTGAGTCTAATGTTTGGAAATACTTTTATTTTGAAATTTGCCTGCTCCAGTTTCAGGTCATTTGTGTCTTTTAACCCTGATTAATGTTGACTTATGGTTCACTTACTTTGATTTTCATATACCATAATAGTTCAAGTCAGTCTGGATTTGGTGACAGAGACAGTGGAAAAGATGCAGCTGTCTGTCTCTTATTCTAGAAAAAGACTGACAGACAGTTCAGCAAATACTGTAGATGGAAAGATGAATAAAGTGACAGATAGACACAAACATAAGATGGGCTTTCCGGCAGACAGACAGTTTGTGAAGCAAGGAGACAGACAGGCAGGCAGATAGAGAATCAAACAAAAACAGAGGCAGACAGACAAGTTGACATTCAGACAGACAGGTAAACAAACAGAAAAAGACAGACAGACAAAAAGAAAAACAGATAGGAAGACAGGCAGCCAAATGGAAAAAGTCAGACAGCCTTATATAAAGACAACCAAAACAGCCAGACATGCAGACAGTAACAGTCAAACATTTAGACAGACTGATAAGGCTGATATACAAATACATGTCTGACTGACATGCAGACAGACAGAAGACTAATAGACTGACAGACAATCAGTTCCTCCAGTCCTCTTAGAAAGGAGCGTAGGAAGTCCTGCCTGTCCGCCAAGTGTGTTAAACCATTTTTCCATTCACAAATTCTCAGACAGTGAAGTGTGCTGCTTCTGCCCTGGTATGTGCACGTGAGCGTTTGCTGTGCACGTGTGTGCTTTTTTTTGTGTGTGTACGTGCACGCGCTGTGCGATGGTCTGGAGTCGGGTGAGTAGGCGATGTGTGTCTGAGGCCACAGTTGATCACTTTACTTCAGCAGAGATAACATTTAAATGGGCTTTGTTTGTTTCTTTTGGAGATGTGACTCTGAAGATGGGAATTTTCTGAGATCTTGCTTCCCAGAAAGATCCTCTTATGCATCTCGGAGAGCTAGCAGAGGTTCCAAGTAACAGTCTAATTAAGGAAGGGGAAGCTAGATTAGCACTAACAGCTTCAGCTAACAATGTACTCATGATTTAACCTTGAGGACCTTGAGATTTGTTTTATGTTTCAGCCCATTTAGTGCAAAAAGACTTTGCCTTCACTTTACATTGCTGCTAAAAACTTTCCAAAGAACTGTATTCTGTGGGATTGTCGATGTCGGAATATGTTGTTCTCTGCTTCCACGTCATCACCTATTCATTTGCGTACAATATGAAAATCATCCTGCAGAGACATAGTCCATCACAGAGAACATCACGCACTATCTGCTTTATTTTTGTGCACACTGTGTTGCAGTTGCTTGGTAAAGTCTGTCTGGCTGCTGCTTCCAATGCACAGGAAATGGCATGTAACTTGTGAAACTTTTCTTGTGCCATGATCAGTGCCATAACATAGCCTCGATGCAATAGTCCTGTAGTGACTTTACAGTAGCAGCTTGTCAACAAGCCAACAGTTTATCCATTATCTAAACCACTTTATTAGGAGGTCAAACTGAAAGTGAGTGTACCTGGAATGTCGGTAATAATCCCTCCTTGTACAGGACACCTGTGGCACAACTAACAACAAGCGCAATAGGCCAAAATTTAGCGAGGACATTTATCTGTAAGCTGTGATGGATGTTTACAATGAATAAGAAAACATTTCTTTTCCAAATACCTTTGGCTAAACCCGGGGGTTTAATTCCAACCTGTCACGGTTCATATGACTACTTGTGTTTGTCCAGCTGACTTCTCATAGGTGACTTTGCTGCATTAGCAGCTTAGCAGCTAGCTTGGTGACTAATTAATAATTAATTGATAGTCAAGTTGGAAAAGTACCAAGTTGTTATAAACTAGAATTGTATTTTAAGGATTCACAAAACTAATTACATTTTAAACACACTTTTTATTTTTGTTATCTTTAAAGATCAACATTTTTTTGTGGTTTGAAAACACCCCAGAATATATAATATATACAGAAAATATATGTGTAATGTATTTATATACAGAGCCTGAATTGAATGTGACATCTCTTTATACTGTTAGGGTGTGGTCTAGAGAAGAGAATTATTTCTCCCTTTACTTTGGGAAGACAGCAGTTGTATTGAACACTACATACAACAATCCTTTGGGAGTGTAATAAAGTTAGAGTACATATATTCTACTAACTAAAATAAAGTGGATAAGGGTTTTAAGTTACTTGTAAAACTTTATTTCTGTTTGTGTCTTTTTCTTCCCATTCATTCCTTTTCTCTGACATCTATCTGTCCAACTATGCGTCTGACCTACATTTATGCATCTTCTCTGTGTGTGTGTGTGTGTGTGTGTGTGTGTGTGTGTGTGTGTGTGTGTGTGTGTAGTAGTAGTAACTCAACCACAAAACTCATGTTACCAAACACAACCCAGCTTCCTCTTAGTATCCTTAACACACGCACATAGATGCACAAGCAGGACAGGTGGCTGTATCACCTTGACGTCCAGTTTTACGACACACTCCACATTCGTCTCTCTCTCTCTCTTACTCTCTGCAGGTATAAGCCCCTTATACCTTCTGTGCTGCAAATGCTGCCAGGACCACACACACACACACACACACACACACACACACACACACACACAGCAGGTAGTGGCAGCATATCATAGCCTCTGGTCGCCTGGCAAACAGAGCTTCATGATGGAGGGATGATAGGAGAGAGGGATGGACAGATGGAGGCAGACAGGGGGAAAAATACAGGAATAGGGAGGGATGTTGATGGAATGATTAAAAAGTGCAGAAAAGGATGGAGGAACAGAGAGCAGGATGGAGGTAGAGATGATGGATGCTGAAGGACAGATGGAGGGAGGGATAGAAGGGGGGGTGCAGGTGTGGAAGGAGTGATGGTACTTCAGAGGGAGGTTTAAAAGTTATGGAGGGAGTAAGGGAGTGACAGTAGGAGTGATTGGGTGGAGAGAAAGGGTGATTGAGGTGTGATAGAAGAAGTTACAGAGGCATGGAGGGGTGATGAGGTGATGGGAGTGAATAGAAGAAGGACTGATTGTAAAGGGAGTGATAAAATACAGGGGTGATGGAGGGAAAAACAGGAAGGAGGAGGAAGGAGAGAGAGCGATGAGAAGACAATGTAGGAGTAATGTAAGGGGAGGAAGGATGGGAGGATGATGGCATGACTTGGGTAGAGGCAGAAATGAAAGTAAAGTGAAATGATGGAACAAAGTTTGGAAGAAGAGAAGAAGAATGATGAATGGTTGCTTGTTGCAGTAAAATGTTTTCTGTAGCTCAACTTTTCTATATGCACTTTTTGAGTCCTTTACTCTTGTTCCTCTCATGCTTTCCCTCTCCACATCCTTTTTTAATCCTTTTTTATGATTTTTTAACTACTCTTCGTCTTCCTCTCATCTGATTACCTTTCTTTCAGAACTTTTTTTCCACTTATCTTTCCTTCTCTTGTCATTTAATTCCTTCTATATTTTCCTCCTATCCTTTCTTTGCTCGTTCATCCTGTTTTATTGTCCTCTTCTCACCCCTCCCCCTCCCTTTCTTCTACTTTTCTTTACTTAGCTTTCTTTTTCTTTTCTTTTCCCTTCTCTCCTTCACAAGTTCAATTCTTAATTCCTTTATCTGTTCATGCCCGACTGCCTCCCTTTCTCTCTCTATCCCGAAAACTAAAGAAAAACAATAAAGGCGCCGTGAAGACATGGAAACTTAGAGGAGTTAACTGTTTTCTGTCGGCCAAACTTTCTCCGTCTCTCCATCTTTCTCGTTTTGTTTCCCCCATAGGTGTAAAAGTAAGTGTGTTTGTGTATTTGAGTGTGTGTAATTCAGGAATGGGGTGAGTGTGTTTTTGAGATTGGAATGTGGAGGCTCGTAAGTCACCTCTGATTTTCCACTCCCGCTGGGACACATCCCATTATCAGTTTTATATGAAACTCGGAAATTCCTCTGTGGTCTGTGTGTGTGTGTGTGTGTGTGTGTGTGTGTGTGTGTGTGTGTGTGTCTGTGTGTGTGTGGTGTCTGGCTCCATAATGAGCAGCTTAACAGTGGAATAAAAAACTGGGCATTTTCCTTCCCCCTTTTCCTTCTCTTTACAGTGCAGCACTTCCATAAATTCCCAAAAATTATTCTCACATTTTTCAGTCATCCAGCACAGAAATACACTCTTGAAATGTGTCAGTATTCAAGTTCAGAGTTGCCTGCCAATTTTAATTATCCAGAATTTGTGGATGTTTCAGATACTTGATTGATTTGTTGCTTGATGTGGTGGTCAATGGTTGAAGTATAATTGTATGCCCCTGAGCTGATTTGAAGGAGTTGTTGTTTAGATACAGGACTGTAGGCTGACTGTTTTGGGAGTCTTTTTATTCAGAATTATAAATGGAAAGAAAGTTTTGGAAAAATTGGTTTGTCTGGTTAGTTTGAATTGAAAAGTTTAGATTTTCATGAAGTCTTGTTGATCAGTTATTTGCATAAACATTTTTTTTTTGATGGAAGCCTCTTTGTTGGTTAAATATTAATGATATACTATATTGTTTTGCTGATGTGTTGGTTAATTAGGTCTTCACAGTATGGCTGGTTTGTTGGTTGGGTTGGTTAGTTGGATGTAGTCTAAGTGAAGACATTATATGACTTTGTTGGTGGATGGCTGTTTGTTTCATGGTTTATTTTGTTTGTTGACTTTTTGACCTTTTAATGCTCTGAATCTACTGGGAAATGTCAAATGGTTTGACGTGTCCCAACTTGGAGTTTGATTGATTGTACAGATGCAATTATGGTGTGTTGTTGGTTTGAATGGATAGGCGTTGTGCTTGATTGGTTGAAAGAGTTGCTGTTTTGTTCAATAAACTATTTGGACAGTTAAAGGTTCTGCAGGTACTTTGAATGTTTTTTCTTCAGTTTTAGGTATGATTGGATGGATATGTTGGTGTTTTTGGATATTGACAGAGATGACTTGTAAGCCTCTTGCACATCATTTGAATGGTTAAACTCATGAGTAATTGTGTCAGTGGATGGTCACAGCTTCTAAAAGTCCTGTAACATTTGTATGATATGTGTGAGTTGTTTAGCTAGTTGACAGTGCAGTTGTTTTGAAAGTGTCTGGAAAGTTAGTGGATTTATTAGCTGGTCAGACGTTGCACTACTTGTGATATGTTAGATGGTTGCTTGGTAGTTGTTTGCATGGTTGCCTGGTTCGTTAATGGTTTTATTATAATAAAGCTGGGACACAGCAGCAAAGAACAGGGTGATGAGAAGCAAGGATAAAAGCAGAAATACAAATAGTCAATGGCCAAAGAGGACAGATTGACTGTAGGAGAGAAGAGGAAAAAAGAGAATAGGGAAGAGATGAGAATAGAGTCCAAATTTTTCCTCACCCGGAGGCATTTTTACTTCCCAGTCTGCACTGAATGGAAAATCAACAGAGGAATATTCCACACCTATTTGTTTCTCCTCTGCCCTTTTGTGTCTCATCTCTACCTTGATCTTTCCATCTTCCAGTTTGGAAAGAAGGTAGGAAAAGATGTTGAAGGGGAGGGATGCGATTAGCAGGATTTAATCCCTTGCTTTCACAAAGTCACGTGGCTTTAAAGCTTGTTTTTTACATCAACTTTCTTTTATTGGCTAGCACACTGTGCAGACTTTCAGGAAAGATGGGAAGGGGGCTTTTTTTTCTTCTAGCAGTGGTTAACGGATTCCAAAATTCACTTGCTTCCTTCCTCATTTTGGCACCCGAATGTGCTACTTAGAAAAGAATCAAACTCCAAATGATGGTTGGTTACCTGCCAAAAACTGGGTCCAGTAGACAAGCCTACCAGTTGCAGACAAGTTGCCAGAGTTTGGCTGGTGGCTGATGGTAATTTCCCACCCTGTAGCCATATATTCCAGATGTTGTGGATTTGAATCCAACTTGTGACCTTGTTGCATGTCATCTCCTCTCTGTCTGCTGAGTATTTCCTTTCATCAGTTTTTCTTCATTCTTTCCACACTCACAGTGCCACTCAACAAACAGAAGATCTGTATTCAAAACTGTTTGAATGTGATAAAAGCATTGCCAGCTACATGTTCATGAATTTTACATTGGGGGCAGAGAAAGTTCAATGATTAGAGATATAGTGGATTTAAAGCTGGATGGTCTTTGGGTCAAATGTTGGTTCAATTCATGTGTCGACAGAGTATGAAAACCCTTTCAAGGCAATGACTTTTGAGATGCCACTGAGCAAGGCACCTCTGCTGAAACCTTGCTGCAACAGTTTTTTACAGTGTTTAAATCACTCTGAAATGTGTCATCATTTTCATCACGTTTGTTTCATCAGAAGCTTTACATGTCTTACTTTTTGCAAGCGAGAAGTTCCTCCTCCAAAATGCTGACTGGAAGAAAGGTTTGGGCTTATTTGGGCTTTTTCTTGGTGGTGACAATGAGTAACAAGACATAAATGTAGCAACTTTCCCTGGAACATTAAACGTTTAAAACATGGCTTATCCTTTAATTATTCTTGGGTTTGTGAAATCCAGCTCAAAAATATATATTTTTTGAGCTAAAGTCATAATCAGGCAACAGAAATGCTGCATAGTTATAAGAGAACATTTCAATAGCTGACGTGGCCTCGCTTGCTTCATTGCGTCTTTGTATCACTTAAACAACTCATTTCGTAAAAAACCTTGAACCAGATTTTCTTGCTGACTCTTGACTATCTTTGGATGATTTGATTGCATGAAAGTTGTAGTAATAGTTGCAAGTGAACAGGGAGGAGGTGGTGAAAAGCTCTGCTTCACTTGGGTGTTCATCCCAAGAAAAACTCCCCATACAAGATGTAAGCAGTTTCTACAAAAGCAATAATTCATGGACTCTCCCTTTAAAGCCTGCGGTGTCACATAACTTACATCAGCTTCATTAGACTGCCATAAGCATGTTTACCTTCACACTAATGATCTTAAACTGATTAAGGCAACTGTATAGGAATATGCAAATGATATCCTCTCAGCGGCTGCCATCATCCAATTATCATGTTTATGGTTAGGTGATAATTAATGTAAGTGGAACCAAGTTAGGCCCTTAAATCTCGCTATTCTTTTACATATCTTTTGTGTCAAAGGTTGATTACTACTAGTAGCTGGCATGGCGGTATGAGTTACACATTTGTTTTTTGAGATTCATCTGGAAAGGTTATGAATTCCACTACCCACTGCAGCAGTAACTGTAGTTTTATAATCAATAACCAGACTTGATCAGTTTCATGTCATGTCCTCTGAGTCATGAAAGCACTCACCGGACTCAGCGTAACAGGATTATGAGTAAAACATGCAGAAGAGCTGCGTTGTAGATTAAGTGTGATCATGTTGTTAGAAAAAGTCCAATAACAAAAGAAGCAAGCTTCATTTTCCTCTTTGGAAACGCTCAGTTCAGACGGATGGAAACACACACAAGTCGGCTTCGCCATCTGTGTGTGTGTGTGTGTGTGTGTGTGTGTGTGTGTGTGTGTGTGTGTGTGTGTGTGTTTTGACAGACATGAAACAGAAAAACAGTGTCATAGTTTTTCCTTGCCTTCGTCCTGGCAGATCAGAGTGAGAGGACAACTTGGAAAAATCTGATGTCAAAACAGCCATCCCACTGTGTGTGTGTGTGTGTGTCACATGTGACTGTCAACTTCTCTGTCACTGTGTGTGTTTTGATGTTTTCCATCCATTACGTTGTCGGTATGTGTTGATGTTTGTGTGTGTTTTAGCCTTTTCCGTTCTGTGTGTGTGTGTGTTTGTTTGTTTCTGTTCTCTGTTCCCTGTGGCAGAAACGACAAATCAGATGAGTTGAAGGAACTTTCCTTTTTCTCTCTCTCTCTCTCTCTCTTTCATTCTCTTTTCTCTTTCCCCACCACTCTTTGTATCTCTTCTTCCCCCCTTACACTCTCTTTCTTTCTTTTTTTCTCCCTCCTTACCTTGTGTCTCTACCTCCTCCCCTATTTTCCCATTTTTCTTGCTCTCTCTTACTTCCCCCTTTCTTATCTCTCTTTCTCCCCCTCTGCCTCTTCCTTCCCTCCACATTTTGCTTTTCACTCTCACTCTCTCTGTCTCTCTCTTTCTCACTCTCTTGTTCTGTATTTTTTTTAAATCTCCCCCTCTGCTTCCCTTCTCCCACACTGAATGTGTCCCCCCGTCTTTCTCTCTCAGGTCCTCCCCCTCTACCCTTTTCTCTCTACCTTCTCTCTCACTCTCCCACTTATCTGGCACTCTCTCATCGCCCCCTTTCTTTTCTCTCTGCCTCCTCCCTCTTTTCTTTTTACTCTTCCCCTTTCTCCCCAACTCTATTACCCTCTCTCTCTCTCCACCTCTCTGCCTGGCTCTCTTTCTCCCCCTCTGTGTACTCTCTCTCTTTCTTCTCCCCTTTCTCTTTGTTTTGCTGTCCCTGTCTTTCTCTCTCTCCCTCTCTGCTTTCTTTCACCCCCCTCTTTCTCTCTTCCTCCCTCCCCATTTCTCTTTCTTTCTCTCACTATTTCTTTTCTTCTCTCAGTTCCTCCCCGTCACACATTTCTTCCTGCTGAAGAACTTATTTAGTGTATGTTTCTGAATGTGTGTGTGTGTGATAGTAAAAAGGGAGGGGGTTTCTACTTCACACCTCCGGTGACTACTTCCTGCACCACATCCTGTTTATTTCCTGTTTTGACTGTGACCGGATGCCCTCAGAAATGCACACACACACACTCAAAACTCCTGCTTAAATCCACAAACATGCATACACAGGATAAAATGAACTGAATATACACAAAGACTTCGATATACACACACACTGATGCACAAACAGCAGAGATAAAAACATCCAAGACTCACAAACACAAAATAAGCAAACACATATTTCCCTTTTAACACACAGTTTCACTCAGTTTTACGATTGTTAAAGTATCTTAGCTGATCTAATATTTAAAGTATCTGCTTGTTCCAACTCCTCTTTGAAGCTTCATGTTGTTCACACTGACACTGATACGCTGACTAAAATATTAAAACTTTTTTATGGCTACACCATTTTATCAAAAGAAAAATATGATACATGTGTTGTGCATCACTTTATACACGTCGTTAAAATTCAGCCTGACATCAGTTTTTTTCTTTTTTTTTTTACTTTTTAATATCCTCTAGAATATAAGATTGAATGGGATTTGAATGGAAGTTACTTTGCATAGGATAAGTTTAAATTGTTGATGGGTTAAAGAGGTTACATTCGCAAACTAAATCATCATTCTCTTGTGTGTTTTCTTACAGTATGGCCCCGTGAGGACACCTTCTGTCGAGACTCCTGCCGAAACCAAAACTGAGCACGTGTAGACCAACAGGTAAGCCCTCCCAGAATCCCCCACCTGTCACCACCATAGACTGTATAATTAATGGACGAAGCCACTCCGCGGGTTTGAATGGAGAGCAGTGAGGCAATTTTTGAACTCCTACATGGCCACTTCCTATTGGCACTAAGGTCTACTGTGCATGATTGTGCAGCATAATGCACAGTTTAATGATGTAGAGCAACAGAAGCTCCTAATTCTGTGAGCTGCATGGCTGCACCATGCTGCACCCAGCTACGACAACAAAAGGTATTTAAGCTTAGTGTGTTTGTCTGACTTGGTTTGTGACCAAACACCAGCTTAGCGTCACTGATGGCCGAATTGGTTTTTTAGATTCCCCGAGAGCTTCTTATCTAAACAATACGGTTTCATCGCTCATGTGCGATGGGATGTCCCAGGGCCTACATGGAACCCTCCATGAAACCTTTGGTCTGCTTCACCGTTCGAGCTCTCACTTACTCCCTTGGTCACCACACTGACTAGATCCAAGATACTTTTTTTAGCTGAAATGACTCCTCCGAGGTTTTAACAGGTCAGCGGAAAGCTCAGCAAGAGTTGCGTAACATGGATTTTCTGGGTGTGATTAAGTGTGTGAGGTTCATAAACACCAGTGTGAAACAGAGCAGTGTGTTTGGGCCAAGAATGTTTCTAAAAAGCTACTTTTTCATCTACTTACCACATACTACTTTCACATAGTCGGAATACATCTAAAGTTCACATGTACAGGATGATTCAGGGTTATACACTTAAACTTTGGATGGTCTCCATACAGCTTTGGAGTATTTTCCACAATTTTATGTTGCATCTCAAAACAACATAAATCCACTTCCTAGATAGGTATTTTAAAAACAGAGAGGATTCCACAGTGAAAAACATTTTTACTGTAAACATGTGTAGACAGTGAGATCAGAGGCTCAGTGCACTGCAGGTTCATTTTTTATGGCATATTGGCTTTGAAACTAAGCAATTATAAAAGTACGGTCATCATTTAAAGGTCTGACAAAAAAAAATCTTAACTCAAGTTCCACATACTAGCTTTTTACAGACCTTTCTACTTAACAAGTGCACTAGCTTTGAGTTTTGAACTGTTTAAATATCATCACAGATGGAGTTTTGAACTTCATCCACTGTGGAAGACCATGAGACAACACATTCTCATTCCTAACTCGTCACATATGGATGCTTGGTCAAGACCCCTCGGCGTCACTTTTTAACGCCGTGGGTTCCCTTTAGAGTCGTTTTTGGATGTGTAGGGCTCCACGGTCAAATATAGCAAGAATAAATATGAGTGAAAGTTCAGTTTCTGGCCCACCTGTCCACCCAAACCAGGTTTTTACTTGAATTTTTCTGTTTTTTATATCCTACATCTGTTGTTAGCGTTCATAAATGATGCTACACACTGCAAAAACTAAAATCGTAGTAAGATTAATTATCTTAATTGAAGGCAAAATATACTTGTTTTTTGTCTGACAAGATATTTCTTCTTACCAGGCGGCTTTTATGTTAGAGAATTTCACTTGCTTTGAGGCCTTAAGTAGCAAGTGAAATATTCTTGTTCTTAATTTTGCTTATTTCAAGTAAGATTTCCCCCATTTTAATGCTTTTTTTCCTCTTGTTTTGGAGAGCTCAGTTTTTGCAGTGCAGGGATTCCCCCTGTATGTTGAACTAGGGCGCTAAGGGTCTTCCCAGTGACACTGAGTGCAGGGGGTCTTGACCATGCGTCCATATGTGATGACTTGGGAGTAAGAACTGGTTGTTGTGGGAACTGCTATGTGGATGTTGAGCACAGAGTTGAATTGAGGTCATGTGACTATCCTGGCCAATCAATAACATAAAAACTACTTCGGTGCCTTGTCTGTATGTTTAGTAATTGTTCTTATATATTGTCCTAAAGTCGGGGAACTATGTAAAAGAGAGCTTAAGTCGGATGTAAAAACCCTCACATAAAAGCAGCACTTTAACCCTATAGTCACCATTTACAAAGCCAATACAATGGAAAACATACTACTGCCTGGGTCCTTTCCAGAGTCTTCACCAAGCAAACTACAAGCGCTTGAGGTCAGAGGTCAGAGAGTGGGCTGGTTGAAGATACTTGAAGATGTTTCGCCTCTTATCTGAGGGGTTTCTTCAGTTCTGGTCTCCAAGTAGGCTCTTCAACCAGTGCAGTTGCCCTTGAATTTAACCTTCCTTGGATAACTTTGACCTAGATATCTTCACATACGTCATTCTTTTTGTGAATAAAACCCTCAGTTTTCAGACTGTGTGACCAGTTGCTGTGGCTAAAGTTGACATCAAGCTCTGTTTGATTTGTGTCTGACTAAAAAAAAAGGTGTTGCTGAACTGGTTAGACTGGTTTCTAATTTGAAGTGTCCGAGTTTCCTAACTGTTTTATTTTGTCTAATGTTACATTGTAAAACTAGCAGTCTCCGTTTATATTCTATTGTTGAACTGGTCATATTGGTTTCTCTTGTATATCTGACATTTTTCTTTACTGATGAGTATTAACAACTGGTTTCTGAACTGATTTGACTGCTTTCTTGACTTTTTAACGTTACAGCTTATATTGTAAAACTTCCTAACCCAGTTTATATACTGTTGTAGAACTGGTTATACTAATTTGTCTTGTATCTCTGGCATTTTGCTTTATTATGGAGTGTTACCAGCTGATTTCTGAACCGACTCTACTGGTTTCTCTGCTGTTTCCAGATGCAGCATCCATGATCCGGTAAAAAATAAGGAGAATTACTTGAATCTAAATAGTTGCAACAGCAGGAGAGGACAGAATTTCAATGTGACCACAACCAGAAATGGAACTAGAAGTCAGCTGTAAAACACACACACACACACACACTGACATTCCAGGGAGCTAAATTACCATCAGTCGAAGTAGCTGGGATGATTTTGGTTTGACACAGACATTGTGGTTGGTGGACAAAAAAAAGTATGTTAGAAAGCTGTAAAAGAATATATTAAGCTCACACACACACACACACACAAACATACACACGCTCTAATATAAGCATTACTACAGTGGCAGTCCGAGTGGTACGAAAAGATATCATGAAAAAACAAATCAGTAACACACAACATTTTGCAATGCGATATGTTTCGAGCTCTCGGGGGAGGTCATAGTGAAGCTGTGATGATGGCTTAGTGCTTCGTGATCACACACACACACACACACATTTATACACTGATATACTGAAATCACTGGCTTTCAGCAGCCTGCTGTGTGCCAAGGTTATGAAATAATTTGCGTGCACGGGCCTTTCAACACAATTCTTCTTTGCCTCCATTCAAGCCGAGACACGACTCAGGAAAGATAAAAATAGAACCTCGCTGACCTCCTCTTTCTCTCCCCCTATCTCTCTTTCATTGCCATCTTTACTCTCATCTCCCCCCCTCTCTTTCTGTCTCCAGTCTGATATTGATGCAGCTGTCTTGCCCCAGTTGGGAAATGCTTGTGTTCCAACACAGGCAGAGGGGGCGTTCAGGGGTCGAGGCTTCAAGGATTTCTTTACTCTCCCCAGTGGGAAATGTGGCTTTCATCACAACACAATACATACTCACAATAAACTAAATATACAGAAACATAAGATCAAATGAAACAATAGACATAGAGTATTTAAATGATTCACCAGCAAAATGCGGTGCAAATTTGTGGTCCTGAGTGCTGAATAAACGTGAATGTCAAACAGTTTGAACTGGCTCAAATTACAGGTCACCACAGTATTTACATAGAGCCAAACACCAGAATAATTCAGGGATAAATGTACCCTCGCTTGGTTTATTGACAACGAGTTAGGATCCAGTTGTCCCTGACAACCTCCAGAGGTGGTAAGAGAGGGATTTGGCTGCGCTGATATCATCTTGAGCAAAACTCTTGTTTGTTTTTGCAGCCCCATGCACGGCAACAACATAAATGGAAATATATGTTCGCATGCGGACAGAACGAGGAAATGCACGCAAAGCAAACAGGTGGCAAACAGCTGGGATAGTAATTTTAAATTAGCTGGAGTACTGAAAATATTAACTCATAAAAAACAGCGGATTGTTGTGGATGGAGAACAAGCGAGCGTCTGCTGTCAATTAAGTCCTGAGCAAACAATGACAACAACTGTATAAAAGTACTCTCTTCTCAGCTGTACATGCAGTCTAAGACGACTTTTCAGAGAGCAAGAAAAACAACACATGCATCGTGTTTCACAGTGTGTTTAAAGAATATAAGTGTGAGCTGGTTAAGTGCCAATTTGAGAGACAGAACATGGTCACAGGAGATGTGTGCCAATGTCAGGTCACATAATTAGGTCGTGTCCAGAAATCCTATATTGTAATAAATGTTATCTGGTTAATTTATTCTATCATGATACAGACAGACAGATGATGGATTAAAGGAAATAAATGAGAAGAGATACATAACGAATGCAGATCCTTCACAGTCACCGAGTGATTTGATGATTATGAAAATGATGTGAGTCATACTGTATGCCATTGTCTTTACAGTCACCAAATCTCAACCCAATTGAACAGCTATGGGAGACTTTGGTGTGACGGCCACAATACCAAATGATTGAATATCTTATGCTTATCCCTCATCTGGGATGAGGAGCATTGAAAGTATCCTGCAGACTTGTGATGGAACAGTTTAATAAGACTATTTATGATGATTTTCACCCAAATTGTATAAGACATATTTAATCCCAGGTGTAACAGAGTCGATGATGCGCTGGTCTAGTCAAGTGCATATCCATAAGTACTGTACTTAAGTATGTAAGTGTAATTTTCAAAGGCAATTTCAGATTTCACTTTCAAAACAGTTGGTTTTGATATTGTACACCAACAGCTACAATGAACTATTTCATATACTGTATAATAACACCCTGAAAGGACTTTTACTTACTTGTGGTAGCACTGCTTCTGCTTAAATTGGTTATAATCGACATTTTATGATAACAATGTATCAAATGACAGAGAATAATCATCTGAATATGCAGTTTCAGTTCGAAGTTTTGATTTTCCCGGCTATTCTCAACGCTCTCACAGCGTTGTTTTCAGTGTAGCAGGCAGCATTTTCCAGAGAAAAGGCTCTAAAAACCCACTGTATGCTACCCGCTCAGCACCAGACATCAGACAGACACAGTTAGAGGCTAGCTGGTGAACATAGTGGAGCATTTAGCAGTTGGATATTTCCCTCAGAAGTTGGTAGAGACCAAAACAAAGCTATAGAGAGTAAACATTGCACTGCTATGTAACTGCTAGATGAACAAATGTTTGTTCACCATATCAACTGAAACGATGATAACAAGTGACCAATTAATCACTTATCGCAGGTTTAGATAAAGGAGTACCTACCATCTCATGCAATCAAATTAAAAGTTGCCAGTTTTGTATAACAACTTCTGAAAAGGACATCTAATATTTCACGCTTTGTTTCCTGGTGTTTCATTCAGGCTAGGCTAGTTTCTTTTCAGTGAAAGAGATCACTATGTTGCTTGAATGTTTCATCTGATTTCTATGTGGTTTCGACTGTCTCTCAGATTGGCTTGTTTCTAAACTATATGTCTGTGTTTTGTGCCGTTTCATTATGATGTAGAAATGCATGTTGCTGAACTTGTGAGATTAGTTCCTTGAAGGAGACTGCTGATAAGTGTGGGATGCTTTAATTTGACTATTTCTCACTGTAACACCTTATTGAATCAGCTGCAACCTTCAACGTTTTGCTGAGTGTGCATTTGCAAGGAATGAATAATATACGAGGGTCAGTACTGTACAGCGGCCTTGTTACTTGATTAACCTTTATCAGAAGTATATAAATAACAAGGTACTGTAATGATGCTTGCACACACACACGCACACACACACACACTACAGTATGTGAAGTGAAACTGTTATCACTTCATGATAATGCATCTGGTTTACAGAAAAGCAGACTTCATGTCAACCCATTGGTTGGCCAATCAGAGATTATGTAATTGACCCACTTCCTTATTCTGTGGTAAAGATGAGGGATTTTTTTTCTTATAGAGAATTCTACATTTTTATTTGTGTTCAGAGTCAAGTGTGGAACACGTCAGTGCTTTGGATCCCAATCTGTACTGGTGTCGAGGTCCTTTTCGGAGTTCTTCAGGAGAAGAAATTATCAATGTTTCAGGTCAGGACTTTCTAAAAACAAGCCTATTTAGGATGATGATGTTTGACCCTAAAAAATAACCAGAACTTTCTGTTCTCAAGCTATTTTACTGATTCATTTATTGAATGAAAGAATGATTCATTATTTCACAATCAAATGCAACCTACGTATAAGTTAATATAACTAGTAATACAACTTATTGTTGTTGTGAATCATCTTGTGATTAGCTGAAAGTTCTGATTTGCCTCCTACTATAGCACATTGGTTAAAAGATTGTGACTAAATGAACGTGCAGCTGAGCCAGAATCACGGTACAAGTAGCCTGAACTCTACAGGTCTGCATGGTTTCCGTGAAACATGTAATAATAATAGTTTTATACCACTAATATCACTTTAGCTTGGGGTTTGCACATCAGCAGAAAATTAAGTTTTTGAACATACGTTTCACATTTTCCATTAGGTAATGGACAAATCTGTAAATGCAGAATGTATTTATTCTTTTGAATAACACAGCATGCAAAAAGTCAGTGTGTGTGTTCTTGTATTTCTATCTTTGTGAGAACTTTATTTCAGTTTGAGGACATTTTTTTCTGGTCCTCACCTCTTCAAAGAAGGTTTTAAGGTTACATTTGATTTAGGATTAGTTGAAGGTTAGGGGGAATGTTGATGTCAGGTATGTCATTGGTCCTCGCAAGTATAGAAGTACAAATGTGAAATGTGCTTTTTTTCTTCTGTTGCCCAGTTTGCATGTTAATCTGAGACATAGAGGAAAATTAAGACCGTAGATATTTTTTAAAACATTTCTGTTTCACTTTAGTCCTTTGTTTCATTTCTGTGTCTCTCTCTTCTCTCCCTCTCCCTTCTCTCAGTTAAATTCAAACATCCATCATTGGCACGACTGTCACTACTGCGTTGCCAAAGCAATAAAATGCATAACAATCTGGAACTGTGTGTGTGTGTGTGTGTGTGTGTGTGTGTGTGTGTGTGTGTGTGTGTTGGGTGTGTGTGCGCGTGTGTGTTTTGATGTATTTCCCATCAGTCCTGGTCATCCTTACCCAACCCTTTCCCAGAATTCACCACTGACTCATTTGAAACAAAGTAAAAGTCAGCTGTTTGACTTAAAAGTATGTGAAGACAAAAAAATAAGTATTCAGTTAGCCTCTCACACCTGTTATGGAAATTTGCTCCTCCACATGTAGGAGGTCTGCGGAAGAATTAATAAGACAGGCTTGATGACACCTGTCATAGGAAGTAGCTGGCAGTATCCCTGACCAGTATGATTAGTGGTCGTTGGTCGGTTCTTTCAATATGGTTACAGATGAGCCACATCAGTTGCACATGTGGAAAATCTAAATGATTACCATGTGGACTGCTCCACATGTGATGATACTGTCGATCACATCTTTCTGAAACGTTTTCAGACAATGATGACTTATTTTGTGATAACATGATGATATTTTATTCAACATGTGAGCCAGAATCACATGGGAGATTTATTTTGTCAATGGTTTGTGGTTATTGTTGACATCTTTCAGCTGTCAATTATAAATTATGAAGTCTTATCCTGGATTTGACCATAAGCAAGATGAGACGTTTACGTGGAACACGGAGGGATCACGTTATTCGTCTCCCTTTTAAACATGATTTTAATATTATCCAAGGTTCAGGGGTCTCTGTTGGCTGTGGCTCTTGTCAGACGGTTGGAGGTTCCCAGCTCCTCCTGTTCAGACCAGCATCTAAAAGTGTAGCTAGGGAGGGTGTGAATAGGTGAATGAAGTGTCTTGAAGTAAAGCGCTACATAAATGTGGTCCATTCTGATTGTCTGGATCAGGCAAGTTCGTCTCCGCCACATCCAGACGACTGTCACTTCTATACTGACTAGTATGAGCTCAGTTTGCCTAAACTTTAGTTACCACCTGTTAGATTGGGCCTCTCCATCTAATTATTATATTTAATGGTCATTGAATGACATCAAAATATATTTCCTTCACTACCTCACTCTCATTTCATTGTGTAAATCATCCTAAAATGTTTATTATCATATTTTTGTTTTATTGACTAATAGTGTAAATCAAGTTGACTCATTCTGCGAACACCCGGAGCCTACATAATGTGTTTACATGCCACAGTATCCCTGTTTCTATTGGACTACTCCAGGTGGCATATGCAGGTTTCTCAAAACCAGGATAAGGGTTGCCAAGCAGCCTGTAAAACGGTGCAACAGTAGCCCAGTATTTAAGCACAGAATCTGAATTTCTGCTCCATGACCTCCAATTTTATTCCGAGATGATGAAAAAGTAATTTTCTTTTTTTTCTTTTCTTTTTTTTATTTCTGGCAAGCTTCTAGTTTGGTTTGCTTTGGGCTGTTAGTTCAGCTTTTGCTCTGCAGTGTTCCCTGGTCCTTTATTTGGTATAATTTTCAAAGTCCATCACAGCTGCAGGCTTTTTTTTTGTTACTAAGTTGTGTTAACAAATAAAACAGAATTTTCAAAAGATAGGAGGCAGATTCAACATTGATTAATGTAATCTACACCCTTATGAGTACATAGTTTGTGAGTGTCTGTGTTTCACGTTTATATATATTTTGCAGTTTAAGGCTTAGTTTTAGGGTTCAGGTTACACTTAGTTTAAGGAGTAGGGTAAGTGTTAAGGTTAAGCATGTAGTTGTGATGGTTAAGGGACTGGTATTGCTTCTGGGGATGGATGCTGCAAATTAGCAACTGCTAAAAACACTATAATACACACACTGGATTGCTGTTCTCAGTTGTCATCAGTCCCTATTAAAATAAACCATAAATAAATAAGGTTAGGGTAAAGGGCTATAGCCTATAGGGAATGCATTATGTCAATGAGATGTCCCCACAGGGTTAGACGAACAAACGCATGTGTGTGTGTGTGTGTGTGAGTTTGTGTGATTCTGTGTCTGTATGTTGCTTAATGGACCCGCACGCACACTTTGACGTTGTGTCGAGAGCAGGCTCCTCATCGTCATGGAGACAATCAGCGGTTCACGCTTCAGCTTCTCTGAGAGGTTAGGCATCATGCTGTCATGTCCCGCCCCCAAAACACACACACACAAACGCAGGTGCAGCACACACCTTCACATGCATACAAACACTAGTGACTTATCTGAATTTCACAAGTTGTTATTTCAACCACATCTCTTGAATGAGAAGATTGTATGCAACGTGAAGATGAGGCAAGATGGATGTTTTTCTGACAGTTTTTCATTGAGTAAAGGCACATCCACAGTCCACCCACTGAGTTTATCTGTAAATAGCAGCACTTTTGGAATTGTTACTTAACTCAAGATGAGTTTGGGAGTATTTTCTGAAGTATTTCTGACGTAAAGTTGAGTCTAGCATTATTTTTCTGAAGTGTTTTAATCTGAAACAGAGTCTGGCAGTATTTTCAGTGATGTTTACTAAGCAGTATTTTCTAGTCATACTTACACATGAAGCTGAGTTTGGCAGATTTTTCTTGCTGAAGATGACTTCAGCAGTGTTTTCTCTAATATTTACAGTCTGAAGCTCAGGTGAACACTGTTTTCATGCAGGTGGCTCCTTTTTACCGCCTCCCTCATGTGACTTAAATGCAGCGTTCCTGTGGAGTTACAGCACACGCTACTCTTGATTGTGGGGGCTCACTGCAAACTCTTTGGGGACCTAAAATACCCAGCGTGCCAACGATATGACAGCGACAGAGTACTGTAAGATTAAATCAGACGGATGGATTAGTTTTCGGAGTGAATGACAGAACGAGGCAGGAGAGAGGAAGAGTGTCATCCCTCCATCTGGTGTCAAGAGGTCATCATCTGACTCCTCCCACATTCAGTGTGTGTGTGTGTGTGTGTGTGTGTGTGTGTGTGTGTTTCACAGCATGTGTTTCCCATCTGGTTCCTCCCAGTTCCTCAACACTGACTTCATGCTGACCTCTTTCCCTCGTCTTTCTTTCTTCATTCTTTTATTGTTTCTTAAGTACATTTCTCTCGCTCTCTCTCCTGACTCCTCTCTCTCTCTCTCATTTCATCCCTCCATCTTTCCGTACCTCCTTTACTTTCATCAGTGTAACGCAACACCTCGGCCTCTTGCTTGTCTCAGTATGTGTTTGCGTGCGTTTGACACCATGATGTCATCACCCCTACTTTCCCCAGCTAGATGCCACATACATGTAGTCATCCTCCATCTCTCTCATTTGTTGCCTGTCATTCGGCTTCCTGCATGGCTAAAGATAACCATCAACATATAATTTAATCTAATTATAAGCCTTGTTACAATAAAGGGTAAATCCTTGAATGGGGGTGACATCATTCCTTTTGTTTCCGTGCCTCGCCACTTGCGCCATGAGATTCTTAGAATTATGTGCCAATTTACACACAATGTGTTTCATTTTCTTGATCCACATGTAGCAATCTGCCTGTATCTTCCTTTTTTTTAAGATCCTCAAACTTGTTGCCAGAGAATTCTTGAAACAAGTGAACAGAATTGGAAACAAGTGGAATTACCTCACTCTGCTGGCAGAGGGTTTCCACTCGCCTCAAGGAAGAAACAACGATTCAGGACAGAGATCTGAACTAAATTGCTGCACCAAATCATTGAGATTTGTGTTTTGTAAACTTCCCAACGTCCTTGTTGCCAGAAAACATGAATCATCCAAAGTAGATTGTTCCAGTGTTTAATGCTGTGATACTTTAGCATACACTGTGAGTGATACAAGGCTTCCATTCGTATGCTTTAGCATGATGCAACATGAGAGACAGGAAGTGTCCATTTTTATGTCTTTAGAGGGAAAGTGAGAACTTTCAGCAGCTACAACTCTAAATGTCTGCATTACATAGAGGAAATATTGAGCTTTTATTTATTTATTTTTTACAATTTTACACACTAACATCTGCAAGAAATCTTAGGGAAAGCAAGCTGAGTGGTCAAATGAATCAGACAGGACAACAACAACACCTAGCCACCTCAGGATGAGTATTTGTGTGACCACATTGATTTTTAAGTAGTTTGTGATTACACTGAATATTTTGAGTGTGCTCATTTGATTTCCAAATATGGTAAGCTCAGTATTTGTTTACATCCTGTGTTATCACCTGACCGCTCGTGTTGCTTATCCTCCTGGACTTCAACCTATCGAACACAGAGCTGTTTTAAAGTTTTTTGGGGCAAGTCCACGTCTAAGTTAAAAGTCACTTTAGACAAGTTCAAGTCAAGTTCACATATATAAACTGCAAATCAAGATGTAAGCTTTAAAGGTCTCATGCCAACAGTTACATGACATGCACATTTTCCTTTTTTAGTTTAAGTTTCAAGTCTTCATTTGTGTGACTGGTGTCCAGATCTTGGCAAGCTGTTAGAAAGTGAATTTTTACTGTAACACTTATTATACTAGTTGTTAGTAAGAGAAGAAGTACATGTCTTCCTTGGACTAATGACCAATTTATAGCCCATCGTCCGTCATCACAAAATGAACAATGGTCAAATACACTAGTTGTCATATTTGAGGCATTCTTATGGTTTGACATTGACACAAGCCAAAAATTTTCTTTTTGACAAGTTATCATGATGTGATTAAGTTTGTTTAAGATATTATTTGGGCATTATTCTGCCTTTATTGATAGGGTGACAGCAACGTGCTGCAGGCTGGATTCAAACCCAGGCTGCTCTTGTAAGGGCTCAGCCTTGTACATGGGGCGTACGTTTCTACCAACTGAGCTAATCGCGCCCCATGGTATGTTCAAGTTGAAGGGATTTTTCACACACATGCAGGCGGTGACTACAAATGGGTTGAAATTTAAGTTGTGCATAATTTGGGCTTTAAGCGTGCTCGCAATGTTGTTATTGTGAGCTATTCAAACAGGACAAAAGAATTACACGGCTTTATTATTGTGATCTTTAAAATGGCAGAAGTTGTGTCATACACGCTTGCAACCAGATTTATCTAAAATGTGGGATCTTGACTCTGATTTGTATTTAAGTGTTGAGGCAAACAAAATGCTAATGATATGAAAATGTCTGTCCATGAGCCAACAGTGACAGTGACATTGGCCTTAATGGCGCTCAAGGTTAATTTAGTTACAGATGTCGACACTCATTTTGGTCTAGCCGTTGGGTGACATCCACATCTTTACAGTGAAGGAGGAGAAAGGCGTGTTGTGACCCTTTGGGCTTTCCATATCTTTACAACTTCCGAGGTCGGAAGTTGGAGCTTACGAGGAGCACTTGAAGGCAGCATCAGTCTTCTTATGTACTCCCTCAGTGTCTGCTGTCTCCCTGAGCGCTATCATTCTTCCCATTCAGCTTCCTGCCCTATAAATATTTGAGCAGCCCCATTAGTGAGTGAGGTAATCTTAACGCGCACACTCACGCACACACTCACGGAAACTGCCATTAAGGCGTAGTAGTGCCTAATAGTCTTGTCGGTGCGTTAGGCCCCGGAGCTAACGGGCTAATTAAGAGCGAAACAGGTTTAACGAGTTTAGACTGTTCATTAAGGCAGAAACCTGATTAATTAACAGTCGAGGGGGAGAGTTCGTTAATGAGTTGTGTGATTAATTAAAACTACGATGACAGAAAGTGTAACTTTAAATGGGGAAAAAGGTGAGGAATGATTACTACCACCGAAAGGACGGGAAGAAAGAGAGAAAAAAATGGGATGGAAAAGATAAGAAGGAAGAGAAGGTGAGGAAGGAGAGAAGGAATAGAAACAGGGGAGGGATGAGAGGATGAGAGAGGGAGGTAGGTACAGAAAAGAGAAGAAAAAGAAACAAAGATGGAGGCAGAGAAAGTAAAGATAGAGAGACAGAGGAAGGGATGGGGGGGGGAGAGAGAGATGATAAAAAGGAGAAAGTGAAGAGGGAAAAGGTGACAGAGAACGAAAGAGAAATATGGAAACTGTCCCAACAATGGACAACCATCCAAGTTGGGTGAGAGACATGGAAAAAGAGAGAGAGAGGTGGCAGAGGTCAAAAAGACATAAAGACATTAAAACAAAGAGAGACTGTGGAGAGAAAAACAAAAGCTTAATACAACAACCCCCCCGCCCTCTCTCTCTCTCACACACAATTTGTTGAATGTTGGCTCTTTGTGTTTGGTGGTGCAGAGGCCGAGTCGTGTGATTGCTCCGCTCACTGGACATCTGAGGTCAGAGGAATTCAACCTCGAGAAGAAATGGTTCAAAACGCTCAACTGCAAGCTGGAAAAGAGATAAACAGTGTAAATATTTCCTTAAAAAAGCTCTCCCTATATCCTGCATATACTCCTGCATTTATTTCATTTGGACAGTGCTCTCAAGCTAGTTTATACTTTTGGAGTTACAGTAAGAGGCAGAAAAAGACAGAAGAGTAAAGAAAGACGGAGATGAGTGGTGATGTGAGGTGGAAGTGAGAAGGAAGAGAGGGAGGGAATCCAGAGGAGACTAGAAAAGAGAAAAGAAGGAGGGAGAGACAAAGGCAGAGAGGATCAGGGGAGGAGGAGCAGGTGCTGTTGACAGCGCCTTCTTCTGTTCCTATGGTTTCCTCGTCCTGTGTGTGTGTGCGTGTCCTCACAGACAGAGAGAGAGACAAAACAGTAGTAAAGACTGCAGGAGTAAATGGGAACAGTGTCACATGAAGCTATTGGCTGTGTGTGAGTGCTGTGTAGGTTCAGCCACGTGTGGGACATATAGTAAGCAATAGCGCTTAATGATGGGTATTTTGCTTTTAATATTATTAATGGCACAAATTTGTTTTGAGGAAGAAATACAATTTCACTTTAAAGCTTGATTTATGCTCATGTGTTTGGGGATTATAGCCTCCTTACAGTAGCTACAATAAAGCTGAAAGTGATCCCGCCCTAACCCCCAAAATGTAACTACAAATCAGGGCGGTGGTGGCTATGGAGATTGCGAGCAATGCGAAAGGTCAGTTTTAGTTTGCTTGTGTTTTCTCCCACAAGTTTCCGACACCAGTGGAGATCCCCGTGAACACAACATGGACTCCAGACAACACACACAGTATTTTCTGATCTGGCAAAGCCGTTTCCATTGCAAACCTGCAACGTTAATACAAGAAAGCAAACTTTGGGGCATACATTTAGACCATGGCAACAAATAACACATACCTAAATGATAAATTATGTAGTTTATGTGTGACAACTTTTCTGTTATTAGACCTCTGTTAACCTTATATGTTAAGGTCTGGTTATGTTTAGGCAACACGAGAAAGAAAGCTAGATCATGGTCATGGTTAAAAGAGGATTTGTGGTGATATAATGACATTACACTACTTCCGCCTTTGCTTCTGAGAGAGAAGAGCCATTATTTGCCTCTGCAGATTAGAAAACCCTAAACAGAGGTTATTACTTGAGCTTAAAGAAACTCAGGTTGTCTAAATGGACCTGGATTTTCTAAAAAGAAGAGAAAAAATACAAACTATAGTTTCTTAATTCTTAACAAGGCAGAGTAATGGAGACCAGTATCTCTGCCGACTGTCTGCAGCAACAGGAAGAATGAATCTTTAATCAGTTTGAGCTTATGTGAAGTTAAACACGTATCGATGCGATCTGAATGAATTGTTTTGTTTCCTGGAAGCTGAAATTCACCTGACCTCTGCACATGATCCTCCCTCCCTCTCTCTCTCACTCTCTCTTTCTTTCTCTCTCACCCTCTTTGTTTCATCCTCTGTAAGCCTTATTGTTCTCTCCGGCTTCATGCGATCTCCCTCCCCTTTACTCTTCCATCACATTCTACATCTCATTCGGTCTACCCCTAGTCTTCTTTTTCCCTCTCTCTCCCTCTTCATATCATTTATTTATCCCAGGGGGAAAAAATAAATGTGATCTGAATGAAAATCTGCAGCATTGAAAACTGGTCCACTCCTGCCCATCGTGGGCTCTGTGGCCACTGTATTGACAGTAAACATCCATCTGGTTTCCACAGAGACGAGGAAGCAGGACACACCGTGCAGGATATTTAGCTGCTCTCGGGTGTCATGTACCGGTGGCGTGTAGGGGCACTCCCAGATACAGTGTTGAACACATACACACTCAGGCATGCATGATACACTCACAAACTGATAGGAGACTGAAGTGTAGATTGGATAAGTCTTTGACAAAGGTTCTGCTAATGGACAGAGTTTAAACGGAGGCCTTTTGTTGTCCAGTTACAAAACACTACAGTATATGGCCAAAAGTGTGCAGACAACCTTGTCTGTGGGGAAATGGTAATGCTACAGCATACAATATTTTATATAATCCTGTTTCAACATGCCCTCGTGCACAAAGCCAGCTCCATAAAGAAATTGTTTTCCCAGTTTAGTGAGGATGATTGGCCTGCACTGAGCCCTGACCCAGTGAGCCGAACCTTATCGCCCAACATCTGTGCTCTTGTGTCTGAATCCCTGCAGCCAACATCCCCAACATCTTGCAGACAGCTTTCCCAGAAGAGTGGAGGCTGTTAAAGCAGCAGATTAAAGCCCATGGTTCACTGAGCTGTTCACCCATCGTACATGTATATGGGTGCAATGTTTGGGTGTCCACATACTTTGGTCCATGTTTCCTGTCTTCTTTTCTTTTTATTGACTATTTTCTCTTCTCTCCATGCTCTGCCAACATGAATGTATTTTACATATCATGCAAATAAAGTGATTGAAGTTCAAACAAGAAAAGGAAATTGCTAAAGAAAGATGCAAATCAGTAGTAAAAATTGCAGCAGGAAATGGAACAGGAAAAATGTTGTTATATGCGGGTCTATTGTACAAGTTACAGTAAGACACACACACACTGTACGCAGCAGCAATCTGATTTTCGCGCTTGTATATTTTTGGGAAGAATTTCAGGCAAAAATCAAGTAGAATTAGCTGTTTCTTATTCGTCTAGTTTTCTCACTGAGCCATCTGTGCTACTGAGAGTTCAGGCTTTTTAATTCTATAAGATGTTAGTCATCCTTCTGAACACACACACACACTCAGACCACACACCTCCTACCTACCTGCTGCTCTGCGGATGTGAGGGGACAGAGATTAGCTCTGTGCGTGGGTGGACAGTCAGCACTGGTGTGTGTGTGTGTGAGTAACGGGTGTTGGGGACAGTAGTCATTCAACCACCCGCCCCCATTGTGTCAAGAATAAACTGCAGTGCACTCAGACACACACAGCACATACCTTTTGCTGCTTATAAATAAAGAGGCAGGACAGATGAAGATGGTGCGAACTGGCCAGCAGCCATCATCCAAATGTTGGTATACATTCTGGCAGAGTCTTGGAAGGTTTTTATACTCCTTTGGCCAATTGTGCAGCAAACCAACCGTCATTTGGTCCTTCTGGAGTTGTATTCTTTTGTAAACATCACGTTGACTGGCAAACTAGGGAAGCTGGCAGTTGCATCCTGAGCTGTAAGAGTCATCGTGATGGCGGCTGTCTTCTTGGAAACCCTTAAAAATCTCTCAGCATTTTAGCATTTTATCAGTTTTCTTTTACTTTTCTTCTCTGTACTATCTTTTCTTATCCACTCAGAACAGGACATACAGAAGAATTAGTTAGTGATTAATTAGTGCAGTGAAAGCTCACAATAAAAAATAAAACACATTTATCCCTCAAGAAGGACTCATGCTCTCACTTTTAAGGTGAAAAGAAAGTATCAAGAGCAGGGAAAATTTCTCTGGTGCTGTGTAATCGCTTCAAGATTTATTTCATGTGATGAAGCCAGTGTCACACATTAGTAACAATGCTGGAAGCACACTTCAAAAAGGCTCGGTTATGATTCAGTTGAAGCTGAACAGCACTGAAAACACACAAGTTGGATTCACACTTTGGTTTTCATTGGGGTTTTTTGGTGCGAAGGAATGCACAAGATACAGTGTTTCAAATTAAGTTGGTACATAAACATAATGGACCTAACATGAGGTCATATCTATAGCACCCAGCATGTTGTTTGTCTTTATTTAAAAAAGGACAATAGAGAGATGACAGAAAATGAGGGAAGAGGGATGGCAACAAAGGTTCTGAGCTGATGATGTTGCGGGCTGTATGATTTAACACCCAACCTTCTATGACAAAAATGACAGACTTGGTGTTAAAATACCAGTATGATGGATATTGGCGAGCATATTTAATTTTAGAGAAGTGTCAGTGGTCCAGGTACCCTCTCACAATCAGCATTTTCACACTCAAGTCAAGTGAGTCGAGCATTTCATATCAGTGATTCATTATGTTATGGTGTCTTTCTTGTCATGAACCTGACCCCCTTCTTCTCCAGCGCAATCACAACACTGATTTGGACAAGACAAATTATTTTGAAGATCAAGGACAGTCTAGTGTAGTTGGTAGCCTTGTGAGCTTGTTTGGCTTCAGATGTCTGCGCTCCTGATTTTGTGTCACAAACGTGTGAAATTTACACCTCAAATCTGCATCATGTGTAGTTGGAGGTTAACAACAGAAATATGAATGTACACTAGATGACTGTAATCGGCAGTCTTTTCCGGTCAAATGTTTAAAGTGACATTACATACAGACTGTGGTGGACTGGTAATCTGGCATACCGGGCAAATGCCCAGTGAGCCGACGCACCTTTGGGGCCGGTTCAACTGTTTTTAAAAAAATGGGCCAACGGTTGGCCCATAAATCACAGACAGTGGCCCATTGGGTCATTTTCTATACTGACACTGGGCTGGCCTAGTCACATGTCTTACCCCCTCTCCATGAGGCCTCTGTAAGGTCAATGCTAATACCATAATCATAACGCTATCATAAAGTGAGACTGTTACCTTCTCGCCATAAGCTATTTGACATTGTTTTTGTAGCTAGCATAGTTTCCTAATGCAGTCTTAACTTTGGCTAACTGTCCTAATGGCTGAAGTGAGGTTATTTTGTCAGCATCATGTTGGCTAATCCCACGCTGCTGTGAAAATGACTTGTAGGCTACTTGTACTTGCATATGAGTTGTGTACTAATGGCCACCTCTGATCACCATGGAGTCAATAAATGAGTGTGAATGAGTACACTGATTCACTTGCACTTATCCACAGCACATACAACTCAGCTGGTTTGGGAGAATATTAGATATACATATTATATAGAAGCAAGGTGTGTTGGTGAGGAGTGTCCGACCGATGCCAGGGCTGATTTTTTGGCACAGTTCAGCCCTGCATACAGAACGCCTTGCACAAGGATAAGTGAACGGTAGATTTTCACAAAAGTAACGTATTGGCTCAACTCTGAGTGTTCTGGGTGGGTTTTTAGGACTATTATAACCTTCACAGAATTACAGGTTTCCTGAGTTCAACTACAAGCCCATGCTGTTTTTTCTATATAATTTGCTTTTGTAAAATTCTTATTCTTTAGTTGTTGGTTCCATAGTGAATACTAAGCGTTATTACCCTCTATAATAGGCAGCTTCCAGTGCCCAGCAGCAAAAAACTGATTATAATGGGCTACACTCTGTCAGCCTCACCTCGATAAATACAGGTAAGAAAAGTCCTAATTGTATCCTGTTTGGTTTGTGAAGTCTGGAAGTGAAAGTTTTGGTAATTATCCGCCCTATATGGTGTGAGTTCTATTATAGGTGTTGTTGCAAGGCTCAGATTGCAGATTTCTGATGCAACGCTGTGAAAATGGCCTCCAGGACGACTTGGTTCCTGAGAGGAAAACTAACTCAGCATTATAGTGCAGCTAAACCTGCCTGCAGGCTTTTTTAACGATGGGAAGGAGAGCAGAGGAGAGGAGATGAAATTAAATTAGAGAAGTGCGGATAATAAGGTTTGTGTAGGGAAACGAATGAATGAAAAGACGAAAGAAAAAGAAACTACAAAGAAAACAAATATGCGTAAACAAGGCAGTGAGGGTAGACTAAAAGAAGAGGGAAGGAAGAGAGCAGGAGAGTAGAGGAAACAAGGAGAGGAGAGAAGAGGAGATTGAATAAAAAAGAAGGGAGGCGAGTGGGGAAGAGGGATGCAGATGACAGAAAACTGCTTACATAAGTGTAAGCATCATGCCTGCGCACACACTCACAAACACACACACACACACTCTCTCGTATACACCAGGAATAGTCTTGTGCCCTGAATTTGACTCAAACTTTTTAAAGCTCAGCTGTAGGCTGGAAGCTCCTACTCTGAAAGCAGCAGAGTGTTGATGCATCATTCATTCAAAGACTCTCTAAGGGTTTGTTGCATAAAACACACAATTTCTACAATATGCACAATGCTAATTCAATATGAATACATGAAGGAGGGCTTCTATAATGGTCTCTAGTGTGCAGAGGTTTCGCTGTTTGCGTCACAGACGTCTCTGCGGCCACAGCTGGAGGCATTGTGGCTAAATATATATCAACAAGGAAAGAGGAGAGATTGTTGTGGTCTGGATGAAGGTCAGTTTGGAGAAGTTTGGAGTTAAAATGAAACATCTGATAAAGTACATGTCTATTTAATCTTATTTACTCTGAACATTGCCCTAGTCTCTACTAGGGGTCTGCACAGGACCCAAATTCAGCCTTTAGTAGGATCTTTAAATGTACATAAAATCAACTTCGCGGAACGCTGTCTCTCCTAGGTTTTGTAAATATAACCAAAGGTTCAGAAAAGGGCAAAGATATTGATTAGAAAGGTTGTGGAAAAACATTATGAAAGCTGTATTTTTTTAAGCTAGCAAAGTAGCCTAATTGTGGTTTAACTTTGTTGGAGGGCACTCCAGGAGTTCAGTATTGCGGTTCCATGAAGTCGAGGGACTTGTGTCAAAACTGGGCCAAGATCAAGCTCCAAAACTCCATCCCCCAGTCTCTAACACAGTCTTTCTTTAAAAATTTGAAGCCCAACCAAGAGAACCCAGATGACAGAAGACATTATTCAGCTGTTTTCACAGTGAAAATAGGACTATTCATGACAAATAAATAGATTTTCATGTGTAACTAATGCAAAGAGAAAACACAAAAAAAGGGCGCAGGGGATTTTGCCATTATTAACAAGAAAATTAGACGAATGAGAAAAAATATATAAAATTAATAGGAGGTGCTATTTGTGGGGTGTTGGTGTTTTTAAACTCACAGCCAGTGAAATGGCTTGTTTGGGGTTTCCAAGATCTTGTTATCTGAATTGCCAAGACTTTCTCCACATCTCCAGAGCTTGACCAAATGGAGCTCCTGCAGGACACACAGGATGTTTGCCAGTGATGTTCTGATCAAGTTTTATTTGTTTCATATTGGGTATCTGCCGATGTTGAGTCAGATCCATTAATACTAACATCTGTAGCCTTCTAAAATTTGGCCCACCTTATTTTTCACAAGCTACTGGATCCAAGTTCTGAAGGCCCTGATTCAAAACCATGAAGTTGATCAGGTTACGTTATTGTTATTATGTGGATGATTATTTAACTGGGAGAATGTGACTCCTGACACACGTAAGACTTACCTACCAGCTGAGACATGTCCTTTTAATCGAAGAAAGCGACGGTCAGGGACGGTTTAAAACAAGTGTGTTGTGAGTGAGTGTTTTATACTACTCTTTGCTGATAAGAAATAAAAGATAACGTTAACAGGTTTGTTACCACCAGGGATCAGATTCAGGCATTGGTAAAGGAGATGGACAAAACACAGTAAAGTGCAGGAATGAAAGGATTGGATTTCGATCTGCTTTATTTTAGCTGATATGATCCATGATAATATGTCCCGTAAAACCAATCCTTAGGAGCGGCTCGGGACATCCGCAATGTTTACCGTTCAAGCAGGTATAAATGTCTTAAGAGTATAGTCCTACTTCAGCAGGGCAAGGTTTAAAGGAGTGCAAATAAAAGGGACCAGGAGCCTCCACCAGTCCTACCAAAAACATCTAACATTATATATGTTCTTTGAGGAACTTTAAGGTGCTTGTTGTTTTTTTGTGCGCTTGCAGGAGATACTACAGAGATACAACAAACTGCAAAATCTTCCAGCATAAGACCGTCGTAAAGCATCCACAAAATTAATCCTAGTCTACCCCCTTCTCTGTCCATCTTGCTTCCTAGTGTATTTTGCAAACTGTTGTGGAAAATTTAATTACATTCACACACACAAACACACACACACACACACACACATACACACATATACACACGGGGCTAACTCAGTAATAGTTTCAAGGCTGGCCCGACAGCCCTGTGGAAAATATGACTGCCTTCTCTTTTCCACTGGCAATTTACACCAACAGGACGCCTGTTTTTCCCTTCCTCACCTCTTCAACCCCCTTCTCTTCTGTCCCTCTCTCCATCTTTTTCTCCTTCGCTTTTTGCTTTCTCTGTTAAATGGAAACATGTTGGTCAAACAGCCACAGCTGTGGAAGAACCGCTGTTTCGAAAAGGAAAACTATGTAGGTACAGTGTATATACTGTATGAGCGCGTGCCAGCGGACAGAACATGGAACATGGAATTCTCTAACGGCCTGAATTGGTGCTGTGTCACATAATGTTTCCCAAGTTAACCACAGGGTGTGCATGTGTGTGTCTGTGCCTCTTCAGAGCAGCGGCAGGACAATAAATGCACTTTTCTGTGCAAAATACTGAGCAGCAGAATTAATGAAGAATTTTTTTTTTTTTTTAACTGAATAAACTTTTAAACGGTTTAAACAATAATGTCAACAGGCCGTCCATTTAGTTGCTTTTCTTGAGCTTTTGATCGTATAACATTAAATTCCCTTAACAGATGGAGTTTGTCAAATTGTTATGACGTCACATTTCTGTTTTTATTTAAAGGCTTCATGTCCATTCTGGCTTAAAAGTTGAGGTTGAACGCTGACAAGGTTCATTTAGACATTCTGTAGGAGCTGGATCTGCTGAGGAAGACTGTATAATACAACTGAAAGCACCAGACCAGCTTCTAAATTGACCAAGTGTTTTTTGGCAACTGCTGTTTCCAAGTTCAAGAATTAAATTTAAAAACAATTTGTTACAGAATTTGAGGTGAACGTTATAATTTTAACAGCTGTAAGTTGTAAAAACTGGTGCAGATTGTTCGAAACAATTAGGCGCAAATAAAACCAAAATCTAAGTTAATGACTGGTGCAGGGGATTCAACATGATGTGCGTTTTAAAAGCCTTCATCTCATCAGGGCAAAAGCAAAATCTTGCCACACATTTTTTAACAGGGATACTGTTCTCATGCATTTTGACCAACTCTACTACTGCCATGCTTTCAAGGTGCTGTAAATGAAAACCAACACTTCCTTTATGGGTTTCACAATTAAAGTTTTCCAGGGAAGATTAGGGAGAATCCCAGATGAGCTGCTGGAAGCATTTTAATTTGGAACAGATGGAGGAAGTGTTGACTCTGCATTAGAAAACAAAGGAACAACATGCTAATTTGCTGTGGAAATTGGAGTAAATTAGAAAACAAGGCCGCTATTTGAGATGTCAGAGTAATTTTGCTTGCCACCAAACATCACTGATTCTGTTTCTTCATGAACAGTAGTGGGATGTGTAATTTCTGCATATTTTCTATCAGGTGATTTAACAAAACAAACATTTTTCAAAACACAGAAGCCATTATAAATCAAAGAAACCACAATTTAGTGTTTTTTTGACGTGACGGTGAAGGTACTTTTTCAGGACTATTATGGTAGAAGCTTTCTTGTGTGTGTGTGTGTCATATAAAGCCGAAACCACATGCTAACACACATACATACACGTCAGTTGTGTACATTGGACAGCGCTGAAACAGAACAGAGAGTGACCTCACCTCCTAAGACTTTAGGACTGGACACACATAATTACACGTGTACAGTACACGAACACAACCCTTCAGCAATCATTGATTAACATATCTCCTCAGACACACACACATTTGGGATTAAACACTGTGTTTTTGGTCTGTTGTTTGACTTGTCTGTTACTGGTAAATGTAAAAAATCTACTCCGGCCAGTCTGGAAGGTGGAAAAAGACCCTCACCCTGTCTTTACTCTCCATCTTAAAACCCCTCAGACTTTTCTGTGAGTTCATCCGAGAGTTAGGAAAAACTTTTTTGAAATAAAACATATTTCCTCCTTTATCTGATGATTTTGTTTGCTTTTTGCCTTATTGAGTAATTAAGTCTCCACCCTCCATTACAGACTTTTTTTCAACCATATTTTGGTGGTTTAGTTTAAATGTTGCAGTGGTTTGAGACGGTCAGCATTTTCTTCTTCTCAGGCTCTCCTTTCTTGAGAAACCACACAAGTTTTCACTCCTAACAACACATTCAAAACTCTCCTGCAGATCACCCATAGAAGCCCGCAGGGGACAGTATTTGCATTTGTGCGTGGAAAAAAAGTCAACAAGTGAAACATTACCCTGAGGGAATGTAGAAGATAGCACTATTATTTATTAGCTGCTGTGTGCAACCACTTATTTAAAGGTTTCACTTCATTTTACCAACTTGACTGGAACCTTTTGCATCGTAATTTATGCACATTATGAATATAATTATCGTGACTTTCATTAAAATTGAAGTGTTGTAACGTGAAAAAACTAAGTAGATCATCTGGGAATTTTTGGGTTTTTTGGTAAATTTTAAAATAGAAAAAGTGTCTGATGAATGTGAAGCAATAGTTCATAAAGTTAGAATACTTCATCATCGAGCAGCGTTAAGTTTGGAGTATTTCCGTTATGTAACTGAGGCTTTTATAACAGCAATTCAGCACCAGCACCAGCAGCAGCAGCAGCACTGTAACCTTGGCACACCAAGAACTTCCTCCTCCCACACATGCACGCACACACACACACACACACACACACACACCCTCATCCTGTCTCAACGAAGCTGCCTGTGCTGACACCTCCCACACACATACTCTATTCAGGGCACACACACACAGACACACATATTTTTTCTGACCAAAATATCTTGTAGCATAATTGACTTCCTACCTGCTGTAAATCACTGTCTACTAGCTGTCTGCTCGTGTGTGTGTGTGTGTGTGTGTGTGTGTGTGACACGTGTGTGTGTAAATCACAGTTCACATTAAGTTCATTTGATTCATCTCTCTCACACTCTCTTAGATTTAATTTCAGTCATTTCTGGAGAGCCTCTTTATTCTGTCATTTGCGCCTCCTTGCTCACAGTCTCTTTTAAATCCAGATCTGTAGCGATGCCTCTGCGTAACAGATGATTGACAGCACTCAATTAAAACAAAACATGGTTATGTCAACATCAACAGTAGGCAAGTTAAGTCCTCGGCTGACAGAGTAAAAATGCTTTTTACACAGAGCATAGACTCTTGAAACTTGAAGTAGTGAGTTTTAGGTGATGTTATTTATATTTCAGAAATAAATTGAATTCTATTTCTGCCTCTGTGGCCGACCGAAATTCCCTACTTGGATGTTTTAAGCAAAAATCAATATTTAAACGCTGCTGTAATGCTAGAGGCATCCACCTGCTACGTATCTTATGGGCTCATTTATGTGTTAATTTATCACTACCTGGTAAGACCAAAAAGCGGCAGAGTAAAACTATTTTCTCTTTTCAGAATATGTACCGCTGGAAATGATCTCCTCAAAGGTCAGAACTATCAGAAAAAAATGTCCTGACACAACACATTTGTGTGTCAACATTGGACACTAAATTCAAGTTTGTTTGTGTTGTTGATTCACATACTGAGTATGAACAAAATGCGGTTTCTCACCGTCCAAGGTGCTAAACACAAAGTCACAATAATTCAACTTACAAGACAAGACAGAGCTGATCTGTTACTGTAAGGAGGAGGGAGCATGGCGTGACTGGAGCATTATAATAAATGCATCGCAACTCGTATCTGAAGTATATGGACCTTAGATGTATATATATACTTGAATATGAACATGCTGATTGCTTTGAAATTTAACTGTGATGAATGCTGGTGTGGTGGGGCCCTTACTACTGCTTTTGTCTGGTGAAAAGTGTGCATCTTCAAAAATTTTCCCAACAAGTATCATATCAAATACATACAAAGTTGTCAGCTGACAGAAACAATTTCTAAACAATTAATGACTGTGTGATGGCTTATTCACACTGCATTTGATTGTTGGTAGTTAATGTTGTCGTTGCATTGATTGATGTTGTCCTGCTTTTCTATCTATTATCTAATTTTAAGGATACATTAGATTCTAGTCCTACATTTGGGACCGTCCCTCTTACAGGTAATTGCCTGAATTTTAATGTTGGTCCTTCAGAGAGAAAATAGCTCCTTCAACGAGCGAGGTCTTCTTTCTAGAGCTGCCTTCTTGTTATGCAGTTCAGCACTCTCACTCATTGTAAAAGAGGAAGAGAGGGTGGTTTTGCGCCCACCAGAGCAGAAAATAGACTAAAATTCAATGCAGCTCCAGTAAAAGACGGACAGGTTACGAGAAAGTCTCACTCTGTTTCAACTGGAAAAGCTCTCTCTACCTACACATATAACCCAGAGGTGACAGCAACCAGCTCATGTACTTTCTTTGGAGGTTGTCAAAAAGCTCTCTGGGAAACGTAGGAAGTATGTAACAGAATTAGAAGTAGAGGAGACAAGTTGAAACGGGAAATGGAAAAGGTGATATATTCCTATAAATTGCTCTAGATTAACATCTAAAATTTTAACTTGGAGACTTGGAGTCATTTGGTTTGAAGCTGAGATTCCTGATTAAGATTCCTTTGAGAAACTGAATCAGTATGTAAATCCACATGTGTTCCCCTCCTGCAAAAATCTTCTTCATGCTTATAAATTTGTGTCAACATGTCTTGCTGGGAGCTTCCTGGTTAAACCACACCCTCCTGCGGTTGCTCAGGGGGGCAGTAGTTGTAGTACTTCAGAAGGCAATGTTTCGAATTTCCATTCAGGTGTAAGCCTTTTGCAAACAGCAAACTTATATACACACATGCCTTTTTAATTATCAACACAAAGTTTCATAAAACTTTTACCTGGCCTGATGTAAGAAAGCAGGTATTGTAATATAACTGCTGAGCAAGTGTATTTTTATTTATAAAACTGCTGGCGGGGGGTGAAATTGGCCCTACGTTTTATTTGGACTGGCACCGAGAAGGTCTTAAAATGTTTTAACTTCAACTTTGCAGCGACCTGCAGTCGGCCTGCTTACGGTTTGATCATACACTGTTATTGTTTTCACCTAAAAACTAAAAGAGATTTTTTTCTCTTAGAGATAACTGCCTTTCTTCAAATTTTGTTGAGATTATAATAGTGTTTTTATTTTTGTTGTCGTAGACTCCTTTCAGACCTCTGTATCGCTGCCCACAACTCGGAATTGTTCAGCAATTCAAATAGGTCTTATCTCCTCATGTACTAGCTTTGTAGGGCCAAAAGGCTTCGATGAGACAACCCTAATGCCGGACAAAAGCCTTAATTTGATGCAAAACCCTGGATTAGCAATAGCAAAAAATACTGCTCTCTATACTATTTGTGCATTGGCATGGTTAAAGTTAGGAATAGATTGTGGTTGTAGCAAGTAAATATAGTTAAAGTATGGCTAGGGTTAAGAGATTACAACATTTTTAGGAAAAGATCACGGCTATATAAACAGCCTAACAAAAAAACTCAGCTGTTATTTGGAGGTATGTATGAGTTCCAGTGTCCTGCATGAAAGTCAGATGAGCTTCACAGTAATCGTCAAACTCCACACCCTTAAATCAACATTTTTCTTTAATTGACATGACAAACATAAAGCTAGCTGCACTAATGAACTTCTACCCCAGCTTCCAACAGAACAGATATTTCAGGTCGGCATGAAAATTATGTTGGACTAAACAATGAAGTGAAAACTGAGTGGCTATTCAGTCTGATTATCACTGTAATGAATAACCATTAACTTAACTCTACAGACAGATAGAGGACGGTTGAAATACCTGGTTATTATGCCAGTAGATGGACCGATTCCCAATTCACACTAAAACACACACACACACACACCCTCTTTAGTCCAGCTTATTGTTCCAGTAACTTCTGTCTCCCTCCAGGTAAAACAAAGGTAGTGTTTTAATGAAGGTGTGTGTGGTTTTCGGTCCAGTTGGGGCCAAACAGAGCCGAGCCAAAAAACAAACACACTGCCAGCTGCCCTCGATCGCCCCTTCCCTCTCCCCTCTCTCTCTCTCTCTCTGGCTATACAAAGTGGTTAATCACTGAATGGAAACCATTAGTAACATGTTTAAATAATTTACAAAGCGTCTGACCACCCAAAGTACCAGAACACTTCGTCTACCACTCAGAAATACGAACCCGGCCTTTGTATATCTGTGTGGGTGTATGTGATTGTGTCCGATCCATGCATACACGTATTTCGGGTATACGTATACCAATTTGTGTGTGTGTGTGTGTGTGTGTGTGTGTGTGTGAGGAGAGTCGGCGTACTGCAACTTGATATCAGCTGGCATGGCACTCCTCACCGGCTAAGTCCCACATGAAAGCACAACGTTACCTCACCTGAGTCCTTAATGCCTCTCCTTAGTCCTAACCCTAAATCTGCACTTTTTAGGTCTCTTTGTTGTGTCTTTGTTCCCTCATTTGTATCCTCATTCCCTTTCTTTGGTCTTTGTTTCCTCTACTTATACCTGTTTTAGTCTCTTTATTATATCCTTGTTTCCTCATTTGATCATTCCTCCTGTTCTTTTGGTCTTTTTTTCCCTCTCCATGGTCTCTTTGTTTCTCTCCTGAATTGTCGTCCTCTCTCCTGCTATGTTCTTTTTTATGTTGTGTCCTTATTCCCTCATCTGTATACTTGTTCCCTTTCTTGAATCTGTGTTTCTTTTTACTTGTTCTGTCCTTATTTCCTGTTATCTTGTGGTGCTGTTCCCTCCCCTCTTGTGCCCACTGTATACTTATTCCCTCAGTGCATTGTTACTTTTTATGCTTCATCCCATGTCCCCTGCTTTATTCCCTAGTGTTGCTCTCCCCTTTACATTCTTGTCTCCCTTTTTGTGTCATTATTTCGTTACCTATATCATTCTTTCCTTTCTGTGTCCTTGTTTCCTGTCCTGTATCCTGTATCCTAAAAAATCAGATATGAAACATTAATCCCAAGCTGTGGATCTATTGTTTATTTGTGTTCTGCTTATGGTTTTATGCTAAGAGCTATATTATGCTGCATATGCAAAAGGGTGACAGACAGGGCAAGACAAACACATACCCCTACAGACACACAAAGATATTTTCTCTGTTTTTGTGTCACAGGAATTCCAACCACTCCAGTTGGTATGCAGCACCCTGGCGGGCCAATTTAAGAATAACTAGCCACCGCGTGTGCGCGCACACACACACACACAGGCAAACACACACTGTTATACCAGAAGCCAGCTCTGCCCTCGTCTGGGTCTTTCATTGAAGGTAAATGAGAGGCTTATCTACTGCATATCTGAACAAGACACTGTAGGAGAGGGATTATTGGTGTGTGTCAGAGAGAGAGAGAGATGAATGCATCACCATCCTGATCTGAAACACTCAAGCACACACACCCACACTGAAAAACATACACGCTGATAATGATACAAGGAGAGAAGGGGATTTGCACAAATGTTGATCTATTATCTTGTCGTTTTTGGCAACATTATTCCCGACTGTCATTCCAATGAAGCTGGATGAAATGAAGTGAAAGAAAAAGAGAGACAGAGAGGGCGCCTCCGGCCTTCAGGATTGAACAGCCTCCCACACACTTCATAGAACACCACACACACACACACACACACACACACCCACACCCACACACACAGCCTTCTGTTCTTACTGCATGGTTAATGCCCACACAGTATTCATACCTACAGGGTTTGGGAATATGTGTGCGTACTTGTACATACCTGCATTCACCTCACTTCTCCTGAATTTCTTGCAGATCATTGTGTATCAGCGCGTTTAGTTTCCACTGAACATCTGTCTTGTCAAGCACAAGAGGTCCAAAAAAAAATCTGGGGAAAATGTGTGCTTCTAAGACACAGTGGTGATATCCCTCTACACTATGAACGTCTTGAGGAACAGGAGTTACAAGCAGGCCACCATAGAACAAACCACTCGCTACAAGAACATTTTATTTCTAAATAGACAACATTTAAATCCAACAAAGCTCTTCTAATCACTCTGTGTAGTATCAAAAAAGTATTCATTATCAGAAAAGTGTCATCAAATGTCTGTTCAGATTGGTAATGCTGTTGCTTGTGCAGCTGCTTGTGTTGCATTCACAATGTATGTTGATTTATACTTGACATCGGGTTAACGCTAGTCCCTCTGTTGCTTAGGTTTTGATTCATAGTTGTACTTTAGATTGCAACTATTGATAGCATCACAACAACACTAGTTGTGATATAGAGTGATGGTTGGGTATGCACGTACATACAGGTTGTCTAGTCATAATAGACTTTTGATAGTTGCGTTTACGTTCTTTCGTTCACTATGACAGAGAGCAGCAGTAGCAGCATGTACTTGTGCTACTTGTGTGTTACTGAATAAGGGAATTACTGATACTGCTGATTGCTGTCTTTACTATTAACACCGCTATCTCCATCAGCATCAGAAACCTGAAGCAGAAAACACAGGCAGCCCAAGCTGTCCGATTACATTTCTTGCAATCTTCAAATGAGACCCAAACCTATTTAAAACAGTTCTAGCAATCAATAAATTATATGAATAAGCAAGAAATGGTCTAGTTGCAAGCTGCGGATTCTTTATTGCTTCTAATAATAAGATCACCATAAGATGACCATAAATCAGTCAGGGGTTGTTCAATGAATTCATGGAGGTGTTTGCATTCAATTCAACTTACAGCAAATGTGCTCGCGGGGTGTGATCCTAATGTCTCATTAATGTTTCTGTCCAATCACACCCTTTCTATCTGTGATTGGATAACTAAGGACAAATTATAGTTACTGGATCATTCAATTTGCCTACACATAAACACAAAAAAAGAAACTAAGAAAATAATTCAGTGGGTATAAAACACCTTCTAGATCTATTTCCATGTCTATGAAAGCTGACTGATCTCCGCTCCTTTATGTTAAGTAACTCTGGTTATTTAAAGCATTCTGATAGATCACCTTTGTGCGAGTGTTTTCAGTGTGTGTGCCTTACTATTTTTACCTCTGAGTATAGCCTCTGAATGCATCTTGTTCTGACCTACCTACAACTTGGGTGTCTCGTCATGCCCTTTGCCAGCCTACACACACACACACACACACACACACACACACACACACACACACACACACACACACACACACAACTTGTAAGCACACTTCCCACGCTCATACACACTCATAAACACACACCAGTAGCTATGTCTCTCCTACGCACAGGAACTGGGGCAGGTTGTGTTGGTGCATGTATGAATAAAGCTTTATATAAGCCATTCACTACATGCTCCCACTCACTCTGCAGACTGCGACCATTCAACACTTTCATTACAAAACCAGTTACCTTACATAAGGTTAAACTGGAGTTTAACCAAGTATTATCTGCAATTCACTGCTGGGGTGTTATGGGTGTGTGTGTGTCAGTAGGTCAGATAACTGTCAAGATATGTGTGATAGCAGACGGTAAAGCTGCAGCAAGCAGGTTCGTCCTTTGGTGACCCCAAATGGCAACAAGAGTCACAGTAAGTGTTTGAATTTTGAAAACTTCAGTAGCCAGAAATGAAGTTAAATTTGGCTGTTTGGGTTGAGATAACAAAGAGGTTGAACTTGGTGAGTGGTGAGTTTAAGTGTATATATATTTTACTCCAGAGTTGTTCACTAAAGTCATCTTTGGTTAGTGGACAGACCTCTTTCCAAAGCAAATACATGGCAGCAAAAATATATTCAGTCAAATTCACTTAGGGCTACTTTGAATTTAGCTGCGCTTCAATCTAAGAAAAGCCTACTACTACATTCTTTAGATTAGCCTTGACCCAGGAGCATCATGTTATGTACCATGGTCCCGGATGGCTATCAGAGGGAACCCAAAAACAAATTTGGCCAAAGTGACTGAATGTTTGATTTACTTCTTACAGCAATCTGGGATCATTACATGGATCAAAGCTAGACATACAGAAGGGTGATATTGATGTGTAAAGTATGTAAGGGGTGTCCAATGATAGCAAGCTGGCGCAAAAAACTCAACTTCACGAATCATGAATTAAGGATGAAAGACGAAGTTTTTCAAACTGCGAAGCAATTAAAAACATGTTTGGTGTTATTTTTCCAAGCGGTGAATCTTTTTGACTAACACTAAACCTGACCTTAATCCAATGTTAATTTACCCTGGCCTAAGTTTTAACCTAACACTTACACTAATCAGCTCCCCATTTTGGCACATCCCAGCTACTATACCTTTATTTCTTCTTGTGTGTGGTGCATCCAGTGTACACTACAGGCGTAAGATGAAACAAAAACCATGACGCTGCGATACCGGTGTGTTTCACTCTACTAGTAATAGTACCACACACAGTATTGTTCGTAACATCGTTATCATCATCCTGTGTTCCTTCCTGGCCAAACTGAATACACATTGTTCCTAACAGAGTCAGTCCTTTGGGTTTCAGTCCACATTCTTACACTCTTAACGCCATGGAAAACATAAAAATATTACCCAGGTCTGAGCTAATGTTTCTGGTGTGTGTTTCTGTGTGTGTGGGTGGGGGGGGGTTGCATGTGAAATACACAAGGTAGCCCAAAGTTAACATTCCTGCTGCTAAGAATACAACATATTTTCTTCAAGTGCTATATATAGATCTCACATTGGGCCCCCAGACACACACGTCATTGAGCCCTGCTTACCAGCACCGAGGCCACACAGTGTCTGTGCGTGTGTGTGTGTGTGTGTGTGTGTGTGTGTGTGCGTGTGTGTCGCAATCAGAGTGCGAGGGAGGTTTAAACCGATGATGAGAAAATACAAAGCAAAAATGCAACTTCAGCAGGCTTTTGTGTGTGTGGAATGCAACTCTGTGCTTCTTCTGCTGTCAGGTGTTGGTGTGGTTAAGAAACGTTAAACAACGGAAACACACACATACGCTGTGTCTACTGCAGTGTTTGCAGTGCATTTGCAATACCTGCAAGTACTGTATCTACCCATGTGTGCTTCTCTTTTTTTTTGTGTGTGTATTCTCTTGTTTGCTTTTCAACTTAGTACATATCAAGTTAGATCAAACTATAACAACCAGTGAGGAAGGAGAGGTGTTTGCGCTGATGGTTGCTCTTGGCTCGACTTGGTCTTTTTGGACGCCTACACATATTATGACACTCCAACGTCACTTCCACAGTGCTATTTTTAAGCCTTTGTGTCTTTTTAGGAACAGCGTGGGTTTGCTTTGCATCGGTGACTCACTGAGTGGAAGGAGGAGGGGAGGGCGGGAGGGAGGAGGAAGGGGTGGAGAAGGCAAAAAGCACAGATGGATTCCAGTGTGAAGAAAGTAACTGAGCAATCAATGACATTTACATTCGCACATTAGGCATGTACTTGACAACTCTCTGTACAACAATGTATGGTATTGTATTGCATTTAGCAGCCAAAATGTGACATCTTGTTGTTAATTACTTCAAGTTTCAACACCAGACAACTTATGGTAAAAGAGAGATGTCCGGCAATAGCTTGAATTGTTATCGGCACCATGATTGAGTTTTTGATTGTATTAATGGATAATTTTGGAACTAATTAGCTCTTTTGTTTTGCTGCAGGTCTTTTGGTGAGACAACTGGATGACTTGGGAAGCTACAGAAAGAGGAAGAAAAGTTAGTATTTGTCCTTAATAATCAGTATGTTGTTAACCTTTATTTATTACAGCTGTTAAATACTGCTAACTTAAAACATGCTCCACAAGTCACCAAACATTGTTCTTTTTTGTGTGTCCTCTCCAGATCACTCAAGGATTGTTCTGCCTTTAGATGAACTGGACAGAAAAACAACACACAGCATCATTAGTGTGTTTACAAAATGGCTAAAGGAGAGAAACATTTCTGATGTTATCCACTAAGGTTCCCCTTTCATTTTCACTTTCTGATACATGTTTCCAGTCTGGCTTTACAATCGGTCTATTTCAGCGATGGACGGATACTTCCTTTATCTGTGAACTTGTCGGCACCCACAAAGGTTCAGCTATCATGCCTGGTAGTTTTGGGACCTTGTAACCCTCCAGAACCTACCCTCCCAACTCCCCCACCATCCCCTCGATCCTCCCTCTTCTAATCCGCAGAAGAGCTTCATGAAAATGGAGGCTCGTGAATCAGCGGCCCCTGGGCAGAAGTGCTCAAATAAAGAACCAGTGAAGGAGAAGATGCCACTGCAAAGAAAGTGGGTATCCGAGCCATCTGCACACACCAAACGAAGCACTTTTGCTGACCCAGAGGCAAAACACCGTGAGAGTTTGCCGTGTGGTGCCACCGGGGGATCAGCACCCCAGCAGAAGTATGCATTTACAGGAAATTCTGGAAAGCTGCTATCTGGACCCTCTGCAGTTGGGGCCATAGGTCCACCATCTCAAGACCCCCAAGGGCCCTTTGCTCAGGGATTCCCAAGGGGATACTCCTACCAGCTGGGCCAACCGTACCCTCAGCACCCCCAAACTGAGCGCTTCCACTCAGGAGCCAAACCCCAGCCAGGTCTAGAGCCTCATGCCTGGCCATTTGCTGGCCAGTTGCCCTCGGATGACCTGTACCCTGTAGGACACCCAGGACATACTCACCCTCACGGGGCTGGGGCAGGGAGGTTTCCCCGCCAGAAATCTCCCAGTTTACCAAGCTCCTTCGGACAGTATTCTCAGTCAGGCCCTGAGCCTGGAGAGGAGGGCTACAGCAAAAAAGAGCAGAAACCGAAAAAGCCTGGTAAGTACATCTGTCACTATTGTGGTCGTGCTTGCGCCAAGCCCAGCGTCCTGAAGAAGCACATCCGTTCACATACTGGAGAAAGGCCATATCCTTGTGTACCCTGTGGCTTTTCCTTCAAAACCAAGAGCAACCTTTACAAGCATCGCAAGTCCCATGCTCATGCCATCAAGGCTGGACTCGTACCATTTTCAGAGCTAGCTGTGGCCCGCAGTGGGGACATGGACCAGGCATCCCCAGTGGGTGAAGCCGAGGTCCACTCAGATGGAGAGCAGAGTACTGACACAGATGAGGAAGGTGTGGAGGGCTCCACTATGCTGACTGACAAAGGCAGCCCTATCCCACAGATCTCCTTTGAAGCTGACAAGAATACAGGTAAATTTCCATCAAGATGCATTTTTAATAGTTAATGGATAATTTCAGTAAATTTAAAGCTATGCCCTATTTTCACTAGTAGGTACAAAAAGTTTTGGAAGTCGTGCAGAAGATGGCTTCAGCTGGCACAATCGCCCTGAACAAATCTCGCAGCCATTGCAGCCTGTTCACGGCTGCCGAGTGAAGCCATCTTCTGCACAGATTCCAAAACATTTTGTACCTACTAGTCTTTTCAACACCAAATATGAGAAAATACCAAAATTATCCTTTAACCACCTTAAGAATATCCATAAAAAACACATAAAAATTATATTTTGCCAATTTGAAAGTGCCAGTAATGCATTTCAATTTTTACAGCATTACTCTACTCTGACTGCCTACTCAGCTGCACTCATTCTTTGTCTATATTTCTTTTTTGCTCAAAAATATACTTCATCCTTCTGCTTTTTCATGCTCTACTTCACTTTGCTCTATATCATACTCTGCTTTTTCTCACTGTATAGGTGGTGTGGAACCAGCATACGCTGACTCAGCTGAAGAGCTGCCTGTGGCGTCTATGAAAGTGCCTATCCTTATTGTCCCCAAACCTGGGGGAGTCCCCTCTACAGGGATGGAGTGCCCACCCTTTCAGGACATAAAGCACCACATGTTGGCATCACAGCCTGGCGGAAGAGCGCATTCACTGGATGATTCTCCCACCATCAAACAACGTTTGGCCCTGAGGCTGAATGAGAAAAGAGGCCAGGACTCTGACTCTGCCATGTCCCAATCTCTGAATCTCCTCAGTCCTCACAGCAAAGGCAGCACAGACTCTGGCTACTTTTCACGCTCTGAGAGTGCAGAACAGCAAGTCAGCCCTCCAAATACTAATGTCAAGACGTACGAAGAGATTATGTTCGGTCGGACTTGGTACTACCGACCCAATTCCAGGTCCACAATCCACAGACAGTCTATCACGGTGGGCATGGCAGGGGCAGACCTGGCTTGCTTAAAGCAATCAGGTGCTATCCTGGACATGGCAAAGATATCTGAGGATCATATCTGTTTCAGAGGGGATGTAGGAGTCTCTGGAGATCCCAAGCAGTATCCAACAGGACCCTGTCAAAGTAGTACAGGGCTTCTGGAGCCTCCATCAGATTCTGGGACCCTTATTAGGAGTAACTCCATGCCAACTTCCTCCCCTCCTAACCTTAGTGTCCCACCAGAGATTCGAACCAGCCACTCCTTTGATGAGATGATGACATCAGATGATGTGTTTTACCCACCTCGCAGACTCAGAAGACAGGCTGCATTTGAACATTCAGCCAATGAATCCCATGTAGGAGAGGCTGAGGTCTATGGACACAAGAATTTAGCTTCATCTCTGGGTATAAAGATTAGTGAGCGCAGCCCAGGAGTCCTAGAGCACATTGCCTACAGTCCATATGGTACTAAAGTTAGCATGTCAGAAATAGCCACAAGAAAAAGGAGGAAAGAGAAGAGTGTTGGGGATGAAGAGGACAGCCCTGGGCACTGTGACAGTAGCTGTAGTGGTTCAGTGGAGATGGCAGGGGACTATGAGTTTAAACAAGGTAGTCTTGATGGATCTAGAGCCACCCCGACAGGGAAGGGTTCTCTTCACAGTGCTCACAGCCAGTCTGACAGCTTTGATACTTGTGCCAGCATGTGCTCTGAGGACATCGCACTGTTTCCTGACTCTGAGGGCAGGAAGGCAGCTGGGAACGTCATATCAGTCATCCAGCACACCAACTCCCTCAGCCGGCCAAATTCCTTTGAGAAGTCAGAGTCCTTTGAGCAGCTAGGATATCAACCTTCAGATAAAGCTCCATCTAGCCAGTACTCTGAGCAGTCGGACACAGAGATCTTTGAAGATGCTCTGAGTCCTGAATCTGCCCTACTGAGGACAGAGAGCATGGAGCAGCAGCTGCAAAGTGACAGCGACGTGGCCTCCCTTTCATCTTCGTCAGCTGCTGCCTCACCTGGTCAGCCTTATCACATCCCACACAAACTAGTACGACAACCGAACATCCAAGTTCCTGAGATCAGGGTGACGGAGGAGCCAGACAAGCCTGAGAAAGACACAGAAACTCCACTGACCAAGGAACCAGAGAAGCAACAACAGCATGTGGAGGAGTTCCAGTTGCCACAGAGGAGTGACACACTCTCTCAGATGCCATCGGAAAAGCTCCCACCCAAGAAGAAGAGGCTGCGCCTTGCGGACATGGAGCACTCATCTGGGGAATCAAGCTTTGAGTCGACCTGCACCAGCCTTTCTCGCAGCCCCAGTCAGGAAAGCAACCTGTCCCACTCTTCTTCTTTCTCCATGTCCTTTGACAGAGATGAAGGCCTCAAGTCTGCCTCACCCACCAAACAGGTATCCAATTATATATTTAATGCTTTAAAGAATATTAACTACTCCTCCAGCAGTTGTAGTACAGTTTTCGTAGCATGCACTGGTATGGTTACGGTACTACTGTTATATACTTGTAATGGCTCTAACTGGCTATATTCTAATAAAACACCTGTAAAAGACACATTCCCAATAAGTCGAGTATGACAATTATTTTGTGTAATTCTGAACCAGGATGACTCGTTGGCATCTGGTGGTGGACCTAAGCAGTCTGAGTTCCTGACGGTGCCTGGCAGTGGTCATTCCAGCCACCACCAGCAGAGGGAGATGAGGAGGTCTTCATCGGAGCAGGCACCATGCACGCTGCCCACAGAGTTGCCTGAAATGCGAAGCAAATCCTTTGACTATGGAAGTTTGTCCTCCTCCAGACAAGGAGAGATATACTCCAGTGCCTCTGCAATGAAGGAACGCCGGCGTGGATATCTTGTCCGACAGGTAGCGTAAAAGATTCCTTCTACTGTAATTCTTAAAAACTGAAAGTTCTAGTGGGTCATTCAGATAAGCTGTTGATTGTAGTTCTGAAGTTTGAGGGCCTATGCTTCCTGATGTAGTTGATAGAGGAAAAGGAGAGTTCTGTAAGGTCTAAGGCAACACTAGATACTGGTGTCATAGAACCTCCCGTTCTACTTCATCCAAATTTCCTTACACAATATTAACATTGTGACTGCACCTACACTTAGCAAGTATCACAAAATGTTATTTCATTATGACTGACCAACTCCCTACTTACACATACATTTGACAGGCTTCACTGAGTGTTTATCCAGAGGCAGTCACCCAGGAACCAGCGGTTGCTGAGATGTCAATAAAACAGGAGAGTTTGGAACATGGGGCATGGCCTGGCCCAACAGGATCGCCCCACGGCAGCAGTGATGTACCGTGTAGAACTAAGAGGGTTGGCAGCAGCATTGGTAAGTGATGCCTTGACTTGCTTCAGTGAAGCCTTGTATCACTGAAACTATATTGTCACATGATCTGTATGAGTTTTAAATTTTTTTCCATTGATAAATTTACTTGACTAAGAGTAAGGCTGAAACAAGAACTCAGTTGACAGTTGTATAATAATTTGTGATACTTAAAGCTGTCTGTGAAGATTCTCAGTCATCCAGGTCAAAGTTATCCAAAGAAGGTTAAGGTCAAGGGCAACTGGACTTGGTTGAAGATACTAGAATCTAGTATTTTTATCTAGTATCTTCAACCAAGTCCAGTTGCCCTTGACTTTAACCTTCTTTGGATCCTTCAAGTTGCATCATAACATCTTTTGGGGTATTTCTCTTCTCAGTAGACTAGGCAGGATGTGAAGTGTTTATTATAATATTGTACCCAATGAGTTATACATTTCTAATACCAAAATGTGGGAGTAGCATGTGGGATTTCCTTTGTAGAAAAGGATTTCATTTCAAAATACAATACTTGTTATTGTATGCACAGGTGTAGGATCTCACCAACACCAGCACCACCAGCATCTCCTACAGCAGAGTATCAGTGAGGATAGTCTGCAGGACGAACCTCTCTATGTCAGGTAAGAAAGTCTGGGTTTCCCCTGTACAACCCTAAAATTACTAATATGAAAAGATAATTTGTAAAAAGAGTATTTGTATTCAATACTACTAGTACTATTTCAACAAGCTATTATCTGTGCTACTTCTCCAACTGGTTCTATTATTACAATATTATTTTTACATAAATAATGCTTACTATGATTTGAAGAAGTATTCAACCTTTTCTCTATAAAAGGTCCCAGCAGCATCGCTTGCAGGCCCAGGGCTCTTCATCTGAGGGAGAACATCCAGGTCTTGAGGTCATGAACAAGGAGGTAATCCAGCAGTACCAGAGTGCCCCCCCTTTCCTTTCCTTCCAGCAACCGGGTCTGTTCTGGAGCCAGGAGGCTAGCCAGACACCCAGACAGCAGCTGACCCTCCAGGCCCAGCAGCAACTCCAAAAACTCCACATCAGATCACCAGGCAACCTGCCTGGACATGCACTCCACAAACAACAACCGCTCCACTCCTTGCAGCAAATCCATGATCAACAGTCGTATGATGGAAAATCAGAAAATCCAAGCTCTCACATATACCCTGTCTCTTTCTCATCTCGCACATCTCCCCTGTCCCAGCAACAGCAGCAAAACTTTGTCTCTCTCTCCTCCAAGCACTCCCTGCCCAGCTCCACCACCAGCCCCATTCTTCTGCAGCAGATTCAGCCTGTGTTTGCCACCCAGAATCTGGGCTCCCAAGCCTCCATGCCCGGTATGCTGGTTCCTGTGCGGATCCATACCCATGTGCCATCATTTGGTAGTGTTATGTACACCAGTGTTAGCCAACTGATAGCTACCCAGGGCAGTGGAGCACAAGGGATAGGCTCAGCCAGACCAGGCAGTGCTGACAACAGCAACATGTTTCCTCCAGGTGGTGTTGTAAGTGTCAGCAAAGCACCTGGAGGAATTGGAGGAGGCATAAGTGGGGCAGGTTTCAACCTATCACACTTTCTGGGACAGACTGATGGCGCGGTGCCACGCTACCCACTCTGGAAGGTTCCAGATTCACTGCCAGAGCAACGCCTGAACACAGGGATCCCACTGTCACTAACATCAGGCACCATATCCACCACAGATGCCTCTGGATCTGGCATTGGAGGCAGCAAGCGCATGCTTTCCCCTGCCAGCTCTCTGGAGCTCTTCATTGAGACTAAACAGCAGAAAAGAGTGAAGGAGGAGAGGATGTATGGACAGATTGTTAAGGAGATGAGTGCTGTGGAGCTAAGTGGAACTGAAAGCAGAGAGAAGGGGCAGGGTAGAGTTCAGCGAGCTCGGCTGAAGAGCGAAGGCTCCATGAATGATTCTGAAAGGATGTCCTCCTCTCCTCCTTTAACTGACTTCCCAGTTGCCACCAAGATTGCCATTCCTGTCCGCTCCTCTGCCCCCCACCTCCCTGATGTACCCCGAGTGGATAGCTTCACGCCTCCTCTTCAGATTGTCACAGACCATTCCTCAGTTTCGGTGGCCGGGACTCCCCAGAGGAGCTTGACGTGGACGATTCAGTCCCAGAGCCCAACTGCAGCCCCCAATCCATGGTTTCCTCCAATGATGCAGAAGACACTGACGACACAAAGCAGCCTACACCAAGTAAAATCCCTGTCAGCATGCTGGTTCAGCAAGCTGCCAACCAAAGCACAGGATTATCCGGAGCAGTCGGCCAGACTCTGCTACTCACAGATGTGGCCGATGTCCAGCAGTTTTTCCAGTTCCCTAGCCTGCGTACCATGAGCAGAGTGAGCTGGTGTTTCCTGAACTACACCAAACCCAAAGCACCCAAGCTGCCTTGCATAGCTCCGTCTACAGCTCATGGTGTGTAAGCTCATACAACCCCAATCCCTTGAACCTCAGCACCAAGTCTGCGCTGGCCCTGCTGAGGTCCAAACAGAGGAGAAACACTGATTCAATGTACACAACTGCAGCCATGTCACCACCCAGCTCTGGGAAACTGGTGTCGTCTGTGGCCTGGAAGCTGAGGTTTGATCAGGTATGTCCTGTAGTTATATATAAAATATAGAAGTTAAAAACAGTGTTAACATACAAACATACGCAGAAAAATGTTGAAGTGTGAATGCATGCATGGTTGGAAATACAGAGAAACACAAACACAGGAAGTGTGAAAAGGTAATAATCTACCTATTTCTTTTTCTTCTCTTATCGCTGTAGTTGAAGCCAGAGCTGATGCCAGTTGATGTCAGTAATTTTGGGAGGAAGATGAAAGGAGTGGTATCGTGGGACCGTTCAAAAGAGGAGCAGGTAGAGAAGGAGGTCTCAGTCAAACAGCCTGCCAATGAACCAACCCGCATCAAGATCTTTGAAGGCGGGTATGTCCAGCAAATACAAACACACTCCAATAACTTTGGTCCAATAAAGTGACAGTTATATGTTATGTTTGGTGTAATTATATCAATGTTTTGCAGTGATCCTCTTAATCCTAGATCCTTCACGTTGTGTAGAAATGCTAAATCTTCATTATCCATGCCATAGAAACTATGTTTTCATTTCAGTTATTTGTTTGCTTTATTTGTCAGCACAATATCTGAAAAGGAGTTTCAGTGACATCTGGTGAACAGATAGCATTTGTCTTGAGGAATTAGGTTAAAGTCCGAGAACGCTAGAGACGTTACTCCAAACCACTGAGGTAATTTTCAGAGTCAAGAATCAATCAATCATCTTACTAATCAAACCGTGTGATAGCAAGCTCAGGATTGCAGTGTCTTTTTTATTTTTAACAGGTGCTCTATCATTCATGAAAGTAGTAACATTTATATCCAGAACTGTTACAAGCTGCTTTAAATGGGCAAAATAAAGATTTAAAGTCCTTGACAATTAAGTTTAATGGGATAAGAATAGGAATGCATCAAGAAGTAAAACAATGAGGCAAATAAAAACAGATTATAAATACAAAAATAGATTGTTAGAATTAAAAGTTATTTAAGAAATCTAACTGAATCCGAAAGCCAGAGATCTCCAGAGCTGAGATGCCTTGATAGCAGAAGCATATTTTTCAACCTAGATTTAAGAACACTAAGAGAAACCTAGCTTGGGGAGCTTACAGACTAAATCACCAGAAACTCCTGTACAGCAGCTGCTCTTCCCTCACATAAAAAAGACAACCTTAGACTCACAAAACACTGAGCTGTCTGATGGACTTTTGTCTCAGTATTCAACAAAATAAATGAACAGAGATGGCCTTTGAATGTACTTTAAGGACATCTGTTTCATTATATTAATCGGAAACTCTTCTTAGGTATATATAAAAATAGACTTGTGCTTTTATAACCCCTTCTTTGGGCTTAATTTGTGCCTGTGAGAGTCAGGCCAAGAGCCTGAGCCTGGTAAAACCATCACAGGCTAATGACTTGAGCTGCATTGCTGTAATTGGACGTTAACTTTCACAATTTTTTCTCTCACTTTTATAGACTGGTGTAAAGTGGGATCTGTCCCTCATTAGTAATTTTTCAAAAATCAATCACAGTATTATTTATTGAATTTGCTTATGTTAGTGGAACTTTATATATTTTTATTAGATTTCTTTATTCTTTAGTAGTAGTATCTCACACATAATAACATAGTATTACATACATTTTCTTATTTAAAAGCCTCAATCCATAACTGCAATATGTAGCCTCTTGCTGATGCTGAAACAAGTTTTTGGTTATGTTTATGTTATTGAAAAGACTGAGGGCAGTTTGATCATTTATTTATTTTGTAATAAAAAAATATTTAAATATGTTTATTTACTCCTAAGCAACTAATGAAGATTTATTCCATTCAGTGATGTGACAGAGCAGGACAAATAAATGTAATTCCACAGATCTCTAAATTAATTTCTGCATAGGATAAAAGGTTTTTTTTTTGTAGTGTACATGTTTTGCATTTAGCTTCCCAGGCATACAGCTTAGCAAACCTAAACTTATAGAACTTACAGAAACTCAGGGATCATATTGGCTCTAGTACCGATACCCAAATTATATCCAACCTTACTATTACAGATCTGGCGTGTGGTGAGATAGTTTTCCATTTGTAGAGTGTTGTTTTTCATCGTCAAATGTGGACTGTAATTGTGTGACAGCCACAAAGCAATCTGATATGGATATTGAGGCAATAATGGGTTTTGTTTATTAGCAATGAAGCCAACGAGATCCTTTATTATTAACTATGATGTTATTAAAGTTATAAAAAGCTTACTTTCCACATAGACAGCACAGGAATGGGTCCTAAAATGTATATTAAATGGTCAAATAAAGGCTGCACAAGGGAGTTAAGGCTAGAAACCCCTGTAGTTTGAGACATTCCTACAGTATCATAATGTTTTATTGTCTTACAGTACAGCCAGTAAGACCAAGGTTACTGAATGGAACAGACGATGTAGAGAGACACGCATGCAGGGGTTATTAAATGCAGCAGACAAAGAAGTAATTCTCTTTTGTCCCCAAAGGACACTTTAGAAGCAATAAGTGAATGAAGGCATACAAACAGGGCAAACAGGCACACACATATACACTCGTGCGCTTACATAAACAGTATGCATACAAGTATAACCTTACGGAAGCACAAAAACGCACACACACAGAGATCATTTCAAAAAGCAAGACAGGATCGAAATCTTTCTGGGTGAAAGAAATCCACAAAGTGCAAGTTTTGGCAGAGAAAATAAATCATTACTTCTTCTGTCCCTTGAAAGTTTCAGTAGTTTTGAAAGACAATCTGCTTTATGATCTTACCGTGTGCTGTGAATAAAATAGAATAAAACAAAACAATCATCATAATTCATTTTTATAACTGGCCGCAGCTGTGTAAACGTCTCGACTCAGACAAGCGTTCAGAGGTATTTCCCACTCCGCGGTGCAGTTGAAACACAAATTTCCCTCACTGTGTTTAATGTACCTGATATTTGACCTCCTTTAACACATGAGCCCCTGAACTACCCATTACCTACTCCTCCAGCCACTGCAGACAGGACAGGAAACTAGACAGTTCGCCAGCCATTTTTACTGTTTCACCACAAAGAAAATAACTTTTTTTTTTATGTGATGCTTCTGCAGCAGAGCAAAGACAGACAAGATTTACCAGCACTTGACTGGTGGTTGGTGGTAATTTCCCTCTGTGACAGACAGACTCATCCAGACATGCACTGATCCTGCTGCCAAGTGTCCGCTGTTTCACTCGAAGCCCCATTTGGGATAGAAAATCATGTCTGACAGTGATGGGGATTTTTTAAGTCTTATAAAAGAATAAGTGGGACTGGAAGGAGAACTGAGGTTTATTTTTTTTTATTTTTTTTAGAAAAAAGGACCTACATAAAGACTGTGATCCCAGTGGTGGGATGTTGCATAGTTTCACATTTTAGCTTATGATCCCGTAAAACAATGAAATCTCTACCACAGTTACATATGTCTGTGGGTTATGACCAGGTCAACTAAAGATTTTTTTATTTAAATAGTTCTTAGTGGCCTACACAGGTAAGTATATCCAATAATATATAATATTGGATAGCAAACATGTTGTTTTACGTTTTTCCTGAGACACAGCAGATTTGTCCTACGATATCAGTCTGATGATCAGCATGGCCAAAATTATCAACAGATCATATCATACTACAACCACATCATTATCTGTGTGTTTACCACCCAATAAGTAACAAATAATGGCAGTGTAGAAATGCTAAAGATATGTTTTGAGGTTATTTCATTCTGAGAGCACTTTTTCAAATGTAAAATGTCTCTCTCTTTACATATCAAAATTCTTTAAGAAAGACATTTCATCCCAAAAAGTTTGTTCATGTTATGGGCTTAAGACTTTTTACATATCAAATATCAATTTTGTATCGACCTAAAAGTTCAGTATCAGGTTTAACCGTAATGTAGTCCCAGCCGCCATGTCGGTGATCGCTTATAGCATTAGATTCATTAATCCATATATGTGCTCATTGGAGATTTAGGGAGGTTCAAATACAAATGTATTCTATTTAAATCTATTTTTGTATTATTTTCAATGGCTTACTGACAAATATATATAAGAAACAGGTTTATGAAATAGGCAAATCCCATAAAGGTCCTTCTTCCCTGGGGCATTATTAATCTGCTATTTTATTTTACTCATGTGCTTCTCATTCAGCCTGCAAACTGACCATGACATGTTGTAGCTGCATCATACACCACATGAGTGTTTGAAAAGATGATGAAGCTCTTGTTCTCCCTCTGTATCCATATCCTCCGTTGCAGAACAGTTTATCCTCCTCTCCCACTGTTAAGCAGAGCAGTTGGTAACTTTCTGATGTCAGTTTTTACTCTGGGAATAAAAAGGATTGCATGTTTTTGTCAACACATACAGATGTACTGAATCCAGGATGATTTCCCAGTTTCAGGCCTTTCTTTCTCTGACACTCAGAGTTACATTTAAGCTGAAAATTTCAACCTGCGTCACCAAACATCTGTGACCTAGAGCCTGACATTGAACCTGTGACCTCTCTGTGGAGGATAGAGACACACAGCATCTATGTGGGACAAAAGAGTATACACAACAAAGAAAGTAATATATACGGCATATATTTTTTATACAAAGGGGAAATGTAAATGTAAAACCTTCCTCTTTCAGTTTGCAACCTTTGTTGAGGATCCTGCTTTTATCACTAACCAAAATGGAAACATATGAAATGATTTTAATTTATTCCTGTCATTGTACTGTAAAAAAAAAAAAAAAAAATGTATTTCGATGTTACAGAAAAGAAACACATCCCCATACAGTCTTTGTTACCTGCTCTGTCTTCCAGGTACAAATCCAACGAGGACTATGTTTACGTTCGTGGTCGTGGTCGAGGGAAATACATCTGCGAGGAGTGTGGCATCCGCTGTAAGAAACCCAGCATGCTGAAGAAACACATCCGAACGCATACCGACGTCCGGCCGTACGTCTGCAAGTTCTGCAACTTTGCCTTCAAAACGAAAGGTAGGGCTTCTTTCTTCATACTGTTTTTATTTAAGAATCAGAATGTAAGGTCGACACGAATTTGTCAAGGCCTGGAAATTTTATTAGATAGACAGATATTCTGTGTCATGATTCATGATTCAAGTTTTACTATTTAATGGTAGAAAATTACAAATGTTTTATAATCACACGATACATTTGCTCCTTATCAGGGTAGAAAAAAATTTTGATCATCGTGGTGCAACAAAACTTTCTTTAAACACAAAACTAATCATATTTCTTTTAGGTGTTAGATTTTTAAAGAAAATTTTTAGTCGAAACAATCGACATTCAAGCTTTATCTGAAGAATAAAATCTTAAGATACAGAACTAAGTGGTTAAATGAATGAATAAAACATGCAGCGAGGTTGTGGTCAAACAGGAAACTCCATCATATCAGTGGTTGAAGATGCTGACTCACTGATATCTGATCTTTAATAAAAAGCCATTATGTGCCTGATAGATTTTCAAACCTTAAACTCCCCCCTTTATGTGCAGTAGATGTATGAGTCCAGACCAGGCTGAGTAATTTTGTCATTAAATTACATTATGTATAAATTATGTATAATTTGTAAATTGTACATGTGTGGCCTTGCTGTTTCTTCCACCGCTTCTATTTCCATTTCAGCCTCTTTCTTTTCAGGCTTGTGACGATGCAACCAAACAAGCTCTGGTTTCCAGTAAGTCGAAGGGGTCATTAAAATGGTGTGTGTGTGTGTGTGTGTGTGTTTTGTAGGAAACCTGACGAAGCACATGAAGTCTAAAGCTCATATGAAAAAGTGTCTGGAGTTGGGAGTCTCCATGTCTTCTGTTGAGGACAATGAGGCAGATGAAGGAGGTAGGAAAAGCACACGAGAGACTAAAACAGACACACACACTGCAATGACGATCCTGCTGTCTTGTTGAGTGCTGCCTGCAGTGTCTTTGGCTCGGAGCGGTTGTACAGAGACAGTTAGTGTAATGGAAAGCAGAACTAATCCCGACAGCCACGACTCATGTCTAACAACCACACTGGACACACAAGCCCCTAAAAAAGCCCCTTTTATTATATAATCCGAATATTCCCACGAACAATTTTAAAGCCATAATTTTACTTTCCGGCAGTTACTCAGAAATAGCAATAAGTATTCGCCTCACGACCCGGCGGGGTTCATGAGTTTCAGCCAAGAAGTCCACGGTTCCATTAATCAGCTGATATGGAAATAATCTGAAAATTATTACTGGGGAAGATGTTGTGGGCTGAAAGGGATGAATGTGATTTTCCATGAAATATTCTCAAATAATAAATTCTCATCAGCTGTCTCAGATGAACAGATGAGTGGGGTTTGGTGTCTCGTTAATCTTTCGATGACTTGAAAATGAAGCTGGAAATTTGTGTGACTGATTTTATATTCTTTGGAGTTTTAACAACAACAGCTTCTCCGTCGTCCTTCCAGACTACATTTAGTCTCTAAACTAAATATATTGTGTCAAGGTGACAACAACACTGTCAGTCATCTATTTAGATTTTATTCATTAAAGTTGAAATCACTGGATGAAGTGTGCTCTAACAATAGCTGTCATGGTATGACATCTGACAAGAGTGACTAAAAAGGTAACAGAATGTCACCATGTAGCATTCTGCCTCATCAATAATAGTATTATTAGTGGCTATTAATAAAAGATTTAATTAGTTAATTGAATTTTGAAATTTAGGATTTACTATGCCACATCTCTTTGTGGTTCTCTACATCTCTTCTTCGTGTTGCAGTGCAGCATTTCAGCTAGTGAATATAAATATAATAGTGAAAATTTAGGAATGACAAGATAATTAATTATGCAGATTTACCAGTTTCTTTCATTTCACCTTATCATTTTGTTCCAGCTCGTCATTGAAGCCACATGATGTTTACACTTAGTATAACATACAAACCCAAGACTCCTTTCCATCAAAGGGAAATATTTTAAATCATTTTATATTTAGTATCTCTTTAAAGTGTTACACTTCAGTGGGTTTAAACAAAGTTTGGCCAAAGAACGTGAATTTTATGGACTTACCTATTAGTAAGAATTATATTACATCATAACTCTGACTTTTATTAACTTTGGTCTTTATAATTTAATCTGTTTATTTGTTGCCATAGGTTTATAGTACTGGTTTACTGTACTGGTGAAATTGATCTATGCCATACAGAAAAAGTACAGCCTGTAAATGTACCAAAGAGACTGAGAAAAAATGGAAGAAACCTGTAACATATTTTCACTTTATTGACTGTACTATAGTATATGTTACAAGAATGAATCAGAAGTTCATTCAGTAATTTACTTGTGAAAAAAAGAAGTTCCTGACATTTCAGTGCTGCAATACATTTTTTTTCAGTTGTTTACATAGTTAACACTGGTACCTGAGACCCAGTGACCACAGTCTGTAATTGATGTACCATCCCCTTGAACCAGTTCTGCTAAAATATAAGCACATTTCTTGCTTTACACTCAGCTTGCAGTTTTACAGTAGAACCACATTCAAAACATTACACATATTTCTCTAAAACATAAAATGGATGTAAATGTTCTGCAAAGATTTTCTATATATATCTGTCCAGCTACAGCAAAAATTCTGGAAATTTGCAAACATTTTGTTTTGAACGTGTTTTGAACAGTTTTGGACACAGTGTGTTAGCATTTTAAAAATGTGCTGCAGATATATAGAGTTTTGCAGGTGGTGAAGTAGGAATGGGAAAAGAGTTCATGGATTTTGGAGATAGTGGTCATTGAATGCATTTTGTGTGAAAGCAATGAAAAATGATTCACAGCTTGGTCCACATACACTTCTGTTTCGCTGACCGTGTGAAGAGTTTTGACAATGTGACTTCAGTTTTGACCAATGCAGGTTAGCAATTGAAAAAAACTGTAAGTGGTTTCCTGTAATGTAGGTGATATATATCAGTGAAGCATACTTTACAGTTTAAAAGTCTGTCTGGATAATTTTCCAAAATGTAAATATGATATCTTTCAATGCTCACAGGGCACAAATTTAACTTTGTTTCATTTGCATTGGGTGCTGGATTCCCAGTTAACACGCACAGTCTCATATTACCTGTCAGCAGATGGAGGTTGGTTAGACAAACACGGCTCGTGCTTGTTTGGGTGGATGAACTAAGCCATTAACATCATATTGTACCAACATCTGACTGGTAGCTCGTGGTAATTTTCCACCATGTAAACCACCGAATTACATTTTACTTCAATTGACTCTGTGTGTGTGTGTGTATACGTGTGCGTGTTGGCTCTGCATTTAATTGGGATACAAACCGACATACACACACACACTCAAAGGGGTTTTTGGGAAAGAGAGAGCTACAAAAAGTCAGTCAGTGAGTCGTTGAGACATAAACATTTGTGGTTTGTGAAAAACTGTTGTATATAAGAGACTAACTGGAAAAGTATCCCAGTGTTAGTGGATCTGATTTCCCCTCATAGCTGTCGGCTAAATACAATTTATTAACTCCATAAGGCTGCTGCTGCTCCACGCTGCTTCTGGAGGAGCTCCAGGAGAACCTAATAAAATATTTATCATATGAATAGTTTTAGACTTTGATTTCTGGGCAGATGAAACCATCTAAAAACTCAGAACAGGTCAGCATTAGTGTGCATCTCTATCAACTTTGACTCTTTAATAGTAGCAACAACAAACAAACAAACTTTCATTCCCATGGTCCCCTTTCTTTTCAGCTTCACTGAGTTATCAGCCAATCAGCTACATTTTATAACAAAGTGAGTGTCAAAGTGATGGTTGGTTACCTGCCAACAGCAACTTTGCAGCTACTGTACAATAAGATCTTGCCAGCATTTGGCTGGAGGCCATCCTGCAGAAAAACCAAAGTGTTGAGGGTTTTTTCTCAAATAACTTAGTTTTATTGTTTTATATTTTATTGGTTTGAGCTGATGGGAATGTGGTTTCAGTGGTGTTTTGTTTCACATCTAAACTCTTTCTGTTACCACATATTAATACAGTTTCTTTCTCTCCACTTATCTTTCTGTTCTTCTTTATTTTATATTTCCTCCCCTTCATCTTCTGCTTCATCTTTTACTTTCTCTTCCCGTATCTCCTCCTCTTCTACCTCTTCTTCTTCTTTATACTATCCTCTTTCCTCTACTTTGTTTTTTTACTCTTCTTCCTCATCTGCTTTACCTCTTCTTTTCTTCTTCTTTTTTTCCTCTTCCTTGTCTTGTTCCTCTTCTCCATATCCTCCTGCTCCTCTTCTTCCTCCTCCTCCTATAGATGTTGGAGATGAAGGCCAGAGGTCTGAAAAGATGTCCAGAGGTGCCATGGCCAACCACCAGTTCTCAGATGCAGACGACTCTGATGGTGGAGAGGAAGACGGCGATGAGGTGGATGATGAAGAAGACGAAGAGGATGACTATGATGGCGACTCCACTCCAAAGACCCGTTCACGCTCCACCAGCCCGCAGCCTTACAGCCTGCCCTCCATGTCAATCACAGCTGTGGCCTCTTCCCACCCTGCTCCTCACCTTTCTCATCATCCAGCGTCTGACCTCCTCGGCAACACCAACAAGCCTCCGCTGTTTGGCTACTTCACCACCGTGCCGAGTATCCAGATCACACCGCAGGCTCCGCCCAGTGACCCGGCCGGGAGGGAGCGCAGTCAGGCAGAGTACCAGCGAAGCCTGCAGCGGGCGCTGGGTGGTAAGCTACTGGTTCCACCCTCCTCCTCCATGGATGAAGACCTCCCCGTCCCCTCCCCAGACCTCTCCTCCCCCTCCTCCCGCCTGTCCTCGCCCGGGCTGGACCACTCCGGCTGCCCGTCCCCCATCTCTCCTTCATCCTCACCTTCAGCCCACCGATACCTCTCCCCACGCCGCGACCTCTCGCCCCACGCCGGACACCTCTCACCCCGGCGGGACATCTCTCCTCTGCGTCACATCTCCCCCAAGAGGGACCTGGGGGTATCAGGGGGATACAGACGAGACCTCTCCCCCAGGAGGGGACACCTCTCGCTGCTCTCCCCACTCTCTCGGCCTACGTCTCCAGCAGGGAGAGACTACAAGCGCGACCTTTCACCACGAGGCCGCCACAAAGGGATGATCCGGCCTGTTTCTCCTCGCCGAGGGCTCCACCAACATCTCCACCACCAGAGGTGAGTCGAGAGGAGGATGACCCGAGTAAGGTTTTATTATGTCTATGTGAGTAGTCAGAAACATCCAAGTGCAAGTATAGTTAGTTAGAGTTCTTGTTGTTCTCATTATTCTTCAATTCACTAGAGTAGCAAGGCAAAACACTTTGGCTTTTGCTATTCAAAGTGTCCAAGCTCAATTATTGTCACAGTCCAACCTCATCTAAACAGGTACTGTGGGTAGAATCACATAGAACTTATTTTAAAAAACAAGCACTGACATAAAAATAGGGCAGAAAGAAGCATATTTTAAAGGAAAAGGTGCAGCAATACATCTAAATATACAAACAATGCATTACTTTTACATGTACGGCAATTATTTTACAGTGTGTTACTGAGATTGGATGAAAGTTTTGTACTTGATGAATTTTTAATGTGAAATTTCTTCTTGCTTGTGACTACCAGCCAGCAGAGTGGATTGCGGGGCCTCAGGGCAGGTCACCAGGCCGGGGTGTTGGGTCAGGCAGAGCTGGACCCTCTGGGATGTCGCAGAGGCAGCGCAGAGATGGAGACGGTAAGAGTCCATAAAACTTTACAAATTATTCTCTGTTGTCGAGTCTGAATAAGTTTACTCGGCTGTATTCTCTTCTGCTTTATTTGTCTGTATGGTATTTTTATTCGTCTTTGTTCTTTACAGTATAATGTGTTAGCTAACTTTTCTCTTAACTCTTTTTTGGGTCAAGTACTATCATGTAAGTTTTTGGTTTATACTGTAGGATTTAACATATTTAAATCTTCACCAGGCAACTCTGCACTTTGGCTCACTCAAGTGGTAGCATGACATAAATGAATATTTGCATTTTTTGGAAAGACCTCATCTTCGTGTCATAGAGTTATGCTTGAGTAGGACGAAGAAAGACAACATTTAGCAGCAGTTAATCCACGTTTCTCTGAACAGAGCGCTCACTTGCTAGAGTTTAAGTTTTACATTTAACGTTTAATTTGTGTTTTTTAGCAGAGATGGACTTCTCACTGTTGCCAGACCACTTTATGTACTTTAAGATGATAAAATTGGTGTAGTTTTGATAATAGGGAACATTTATTACAAAAAATAAGGTCTTGTTTGGAACATTTGCCTCCCTAAACACTGCGAATAGAGTACTTTAATATTTAGGTGCTTCACTGTGATTTACTAAACTTTCTGCTGTTCAGTCTGTGGTCCGATGTGGTAAACCTAAAGTAGAAATGTGGGAGATGGAGGAAAAGGACAGAAAGACGAGAAAAGGGGGGAGCAGAGGAAGACGAAAAGAAACTCTCAGAGACAAAACAGGGAGAAGAAAACTGTCTGGCAGACTGAGCAGAAACATTCAGAGAGGATGAGGGAATGAAGAGCGAATCAGATAGACTGAGTGTGTTAGAGAGAGGGATGATTGAAGATAGGGCTGCTGGGTTTTGGTGGTAATGGGATCTTGGCTGGCGGTGGTGTGGTTAATAACGCGGCTGTTTTTCTTCTTAAGGGCCCTACTTCAAACTCTGGCTTCTGCTGCTGGTCCCACTTAAACAAAGCGTGAAGCAGAGAGTGAGACTGGCTCGGCTTTGATAGCCAAGCGTTCTCCAAATGATAGATTAATGTTTTAACAGCCATTATTCAGGCACAAGATGTTTGACTGAGACTTTACGCTTTGTGTTTGTTATTTTTACCAACACCTGCTCTCAAGCACTACCACACATTTATGTTTCTGAGCTATTCATCAAGGCATATTAATTTATTTAGTCAGATAATATTTGGTTTTACATTCCGCAGCCTCAAATGTGTGTTTATTGTACCTAGTACTGTCCAATGAGTTTGTGTATTTCTGTTGTGGGTTTTTGCCATAACGTTTAAATAAAAATCAGGTGGTAGAAGACAATTTCGAATCAACGGTTCATGATTATGTCTACAGCATCGTTTCATGTTTGTCTCCTGTTGTGTTTCCAGGAACATCGTCAGGGTTCAAAGTCCCCAGGGGAACAGGACCAGAGCCGCAGTAACCAGTGCAGCCCACCTCACCAAGTCTTGTTCAGTCACCTTCCTCTCCATTCTCAACTCCAGGTATCTTTTTCTTTCTTTTTACCTTGATATATTGTTTTATTTGAATATTGTTTATTAATTTAATATATTATATAATATATATTATTTTGTACATTTAATTTTAAGGTAATTTCTTTAAAATGATATTTTTCAGTTTTTATTTTGTATTTATGGTATTTGCATTTTTATATATATATATATATATATAAAATTTTTTTTTACTTTTACTTTCTATATTTTCTATATCTTATATTTCTTTAATCTTTTATTTTATTTTATATTTTAGGCAATTTATTCCATAATATTTTCATTATTTAATTATTTTGTATACATTTAAATATATAAATGTTAAATGTTATAAAGAAAGACAGCTGTGTTTGAAAAATACACTTTATTACTTATTTATATCAGCACCATAAGACTCCCAATAACATAAACCCATTGGTTCCTACTGATGACAGAAATCTATTATTGGAATATGGTTTAATTTAAAAAAAAAAAAAAAGCTCAGTAATTTATTTTCTCAAACAGCTGATCTCTTTATATTACTTAACCAGGAGGAAATAGTGAATTTGTTGGGGACTATTTTCAGCGGTTGAATCCACATGTGGTTCTCTAGTGAGTGTTTGGGGCAGCAGGATGGTGTATGTGGGACTGAGTCAGAATAAACTACTCATGGTGATGAAGGAACATGTGACTCAGTGCAGCAGTGAGGCTCACTGATGAGTTATTTGGACAACAAAGGACCTTTACATGTGATTCAAAGTGAAATTTTCATTTCAGGTGCGTTCGCCGTTCCCAATGATCCCCATCGGAGGGATCCAGATGGTGCACTCCGTCCCTACGTCCATCACCACCCCTCTGGCCCAGCAGGGGGCGCAGCAGGTCACATCCCGCCTGGTGCTGCAGAAGAGTACATCAGAGGACTCCAACACCAGCGAGTCCACTGGCCCTCATTTCGCCTCCTTCACTGAGAGGGGAGTTCGAGGAGGAGGAGTAGCAGGAGCAGGTGAGAGGCTGAGGGAGTTGAACTCACCTCAACCCTCATCGCAGGAGAGGGAAGGAGGAGGAGTGAGGCATGAGCAGGAAGAGAGCATCCACACCTGCACCAAAGCCATTGCCTCGCTGTGCATCGACTCGGAGGAGCTCGCCGAGAGAGGAGGTAGAGGGGATAAAGGAAAAGATGGAGGCAGAGCTTCTTCCTCCTCTTCCTCTCCTTCTGCGTTGTCCCCCAACTCCCAGCAACAGCAGCGCTCGCCATCCATCTCCATGTCGCCGCCATCTCCTCACCCCTCACCATCTCCTCCACAAGGTCCCGGGATTCAGCACTTTAGCGGCCTGGAGCTCAGGCCCCCTTACCCATCAATCCCCGCCTCCCCTCACTCCTCTTCCTCCTCCTCCTCCTCCTCGCATCCTCCCAGCCCCGCATCTGAAACCCTCCAGCCTCCAACAGCGTCCAAACCTCTCCATCTGGAGAGAGAGAGGGAGGTAGAAAGCACAAAAAGAAGCAAAGATGTGTCGTAGGGCTGCAGAAGAACAAGAGGAGCAGAAACGATGGACGATCGTTTTTTTTGTTTGTTTGTTTTTGGATAATAGGAAGGGATGAAGTGCAACAGAGAGAGAAAATACTTTTGCACACTTTACACACATATTCTTCTACTTCAGTTTATATACATACACACTCTCTCTCTCACACAAACACACACACAAACACAATGCATACAAAAATAAACAGCTCTTGTCAAAAAAAAAGACTAAAACACAAATGGACAGTTTGCAGTTTTAAAGTCTGTGTACAGCATGCCTGTTCTAACCAGGGCCTGCTCTCAGAAACTTTCTTATTTAAAGACTTTAAAGAGGATCTGCATACGGTTACACATGTACGTTAACTCCTACCAACACATGAGCCAGACCAAAATCTGCTATAAAAAAAGGACACTGGTTAAGCGGTACTTAAAAAAGAAAAAAAAGGAAATCAGACAGCTATGTGTGTGCCTTTTCTTTAATCTTTTGTTTGTTTGTTTGTTTGTTTTGCTTATATTCTTATAAGCAAACAAAACAGGAAGGAGGTAAATGTAAATACAATACTATCACGTTTTGCGTATCAGCTTTGTAATAAATGCAAACCCCCCTTCCTCCTCCTTCTCCTCCTCCTCCCCCACCTCCTGTGTTTCTTTTGTTCTTTGGACACCTTAAAGTCTCGACAAGCGATGTGAAGTTATGAATATTACTATTACGTACGGTTGCACTAAAACATATTTTTATATGAGTGAAATTTTAAAAATGGCTTTTTTTGTGTACAGCAGCAATTCTATAATACTATTTATTATTGTTACCATGTTTCATAAATTGTAAATTTTTTCTTAAATGTCGTGGATGCCTTTTTCTATGTCAAGCATGGGGTTTTTTGCTATCGCTTACATTAGGGCGAGGATATGTACACTGTAATATGGCTTTATATGTTAGACCTATTTATATACGTCTAAGTGAGCCTCCTCTGCTTGGAGGTATATACACATAGAAGTAAGATTTACCAGAATATTTACCCAGCATATGAATACATACAGT